>NC_052152.1:101169683-101478756 GCF_902713615.1 Scyliorhinus canicula | reverse complement strand
GGGGGTTGGGTGTTTCTCACAGTTGACATAACATTGCTGAAACTTTTCTCATGACCACCTTTACACTATGTTAAAACCCTGTGACATATTGTAGTAGATGCTCCGTGGTTGCAAATCTGATACAAACAGGAGAATCAGGACAATACAAGGACAGCACAGCACTAAAACAGGCTAGAGTGGAAATTCCAATGTTTTGTACTAAAGCTGATGTTTTTAACATCTTCAAATTATCAGAACTTATCTGATCAAATACATTTCACATCAGATACATAAATAATGTGATTTTACTTTTACTAATTGTATACATCACTTTAGATTGGATTCTTTTTCTCAGTGACAAATGAGTTTCCATTGGACATGGCATTATGATTAATTCATGGCCCTTTCACCCAAATGTTGGCCTCTCACTGTTTAATCGAAGCCCAAGATCACTGGATTGGATCCTTCATATCTCTCCGGCATAAAAAACTGTAAATTGCATCCAAGGGACACATAAAATCATTTTGCACTAGTAGAATATATTTATTAAGATATGGCATGTAAAAGGGCATAGATTTAAGTTGTTGCCTACAAAAGATTTTAGCAGCCGCTAGGACTTTCAAACACTTTGATACAAAAAACGGTCACACACATAAATGCATGATCAACACTCATGAAACAATTCTGGCATGAGCACCTGCATTAGGAATATATTGGTCTCTTGTTGGTAAGTGAACGATCTCCAGACATGTCACATGCCACCGATAGTCAAGGCATTCAATAGAAAAAATGTATTTATCTCTCAGAGTAACCTCAGATTGTTTTTCAATCATCACTTTATATCGCCCTGTTGAGTTTTAGACTGGGCCTTGCAGCCCCCCTCCTCCCAAATAGGCATAATTTCAACATATTAAGGGGAGGCGGTGGCACATTGGTAAAATCACTGGATTAGTAATCCAGAGACCCACAACAGCTGGTGGAATTTAAATTTAATTAATAAATCTAGAATATAAACCTAGTCTCAGTAACTCTTAACATTCCTCTCATTTCAAGGGAAACTAGGGATGGACAACAAATGCTGGCCTTGCCAGCAATGCCTGCATCCCATATTAGAATAAATTAAATATATAATCAGGAAAAACCTTTAACATGAACTATTAAAAAGAGTTATGATTAACTGGGGCATCCTGTTAATTGCACTCACTATAGCAGTGAGATTCCATGGCATCATCTGGGGAAATCAGCTTGAAGAAGTAGGCAAGCCTCAAAATATAAACTGTTGAAATGACAGGCTGCTGAAACACCCTGGGTTAATGTCCACTTCCGTTAACCCAGTCATGGGTTAATATCCACTCTCATTGACCCAGCCCTGGGTTAATGTCCACTTCCGTTAACCCAGCCATGGGTTAATATCCACTCCCATTGACCCAACCCTGGGTTAATGTCCACTTCCGTTAACCCAGCCATGGGTTAATTACCACACCTGTTGACCCAACCCTGGGTTAATATCCACTCCCATTGACCCAGCCCTGGGTTAATGTCCACTTCCGTTAACCCAGCCATGGGTTAATATCCACTCCCGCTGAACCAGCCCTGGGTTAATGTCAACTCCCGTTGACCCAGCCCTGGGTTAATATCCACTCCCGTTGACCCAGCCCTAGTTAATGTCAGCTCCCGTTGACCCAGCCCTGGGTTAATGTCCACCCCGTTGACCCAGCCCTGGGTTAATGTCCACCCTGTTGACCCAGCCCTGGTTAATGTCAACTCCCGTTGACCCAGCCATGGGTTAATATCCACTCCCATCGACCCAGCCCTGGTTAATGTCAACTCCCGTTGACCCAGCCATGGGTTAATATCCACTCCCATAGACCCAGCCCTGGGTTAATGTCCACCCTGTCGACCCAGCCCTGGGTTAATGTCCACCCTGTTGACCTAGCCCTGGTTAATGACCACACCTGTTGACCCAACCCTGGATTAATGTCTACTTCCGTTAACCCAGCCATCGGTTAATGACCACACCCGCTGAACCAGCCCTGGGTTAATGTCCACTCCCGTTGACCCAACCCTGGGTTAATGTCCACACCTGTTGACCCAGCCCTGGGTCAATGTCCACACTAGTTGACCGAGCCCTGGGTTAATATCCACTCCCATTGACCCATCCCTGCATTAATGTCCACTCCCGTTGACCCAGCCCTGGGTAAATGTCCACTCCCGCTGAACCAGCCCTGGGTTAATGTCCACCCCGTTGACCCAGCCCTGGGTTAATGTCCACACTAGTTGACCCAGCCCTGGGTTAATGTACACTCCCATTGACCCAGCCCTGCATTAATGTCCACTCCCGCTGAACCAGCCCTGCATTAATGTCCACTCCCGTTGACCCAGCCCTGGGTAAATGTCCACTCCCATTGACCCAGCCCTGGGTAAATGTCCACTCCCGTTGACCCAGCTCTGGGTAAATGTCCACCCCGTTGACCCAGCCCTGGGTTAATGTCCACCCCGTTGACCCAGCCCTGGTTAATGACCACACCTGTTGACCCAGCCCTGGGTCAATGTCCACACTAGTTGACCCAGCCCTGGGTTAATAGCCACTCCAATTGACCCATCCCTGCATTAATGTCCACTCCCGTTGACCCAGCCCTGGGTAAATGTCCACTCCCGTTGACCCAACTCTGGGTTAATGTCCACCCCGTTGACCCAGCTCTGGGTTAATGTACACTCCCACTGACCCAGCCCTGGGTTAATGTACACTCCCGCTGAACCAGCCCTGGGTTAATGTCCACCCCGTTGACCCAGCCCTGGGTTAATGTCCACACTAGTTGACCCAGCCCTGGGTAAATGTCCACTCCCATTGACCCAGCCCTGCATTAATGTCCACTCCCGTTGACCCAGCCCTGGGTAAATGTCCACTCCCGCTGACCCAGCCCTGGGTTAATGTCCACCCTGTTGACCCAGCCCTGGTTAATGACCACACCTGTTGACCCAACCCTGGGTTAATGTCTACTTCCGTTAACCCAGCCATCGGTTAATGACCACACCCGCTGAACCAGCCCTGGGTTAATGTCCACTCCCGTTGACCCAACCCTGGGTTAATGTCCACACCTGTTGACCCAGCCCTGGGTCAATGTCCACACTAGTTGACCGAGCCCTGGGTTAATATCCACTCCCATTGACCCAGCCCTGCATTAATGTCCACTCCCGTTGACCCAGCCCTGGGTAAATGTCCACTCCCGTTGACCCAACTCTGGGTTAATGTCCACCCCGTTGACCCAGCTCTGGGTTAATGTACACACCCGCTGAACCAGCCCTGGGTTAATGTCCACCCTATTGACCCAGCCCTGGGTTAATGTACACTCCCGCTGAACCAGCCCTGGGTTAATGTCCACTCCCGTTGAACCAGCCCTGGGTTAATGTACACTCCCGCTGAACCAGCCCTGGGTTAATGTACACTCCCGCTGAACCAGCCCTGGGTTAATGTCCACCCCGTTGACCCAGCCCTGGGTTAATGTCCACTCCTATTGACCCAGCCCTGGGTTAATGTACACTCCCGTTGACCCAGCCCTGGGTTAATGTCCACGCTAGTTGACCCAGCCCTGGGTTAATGTACACTCCCGTTGACCCAGCCCTGGGTAAATGTCCACTCCCGTTGACCCAGCTCTGGGTAAATGTCCACCCCGTTGACCCAGTTCTGGGTTAATGTACACTCCCGTTGAACCAGCCCTGGGTTAATGTCCACCCCGTTGACCCAGCCCTGGGTTAATGTACACTCCCGCTGAACCAGCCCTGGGTTAATGTCCACCCCGTTGACCCAGCCCTGGGTTAATGTACACTCCCGTTGAACCAGCCCTGGGTTAATGTCCACCCCGTTGACCCAGCCCTGGGTTAATATCCACTCCCATTGACCCAGCCCTGGGTTAATGTCCACCCCGTTGACCCAGCCCTGGGTAAATGTCCACTGCCCTAGACCCAGCCCTGGGTAAATGTCCACTCCCGCTGAACCAGCCCTGGGTTAATGTACACTCCCGCTGAACCAGCCCTGGGTTAATGTACACTCCCGCTGAATCAGCCCTGGGTTAATGTACACTCCCGCTGAACCAGCCCTGGGTTAATGTCCACCCCGTTGACCCAGCCCTGGGTTAATGTCCACTCCCATAGACCCAGCCCTGGGTTAATGTACACTCCCGCTGAACCAGCCCTGGGTTAATGTACACTCCCGCTGAATCAGCCCTGGGTTAATGTACACTCCCGCTGAACCAGCCCTGGGTTAATGTCCACTCCCGTTGACCCAGCCCTGGGTTAATGTACACTCCCGCTGAACCAGCCCTGGGTTAATGTACACTCCCGCTGAACCAGCCCTGGGTTAATGTACACTCCCGCTGAACCAGCCCTGGGTTAATGTACACTCCCGCTGAACCAGCCTTGGGTTAATGTACACTCCCGCTGAACCAGCCTTGGGTTAATGTCCACTCCCGTTGAGCCAGCCTTGGGTTAATATCCACACCCGTTGACCCAGTCCTGCCGTATTGTTAACCGGGAAGCCTTCTATTTCAGGGCACCTGATAATGTCATCACCATTTACAAAGCAATTGGTGAAAGAGTAATAACTGTTTGGTCGAATAACTGTCAGCTGTTGTTTGGAGTTGTACCCAGAATTACATTTGCTCTTCAAAAGACAAAAGTACCAGCAGTGTCTTCACAGGGCCAATTGTATTTGGTGTATTGCAGACAGCACCAGTTACCTGTGTAGTTTGGAGGTATTTGGTGAGAATTGTACTATATGCATTGGGTTCACTCATTCCCAGTTCTACCTGCACAAGCCTCCGCTCAACTCGTCATTCGCGACCAGAACGAAGCCAAAAGTTCAACTCACCGCCGAGCAAAGCAATGCCACCCCTCAAAAAGTGACCTAGTTTGCCCATTAAACAAATATCAAACCCCTCACACAGAAGCGGGTATCTGGGATGTGCATATTTACAAAAGTTCAATTCTCAGTGCCTACCTCTGATCTCCAAACGATGTAGGACTCGCTGTTGGCTTGGTGTGGCTTCCTCTGCAGCCACTTTCTGGGTGAGAAGATGGTATTGCTGGCCCCGGGGATCTGGGCTTGATTCTTGGGGAGCAAGGAGAGGTCCCAGGTGGCGGTCCTTTTCACACCTGCCGATCTGAAGTCGGAGTCGAAGCTGAAGTGGGTGGAGAGGGATTTTTCCAGCGGGGCGCGGGGGCACTGCCTGTATCGCGGCGAGCGACAGGCGGCCAGACTCTCGGCCGAGCTGCGCGGGGACAGCGGGCTGCTGACACTCGGGTACTTGGACCTCAGGCAGGACGTCCCCGGGACATCGAAATCATCCGCTGCCAGCTCGGTGTCGGTGCCGTAGCCTCTGATAATGGCCGAGTCCAAGCTTCTGGTCTGGCGCAGCTTTCTCTTCGACATGGTCTTTGCTGACGGTGAGGAGCAAAAGAACACAGTGTTTAACCATCCACCTCCACCTCCTCCAGCAGCACCAGCCCCACCTTGGTACAGTCCTTGCGTAGACATCACTGGGGGGAGAGTTTCTTTCTGCGCCCAGCCGCTGGTGTAAGTTTGACGTTCCTCTGCGTTTTGACAGGGAATCAGCGTGGCCCCATGAGAGAGAGCCCGCCCCCCAGCCCCCTAGCCCAGCCCCCCCCCCGCCCCCAGCCTAGCCCCCTAGCCCAGCCCCCCAGAGCCCGCCCCCCAGCCCAGCCCCCCAGAGCCCAGCCCCCAGCCCCAAGCCCAGCCCCCAGAGCCTGCCCCCTAGCCCAGCCCCCCAGAGCCCGCCCCCTAGCCCAGCCCCCCAGAGCCCGCCCCCAGTCTAGCCCCCCAGAGCCCGCCCCCCAGCCCAGCCCCCCAGAGCCCGCCCCCCAGCCCCAAGCCCAGCCCCCAGAGCCCGGGCCCCAGCCCCCAGAGCCCGGCCCCCAGAGCCCAGCCCCGAGACCCCAGCCCCCAGAGCCCAGCCCCCCAGCCCAGCCCCCAAAGCCCAGCCCCAAGAGTCCAGTCCCCAGAGCTCGGCCCCCAGAGCCCGGCCCCCAGAACCCGGCCCCCAGAGCCCGGCCCCCAGAACCCGGCCCCCAGAGCCCAGCCCCGAGAGCCCGGCCCCCAGACCCCAGCCCCCAGAGCCCAGCCCAGCCCCAGAGCCCAGCCTTCAGCCCCCAGAGCCCTGCCCCCAGAGCCCGGCACCCAGAGCCCAGCCCCCAGAGCCCGGCCTCCAGAGCCCAGCCTTCATCCCCCAGAGCCCATCCCAGCCGCACAGAGCCTAGCCCAGCCCCACAGAGCCCAGCCCAGCCCCCAGAGCACAGCCCCCAGGGCCCAGCCTTCAGCCCCCAGAGCCCAGCCCAGCCCCCAGAGCCCAGTCCCCACAACCCAGCCCCCAAGACCCGGAACCCGGGTTGGCAGAGGGAAGCGCTCACCATCAAATCAACAATTGCCAAGGTCCAGAAGGGAATGACCTCTCTCCCTCCCTCCCAGACCCGGTACATGTATTGGGGTACAGTGTGAAATATCCCGAGGCGGAGCTGAGAGCGGGACTGTCACAGGAAGGAGTGAGAGAGAGAGAGAGACAGGGTTCCGGGCAGGGGAAGCAGGGTCCCGGGCAGGGTCCCGGGCAGGGCAGGCAGGGTCCCGGGCAGGACAGGCAGGGTCCCGGGCAGGGAAGGCAGGGTCCCGGGCAGGGCAGGCAGGGTCCCGGGCAGGGAAGGCAGGGTCCCGGGCAGGGCAGGAAGGGTCCCGGTCGGGGGAGGCAGGGTCCCGGTCAGGGCAGGCAGGGTCCCGAGCAGGGGAGGCAGGGTCCCGGGCAGGGCAGGCAGGGTCCCGGGCAGGGCAGGCAGGGTTCCGGGCAGGGCAGGCAGGGTCCCGGGCAGGGAAGGCAGGGTCCTGGGCAGGGGAGGCAGGGTCCCATGCAGGGCAGGCAGGGTCCCGGGCAGGGTCCCTGGCAGGGCAGGCAGGGTCCCTGGCAGGGCAGGCAGGGCTCCGGGAAGAGGAGGCAGGGTCCCGGGCAGGGCAGGCAGGGTCCCGGGCAGGGCAGGCAGGCCCCCGGGCAGGGGAGGCAGGGTTCCGGGCAGGGGAGGCAGGGTCCGGGGCAGGGCAGGCAGGGTCCCGGGCAGGGCAGGCAGGGTCCCGGGCAGGGCAGGCAGGGTCCCGGGCAGGGGAGGCAGGGTCCCGGGCAGCGGAGGCAGGTCCCCGGGCAGGGGAGGCAGGGTCCCGGGCAGGGCAGGCAGGGCCCCGGGCAGGGGAGGCAGGGTCCCGGGCAGGGCAGGCAGGATCCCGGGCATGGCAGGCAGGGTCCCGGGCAGGGTAGGCAGTGTCCCAGGCAGGGCAGGCAGTGCAGCACTATCTCACATCCGCATCCTGCAATTAAAAACACTCGAACTTGGCAAACCTTTTAGCCTGTTAACCCTGGCGGAGCTGCACCGGTGCCCTGTCTGTAAACACAACTCCACACAGCACTGGCAGCGGTATGGAAATGTGACAAGCTGGGAACACTGGACAGATCAGACCAGCATTTCGGGAGCGGGGAGCGAGTCAGTGCTCCAGATCAATGAGGGAAAGCAAATAAAAATATCTTTATACACACCGCAGAGACGTCCCAAAGTGCTTTACAGCCAAAACAATACTTCTCAGTGTCAACACTGTTGTAGTGTAGGAAAGCCAGCAAGCTCTCACACACATCACTATGATAATGGCCATTTATTCCGGGTGTGGGTTAAGGGTGCAAAGTTGGACAGGACAAACCCACAAATCGAGTCAGTCGTTTAATAAATAGCCACAGCTGGAAGACTCCCACCACCTTTCTGAGCACAACACTCCCCCAGGCTCCATTCCTGAGAGCCTGGTGAGAGACATTTACCCCTGACATCCAAACCAGAGACACTACCACCAAATCCACGGTTGATATTGGGATAACCTTCCGTCAGAACTGGAAGCAGGAGGGAAAAGGTGCAAGAAAAGGTGCAGAAAAGGGAAAGGTCTATTGTGACAGGGTGGAAGACAGGAGTGGCTAAATGAGGGAAGGGATGAAGGTGCATTATAAATAGGGGTCGCCTGGATGTTTTCACTCAGTGTCCCTATCCTCGAGATCAGTAAGTAGGCAAGAAATGCACATCAGTGATATTGGAAAATGTTCTTTTGTGCAGCTGATTCAACCCAAGAAGGTGCCTATTTTTCAAAATATATTTGAACGTTTCTTCATCGCCTGTTACAATGGGTCGAAATTATTTTGCAGTCATGTTTGTTTCTGGGGAGGGTCTTCTGAGGTATTCTGCCTCATAAATACTTTTGATTTTTAAACACTTTTTGTTGCCAAGGGGTTTTATATAATTGTAAATATTTTCGTATTGGGAGTCCAGCTCGGAGCTGGCACACTTCAATAACAATCAATCATCAACAGCTGTGCTAATCTATTATTAACAAAATATTAGACCTGTTTCTTGCTGCGCCTCTAAGTTTTTTGACCCCAAACATTACTTACTGCTGGTGATATTTCCACAATATGCTGTCTCTCACCAGGTATGAACTCGTTTGTCTTAAACCTTCATTAAAATATATGAGATAAAGTAATGTCAAACAAACAGATTAAATCATCCCCTCCCAACAATATCAAAAGCAATTTCAAAATATATACCACTCCTAATCCGCTGGTATGATATATTCCAAGGCTACTCATTACAGTAACAGCCTCAGGGGTTTAATCAGAGGTTGGCTGGCATGACTGTGTTGTGCATTAGGGACTGAATCTGGTCTACTTCGATGGATCCCACAAAGGAAATGGAGGCTTATTCAAGGTCATTGTTTAAGGTTTGACATGTTTGAGATGAGGAATTACACAGAATTACACAGCAGTTGCCAACACGGAAACAGGCCACTTGGGCCAACCATTCTGCGTTTTCCACATGAACCTAATCTCAGTAACTGTCCTGCTCCCGTATCCCTTTATGCCCTTTCCTTCAGTCAGCTATCTAACTGATTCTTAAATATTGATCTGGTTTTTGCATCAATCACTAATCAAAGTAATGCATTCGGCAGCTTCACAACCCTCCGTATTAAACATTTCTCTTCCTATTCCCCCCTACTTCTAGAACGCAACCACTGTGAACGAGATATGATCTTCTTTGTGCTACATCTTCAGACCCCTAGCAAATGTGAAAGAAAACAGTCACAAATTTAAATCGTCATGTGGTGAATGTGATTCACACTATATATAGTTGCCAAAATCACTCCATGAATATATGTTCGTTATCTACCCATTGTATGTGCAGTTGCACCATCCGACCACCAGGGGGAGTCGCTCTGGGAGTACGCGAGAGTTTGTACTGGGCTCCTCCCTTGGCTCCGCCCAGGACTCCTCCACCTGGGACCAATGTATAAAGATCAGTGCCTTAGAGCCAGCCTGCCTTTTCACCTGAAGTTCAACGACGAATAGGCTGGCTCTGTTGTAAGGGTATTAAAGCCTCTGTTCAGATCCAACTACACGTGTTCGCTGAATTGATGGTTCCATCAATTTCATACACTTAAGAAGCTGCCGAAGTAAAGCATGGAATCCGCTCTAAAACCAGGACGTCTAGAACTCGATCCGCAGGATGCAGAGGCGAAAGAAACCTTCTGCCACTGGCTGAAATGTTTTAAGGCCTACCTGGCCGAAATCAGCACCGCTGAAACTACGGAGGAACAAAAGCTCAGCCTACTGCACGCGGGGGTAAGCCACAGAATTTCTACACAACTAAATCCAGCCGGTTCCTACACCGCTGCGCTGGCGATTTTGGACAAAATGTATATTAGGCCCATGAACGAGGTCTTTGCCCGCCATGTGTTCACGACTCGTCGACAACGGCCTACTGAAACTTTAGCTGAATTTGCACGCGAGTTGAACAATCTCTCAAATGACTGCAATTACCAGGCCGTAACCGCGGCCGAACATAGGGAGCTTGCTGTGCGGGATGTTTTTGTAGCGGGCCTTCGATCTAGCTATGTACGCCAGAGACTATTAGAAAATGGGGCCCAGGGCTTCGAGACTACCATAGAGGCTGCTATCACGATGGAAGTTTCCTTCTGCAGCCTCAACTCGTTTCCCGCGGACCCCGCTAACCCCGCATGGGCCCCCGACCTGAGGATCCCCCAAGCCTGTGCCGCAAGGCCCTCCAGCTATCGCGCTGCCACAGCCGGTTGAACGACTGTCCCAATCAAATACTCAAGCTATTCAGCTGCTCCAGCTAATTACTCAGCTCCCCCAGCCAGCTACTCAGCTCGCCAAACCAGTTATTCAACTGCTCCATCCTGCCACTATTCAGCTCGCCAAACCAGTTATTCAACTGCTCCAGCCTGCCACTATTCAGCTCCCCAAACCAGTTATTCAACTGCTCCAGCCTGCCACTTCTGTGGACAAAGCCAGCACCCGCGGCAGCACTGCTCAGCCCGATCCGCGACCTGCAGCAGCTGCAGGAAGAAAGGGCACTATGCTAGAGTGTGCCTTGGCAGAAGGGCCCCAGCCCTCAACACCCCAACAGTCCAAAAACATTGCCCCCAGCACCAGCAGGCCCGCGAGGCCCGAAACGCAGCGGCCTACGCTCAGGCTCCGCCTCCTCCCGCCACGTGCAATCCATGGGGGCCGCCATCTTGGCAAACCTCTACCCTGCGGCCGGCCACGTGCGATTCATGGGGGCCGCCATCTTGGACGCCATCTTCATCACCACCCTCCACGTGCGATCCACGGGCCCTAGCTTCAACCCTAGACTCAAACAGCTCATCGGAGGAGTACGACCTCCCCGGGCAGTCACCACATAGCCCGCAACTCAGCGCAATGTTCCTGCATCAAGCTCGCCAGAACGCAGCGGCATCTACTCGACAGGACGCCCTATCGGAAGAATTCGACTCCCCCAGGCACCCACCACGCAGTCCACAACTCATCGTGGTCACCCTCGACCAATTTCGCCCCAAGCATCTGAGAAATTCGATCAATGGGTACAACACGTCGTGCCTCTTCGACTCCGGGAGCACAGAGAGCTTCATACACCCAGAGCTGGTAAGACGCTGTTCCCTCCCTATTTATCCCGTCATCCAAACTATCGCCCTCGCTTCGGGCTCCCATTCCATCCAAATCCAAGGCCGCACTACAGCAACGCTAACGATTCGAGGCGCTAGCTATTCCAAATTTAAACTGTATGTCTTGCCCGACCTCTGCGCGCCACTCCTCTTAGGCTTGGATTTCCAATGTAACATCAAGAGTCTCACCCGGAGGAAACCCATGCACACACGGGGAGGACGTGCAGACTCCACACAGACAGTGACCTAGCCGGGAACCGAACCTGGGACCCTGGAGCTGTGAAGCATTTATGCTAACCACCATTCTACCATGCTGCCCTATATATGGGGCAGGATTCTCCAACAATGGGGCTATGCCCCATGCCCGAGAGAAACGGGCGTGAATCACTCTGGACTGTTTTCTAGAAGGTCCGGGGTGATTCTCCATTTTTAAGGGGGCTTGCAGGGCCCCAGAGTACTCCACGCAGATCCAGCTGCCGATCCGGGGCCCCTGCACATCGGGCATGCGGGTCAGCGCATGCACACGGCAGCTGCCTGCGGCGTCTGCTCCGCGCAACATGGCGAACCCACACAGCAGGCCGGCACTGAGGAAGTAGGCCCACCCCCCAGATCACCCACGCCCGCCGATAGGTTGGCCCCCGATCGCAGGCCTGGCCATCATGGAGCCCCCCCCCCCCCCCCCCCCCCCCGTCACAGATTCCCCCCCCCCCCCGCACCCCCCCACCCACCAGGACCGCCCCGTAGCCGCGACTCCAAGCTCCTGCCGGGTGGAACCATACGTGAACCACACCGGCGGGAACCTGGCCGGTCGTCAGTGGAGAATCGTCGCGGGGATTCAACCGGCGCTGTGTCGACCGCGTGAGCGCGACTGGCGGCGATTCTGCGGGAAGGTGTGACAGGTCTGATTCTCCGCCCCCGCACCAGGGCATGATTGCGGCCCCAACCTATCCAATCTCTCCCCGTAGCTACACTTTTCCTGCCCTGGCAACATTCTTGTCAACCTCCTCTGCTCTCTCCCCAGAGCAATAACATCCTTCCTGTAATGTGGTGACCAGAACTGTACACAATACTCCAGTTGTAGCCTCACCAGTGTTTTATACAATTCCAACATTATATCCTTACCTTTATATTCTATACCTCTGCCAATGAAGGAGACCATTCCATTGCTTTCTTTACCACCTCGTCTACTTGAATTGTGCCTATAGGGACCTGTGTACCTCTTGCCAAGATCTCTCACTTCATGTACCCCTCTGAGTATATTCCCATTTATTGTTTAGTCCCTACAACTGTTTGACCTCCCTAAATGCTGACCTCACACTTCTCTGTGTTAAAATCCCTCTGCTGATTTCAGCTATTCAGACGAAAAGCACAAAATTATATGTGGCAGGTGCGAATATACATTGAGCAACTTTAACCAGAGACGGATGGAAAAAGATTTCTGTCACACTGCAAGGTTTGGCTAAATACTCACGGTGCTTTGTAGAAAAAAGCTTGTCCTACTTATGTCCATTACACAACATAATTATTTTGAGGCTGTTCACAGATTTTCTTCTTTAAATGTGAATAAAGGGGCTCTTAATGGCCATGTGCTGAAATGAAATGCACAGCTAGGATGAGTAGGAATGGCCTACTGCTGTCTGTGATGTTCAGGTTGGGTGGATTGGCCATGCTAAACAATAAAAACAAGTGCTGGAAAGACTCAGCAGGTCTGGCAGCATCTGTGGAGACATTAATGTTTCGAGTCAAATAGGATATTCTTTCCGAAAAAAGAGTCATATTCAACTCACCATTGACTCTACAGGTGCTGCCAGACCTGCCAAGTTGTTCCAGCACTTTGTTTTTATTTCAGATTTCCAGCATCCCTAGTATGTTGCTTTAAATAAAACAGATTATCTGGCTATTCTCACATTGCTTTTCATAGGGCCTTGTTCTGTGAAAATTGGCTGACACATTTTCGACATAACACCAATGACAACACTTCAAAAATACTGAATTGGGTGTAAAGTGTTCTTGGACATTCTAAGGTGTTAAGAAATTCCTAAGGTTGTCTCAGATGAGGATGTAATAATGTTTCTAACCACGAGGAGTAATTAGAGGCATTAGGTAATTCTACAATGAGCTAACATGTAGCCCATTTGCCAGAACCTGCAACAAATGCTATGAATAATAAAGATTTGTTGTCTATGATTAGTAGAATTGAGCAACTAATTGAGCATCTGAATGATGTGGAGGGGGACGGCGGCCTGCATACTTAATTGGAAGAACTACAATAATTTAAGAATTAAGGGGAAAAGAAAGTAAAGGAAATGTTGATATATATTTTACTATAGCTCTTAACAACAGCTGTAAATTAAGAATTGAAAGGGAGGACGGAACTCAGGAAAATGACAATCGCCAGGGAAATGGTACTTAGCAAATTGTTGGGACTGAGGTTGAAAAGACCTTAGGTCCTCATGAAAGTCATCCTAGGGTCTTAAAATAAGAAGCTAGTGGGATAATTGATACATTGGTTTTAATTTTCCAAAATTCACTAGATTTGGGGTAAGTTTACATTAGATTGGAAAATAGCTATTCAAAAATGGAGGGAGACAGAAATCAGCAAATTATAGACCAGTTAGCTTAACATCTGTCATAGGGAAAATGTTAGCAACTATTAATAAAGACGTTATAAAAGGGCACTTAGATAAATTCAGTCTAATCAGGCAGAATCAACAGGGTTTTGTTCAAACAATTTATTTGAGCTCTTTGAAGAAGAGAGAGATCCTGTGGAAGTATTTTAGGGCCCAATCAATTTAATAGAATAACAGAACCAAACTCAGGGACAAAAGGGGCCACTCCTGCCCAGACAAAACAAAGAGTAACAAAACCTTGCCGTGCGTCAAATCAAAATGTGATTAAATGGGTCAATAAAGCAGTCCACCCCTGCGGTTGAAGGTGCCCATAGAGACCACATGCTCCCTCTCCAGGGACATCAGACCGTGAACGTAGCCACAAAAGAGGGGAAGGCAGTCTGGCTAGATGGCCCCCTTGGTTGCCTGCTGCCTGGACTTGTTGATGCTGAGTTTCGCCAGGCCCAGGAGCAGCTTCATGAGGACATCCTCCGCCTTCCCTGCCCCTCTACACTCCAGGTGCCCATAGATCAGGCGGGTCAGCTGAAGTGCAAACAAAATTTCAATAAGTTGTCAAGAAACTAAAAAGGCTGTACAGCCTAGAATATTGAACATAGACATCGAACACTGACTCCACAGGACAGCAAAAATGGCAGGGTTCTTGGGAGTCCATGAACTAGTGCAAATGGTGGTTGCATGGTATTGCTGCGTGCTTAGATTTTCAGAAGGCATTTGATAACGTCAAAGATTATTGCAGAGAATAAAACCTCAAGGGGTTAAATTTTGGCGTGGATAGAAGATTGGCTAGCTAACAGGAGACAGAGTAGGCATAAATGGGTCTTTTTCTGGTTGGCAGGAACTAACGATTGGTGTGTCACAGGGATCAGTGCTGGGGCCTCAACTCTTCATAATTGATATGACCAATGGTATAGTAGCTAACTTTGCTGATGACACAAAGATAGGTTGGGAAGTAAGCTGTGAAGAGGGCATAAGGAGGCTACAAAAGGATATGGATAGGTTAGATTAGTCAGCAAAGATCTGGCAGATTGAATATAATGTGGAAAATGTAAAGTTGTCAATTTTGGCAGGATGAATAAAAAGGAAGCTTATTATTTAAATGGTGAGAAATTGCAGGGTTCTTAGATGCAGACGGATCTGGTGTTCCAGTGTATGAATTGTAAAAGGTTAGCATGTTGGTACAGCAAGAAATTAGGACAGCTAATGGAATATTATTGTTTATTACAAGGGGTATTGAATATAAGAATAGGGTGATTATGCTTCAGCTATACAGGGCATTGGTGAGACCACATCTGGAGTTCCATGTACATTTCTGGTCTCCTTATTTAAGGAAAAATGTAAATGCATTCGAAGCAGTTCACAGAAGGTTTTCTAAATTGATATCTGGAATGGAAAAGTTGTCTTCTGGGGCAAGGCTTGACAGGCTAGGCATGTATCCGCTGGTGTTTAGAAGAGTAAGAAGCAACTTGATTGAAAAATACAAGATCCTGAGGGGACTTGAAAGGGTGGATGTGGAGAGGATGTTCCCTCTTGTGGGAGAACCTAGAACTGGTTAAAAATTAAGGGTTGCCCGTTTAAGACAATGATGAGGAAGAAACAAATCTCTCCAGAGGGCTGTGAGATGATTGAGGCAAAGTCTTTGAATATCTTTAAGGCAGAATCAAGGGGGTGAAAGGTTATCGGGGGCAGGCAGGAATGTGAAGTTGGGGTTAAATTCAGATCAGCCATGATCTTATTGAAAGTGGAGCAGGCTCGAGGACCCAGTGGCTTATTCCTGGTCCTAGGTTATATGGTCAGATGTAAGTTTGTAAGGTTTTAAAAATCTTTTAACAACAATAGGTGCCTGTAGAAGTTTTGTGCAAAAAAAACATTTTTAAAAAGTTCAATTATTTTCAAAGGAGAAGAGGAGTTTGACAAGGGACATAATGGATGATTCAGATCAAATTGACTGTTAGATATCTGAGTTGGAATAGTATTTTAAAAGTAAATTAAAAAATTTTAGTTACAAGGAAGCGATATGTTCTTTTGCTCATTGTAATAAAGTCAATTGTGGTGGTTTGATGGAGGTAGTAAGTAAACAGGAAATTAATGAGACAGTTGAAGATTGTAAAAATAATACTGCCTTTTATCCTGATAACATGTTGGTTAAGGGCCCTTTTGATTTGATAAGTATCAATTCTTTAATGCCAAGGATGATTTGACCCGATGGCTGAATGCTCAAATGGTTTTGGTTGTTGAAGATATGTAGAACAGTTTTAATTCCTACATCTGAAGCTCCCAGGTTTTGAAGAATGTACATCATTTCTGATCTATCACAATTGGTTCAATTTTATCTTTTATTGGATTGGATTGGATTGGATTGGATTTGTTTATTGTCACGTGTACCAAGGTACAGTGAAAAGTATTTTTCTGCAAGCAGCTCAACAGATCATTCAGTACATGGAAGAAAAGGGAATTAAACAATTCAAGAAAATACATGAGAATACATAATAGGGCAACACAAGATATCAAAGCGAAAGGATTGACAAATTAAATTATCTCAATCCCAGACAAAAGGGTTTTATTTCCGGAACCACCTTTCGCAATGAAAGTATTACCGTCATGAAAGGTTGTTCCGGGGATGGGGGCAGAGGGTTGTTGGGGAAAACTTTGCATTTATATAGCACCTTTCACAACCAGTAGAGATCTCAAGGTACTTTACAGTCAATCAACTACTTTTTTGACGTTTACTCACTGAGTCATGTCGGCATCCAACTGGTCAACAGCAAACTTCCACAGACAATGACAATAATGTGATAATGACGAGATATTTTGAGATGTTGATTGACGGATAATTATTGATCAGATGACTTTACATCTGCTAATGCAGCAAACCCTCCAGTACTCTAGCATCAGCCTGGAATATTGTGCACAAGATCTGGGCTGGGGTTGTCTGGTCCTTTCCGCCGATGGGATTTTCCAGTCCCACCGAAGGGGACCCCCTCCATGGTGGGTTCCCCGGTGGTATGGCCAGCGAGCAACACAAATGGCCATTGACTTTGGCGGAACTGGAAGTTCCCACAAGCGGCCAATCGTGAGCCACCTCAGCTGCCGGGAAACCCGCCATGAGGGAGCCAGAAAATCCCAGCCCTGGAGTGGGATTGAACCCAGAAATTTCTGGCCGAGAGGTAACAATACTACCCTAGGACTGGTTTAGCTCAGTGGGCTAGGCAGCTGGATTGTGATGCAGAACAAGGCCAGCAGCGCGGGTTCAATTCCTGTACCAGTTTACCCGAACAGGCGCCGGAATGTGGCGACTAGGGGCTTTTCACAGTAACTTCATACTTGTGATTATTATTATTATCTGAACCACAACTGATATTGCCGAAAACAGGATGGTGAAAAATAAGAAGCAACTGATCGTTATTTTTATTGGTCTTGCAAAATCCTTCAATTTTGTTGGGCAGAAATTCATTCTGAAGAGCCTTCATCATATGGCATTGTGTATAAAAATTCACAAAATTAATTGAAAATATGTGTCATGGTGCAGTGACTGGAATTGAGGCCGGGATGGGTAAGACAAACGCAATGTCTATTTCTTTTTTTTTATATAAATGTTTTTTTATTGAGTTTTCATATTTTATATATGACAAATTACAAGTTATTAGAGAGAGAGAAAAAAAAAAAAGGAAAAAAAGGAAAACACAAAAATTTAACATGAATATTTACAGGTAAGCATCTTCATAACAATAATTGTGGCCGCCCCCTTTAGCCAGCATACATATTTTACATTCCCCAATATGGCCGAGGCACATGTTTATAGGCATTTATTTATAGTTTGGTTTTGGGCCTTGGCTTGCCATCAAACCCCCATACCGAGCCCGTATCCCCCCCCCACCTCCCCCCGGCTACCTTCCCCCGATTCCCGTCCATTTTCCCCTGGTTCTTTGCCACCCGACGATTCTTCCTCATGTACGTTGGCCACAAACAGGTCCCGGAACAGTTGCATGAATGGCTCCCACGTTCTGTGGAAGCCGTCGTCCGACCCTCGGATGGCGAATTTGATTTTCTCCATTTGGAGAGATTCCGAGAGGTCGAACAGCCAGTCTGCAGCTCTGGGCGGTGCTGCTGACCGCCAGCCAAACAGGATTCTACGGCGGGCGATCAGGGAGGCAAAGGCAAGGGCGTCCGCCCTCCTCCCCAGGAATAGATCTGGCTGGTCTGAAACCCCGAAGACCGCCACTATCGGGCATGGCTCCACCCTCACCCCCACCACTTTGGACATAGCCTCGAAGAAGGCTGTCCAGTACTCCACAAGTCTGGGGCAAGACCAGAACATGTGGGCGTGGTTGGCCGGGCCTCTCTGGCACCGCTCACATTTGTCCTCCACCTCCGGGAAGAACCTACTCATACGGTTTCTCGTTAAGTGGGCTCTATGTACCACTTTTAGTTGCGTCAGGCTGAGCCTTGCGCACGTGGAGGTGGAGTTGACCCTATGCAGTGCTTCGCTCCAGAGTCCCCACCCTATCTCCATCCCCAGGTCGTCCTCCCATTTCCTTCTTGTTGCGTCCAGTACGGTGTCGTCCCTATCTACCAGTCGGTCATACATGTCACTACAGTTCCCTTTCTCTAGGATACTTGCGTCCAGTAGGTCTTCCAATAGTGTCTGTCGTGGCGGTTGTGGGTACATCCTTGTCTCCTTTCGTAGGAAGTTTTTGAGCTGCAGGTACCGTAGCTCGTTCCCCCCAGCTAGCTGAAATTTCTCTGTCAGTTCGTCCAGTGTTGCGATCCTGTCGTCCGTGTATAGGTCCCTGACTGTCAGTGTCCCCCCGTCCTGCCTCCACCTTTTGAAGGTGGCGTCGGTCAGTGCTGGTTTGAACCTATGGTTGTTGCAGATGGGAGCCTTGTCCGACATTTTGTACAGGCCAAATTGCTGCCGCAGTTGGTTCCAGGATTGGAGGGTGGCTGTCACCACTGGGCTGGTGGAGTGTTTTTTGGGTGGGGATGGGAGTGCTGCCGTGGCGAGGGCCCGGAGGGAGGTTCCCATGCAGGAGCCCTCCTCCGCACGCACCCACTCGGCTTCTGGCTCCTGGATCCATCCCCTTACTCGCTCGGCAGTTGCCGCCCAGTGGTAGAATTGTAGATTCGGGAGGGCTAGCCCCCCCCTGGATTTTGTTTTTTGTATGACCTTCTTTGGGATCCTAGCATTTTTACCCCCCCATACGAACGCCATGATATGTTTGTCCAGCGCTTTGAAAAAGGCCTTGGGGATGTAGATCGGAATGGATCTAAACAGGAAAAGGAACCTGGGCAGTACGTTCATTTTGATCGTCTGGACTCTCCCCGCGAGGGAGAGCGGGAGTGTGTTCCATCTTTGCAGGTCCTTATTAACTTCCTCCGTCAGGCTGGTGAGGTTCCATTTGTGGATCCCTTTCCAGTCATGGGCTATTTGGATCCCCAGGTAGCGGAATTTATTTCGGGCTTGTTTGAACGGCAGCCCCTTTAGTGCTGCCCCCCCCCTTGCGGGTGTACTGGGAAGATCTCACTTTTGCTCATGTTGAGTTTGTAGCCCGAGAAGGCTCCAAACTCTTTCAGGAGCGCTATGATTCCGTCCATGCTGCTTTGTGGGTCCGAGATATAGAGGAGCAGATCATCCGCATAGAGTGAGACTCTGTGCTCTCTACCTCCCCTTCGGATCCCCCTCCAATTTTTTGCTGCCCTGAGCGCGATTGCTAGCGGTTCGATTGCTAGTGCGAACAGCAGCAGGGACAGTGGGCATCCTTGTCTGGTGCCCCTGTGCAGCTGGAAGTATTGGGAGTTGGTATTGTTGGTCCGTACACTCGCCATGGGAGCGTTGTATAGGAGCTTTACCCAAGCGGTGAACCCTGTTCCAAGCCCGAACCGCTCCAGTACCTCTATGAGGTATTTCCATTCGACTCTGTCGAAGGCCTTTTCTGCGTCCAGGGAGACGATCACCTCTTGTGTTCTCTCCCCGGAGGGGGTCATTATCACGTTCAGCAGGCGCCTGATGTTCGCGGTAAGCTGTCTACCTTTGACGAAGCCCGTCTGGTCCTCTGTGACCACCTCAGGTACACAGTCTTCTAGCCTTTTGGCTAGGATTTTGGCCAGTATTTTGGCGTCTGCGTTCAGCAGAGATATGGGTCTGTATGACCCACATTCCGTTGGGTCTTTGTCTTTCTTAGGTATCAGCGAGATTGAGGCCTGTGCTAACGTGGGTGGCAGTATGCCCCTAGCTAGCGAGTCTGTGAACATCTCCCGCAGGTGCAGGGCCAGCGCTGTCGCGAATTTTTTGTAGAAGTCCGCCGGGAATCCGTCCGGTCCCGGCGCCTTCCCCGTCTGCATGGAGCTAATGCTCTCCATGATCTCTCCCAGTGCTAGTGGTGCTTCCAGATCCCGTTTTCTGCCCTCTCCCACGACTGGTATGTCCAGTCCATCAAGAAACCGGTTCATCCCAGCCTTCCCCGTTGGGGGCTCCGAGGTGTATAGCTCTTGGTAGAAGGCCTTGAAGGTTTCGTTAATCCTCTCTGGTTCTGTTTCCCACGTGCCTCTGGTACCTCTGATTTGCGCAATTTCCCTGCTGGCTGCCTGCTTTCTCAGCTGGTGTGCCAACAGGCGGCTGGCTTTGTCTCCGTGTTCGTACAGGGCCCCGCGTGCCTGGCGGAGTTGGTGTACTGCTTTCCTGGTGGAGAGCAGGTCAAAGTTCCTTTGTAATTCTTTTCTCTCCGCCAGGAGCTCTACGGTCGGGGCCTCGGAGTATTTACGGTCTACCTCCAGTATGGAGTCGACCAGCTTCTGCCTAGCCACCCTTTCCTCCCTATCTCTTTGCGCTTTGTAGGCAATGATTTCCCCTCTTAGTACGGCCTTAAGCGCTTCCCAGAACGTGGAGGATGAGACCTCCCCGTTTTGGTTGTTCTCCGTGTATTCCGCTATGGCCCGCGCTATCCTTTCGCTGAAGGCCTTGTCAGCTAGTAAGGCACCGTCCAGCCTCCATGTGGGGCGCTGGGCCCTTCCCGTCTCCAGCCGCACGTCCATGTAGTGTGGGGCGTGGGCAATGTCTATTTCTAAGGGTGCAGACAAGATGGACCATTACCACCTTTGGTTTTTAGCATGAATGGAAACATCCTTCGTGCTCGGGACAAGAATGAGTCCAGTGTCAGACTGGAGAACATAGTTATACCTCTAAAGTGCGTGTGTCCTGTTTTTTATGATGACATTGCAAGAATAAATGATTCCCATAGCAGTATACTTAAGAATTTGGCTATTCTGGAAATCCTCTGCAGGATGATTGACCTTGAAATCAATGTCAGAAAAACTGTGGGTGTCCACAGGGTATCCAAAAACTAAACCCTCTTCTACAACATTGAAAACAATGGGTTTATGAACAGTGAGGATTCATCTTGCATTACACCTTGCAACTTGGAGAAGTACCTTTGTATCTGGATTGATCCTTGAACCAAAACGTTTGAGGATCGTTGGGAAGTTTAGCTACAGATCTGGATAGACAGCCTGATTATGACGCCCCGATAATCTATCCAGAGAGTTGAGCTTTCAAAATCTTATATTGGACCTTGTACTTAGTGCCATTTGATTTTCAACAAGGTATCTCAAACTACATTGTTTAAGTTAGGCAAGAAAGCCATGAAAAGTATTTTACACTAGCCAAGCCACAATTTGGATGGTATTTTATATATTTTGTTATAAATTTAGAGTGCCCAATTCATTTTTTCCTATTAGGCGGCAATTTGGCGTGGCCAATCCACCTACCCTGCACATCTTTGGGTTGTGGGGGTGAAACCCACACAAACACGAGGAGAATGTGCAAACTCCACATGGATAGTGACCCAGGGCTGGGATCAAACCTGGGACCTCAGCGCCGTGAGGCAGCAGCACTAACCACTGAGCCACAGTGCTGCTGGTATTTTATATATTAAGAGTATATAGGAACTATATCAATGGAAGACTTCCCTTTTCTTAATTTTCTATCATCCATGTGTTGAAGATTTTCACCCATAAAGAAGTGTGTTTGAAAGGGAACTTGGGAATGAAGATGTTTCCCTGTAGCTGTTGCCCTTGTCACAAATGTTGGAGGTTGGGAGTTTGAGAAGTACTCTGAATAAGTCTTAATGACTTACTGTGGTGCATCCTATAAAGAGTGCACTCTTCAGCCAAAGTACACTGGTAGTGGAGGGGATTCATATTTAAGCCAGTCTGCTTTGTCCTGTATAGTATTGAGTTTAATCAGTGTTATTAGACCTGCAAGTACCCAGGCAAATGGGAAACAATCCACCCATCATGCTCCTGGCCTGTAACTTGTAGTTGTAGGGATTTGGGGCGGTGCTAAATACCCAGCTTCTTTCTGACTTGTGCCAGTAGCCACAGCATTTAGGCAACTAATCCAACTCAGTTCCAGGGTTGGTCAATGGTGACACTCAGGATGTTGATGGTGGGGGAATCAAGATGGTAATGCCAATCAATATCAAATGAAGATGGTTATGGTCTTTTGAGCCCAATATTACAACAATGTTGGTTCCTACATTATAACAGTGACTACACTTCCATGATCAAAGCCCTATGAGACCTTCCGAGCTCATGTAAAATGCTATATCAATACAAATCTTTCTTTTTTTTGTCTTGTTAGAGATAGTTATTGCCAGGCACTTACTTATACGACACAAGTGCTACTTGCCACTTATCAGCATAAGTCTATATGTTGCGCAGGATTTGCTGCATGCTGGCATGAATTGTTTCATTAACTGAGAAATTACCAATGGACTTGACTAGGCATGTAGTGCTCTTAGAAACATACTATGATTGATTATGCTTATATTTATGACAGTAGAAATTTTGTATAAAAATTTGAAAGATTTATGAATGAGGATTAAACAATGCGCATTATAGTAATGAGAATGTACATAAACGTGGATGTACATAAAAAGAAAGGCTTGTCTTCATATGGAACCTAATGATCTCAAGATGCCGTTTACAGCCAAGGAAATTCTTTTGAAGTGTAGTCATTGTTGTAAGGTCGGGAATCATTGCAACTAATTTGAAGACAATAATCTCGTACAAATAGCAATTAAATCAATGACCAGATCCACCTGTTTCAGGTGTTGGTTGAGGGATAAACACTGATTAGGACAGCATAATCTCTTGCTTTTCTTTATGTAGTGCCATTAGGTTGTTAACATCTACCTGAGAGAACAGATAGGTCTTATCAAAAGTACACACCCATGAGAGTGGTGTCAGCCTGAACACAATTGTTTCCTTGCTCTGCCATCAATTTCTCTACAACCAAACCTACGATTCATTGGATTCAGCCCTATTTACCAAGATGTTTACTTGTAGTTTGAAGAAGATTTAATTGCTGATGGTTTATTTGTTATAAACAATATAATATAAATATCTATCTCCCAGTTGTGGGATATGCTTATTATACAATATTCAGCTTGAGAATTGGTGCCATGAGTCATTAAAGCATTTCTCAAACTGCACAACTGCACTCATGGTCCTCGGCTATCTCCATTCCTGCCTCATGGTTACTTTACATTTCTAACTCTTATAGAGCATCTGGATTTTAAAAATTCCAAAATATTTTCTGACTTTCTGACTCAGAGGTGGGAGAGCTACCACTGAAACAAGGCTGACATTCTAATGTAAATATTCACTTGGAATCAAAGCAAGCTTTAAAAATAACAGGAATGGGAGTGAAACAAAAACAGAAAATGCTGGAAAATCTCATCCGGCCTGACAGCAACTGTGGAGAGTGAGAAGGGAACTTACGTTTTCACTCAAATTATGTGGCGGGATTAACCGTTCATGAGAACGGTTGACGCCGGCGCAGGATCCGTGGAGTTCCGCGACAGCAAAACTGGCGCCGCACCTAGACCGATTCAGCGACTGTTGATGGGCTGGCACTGGGACCATGTGGAACACAATCGATTCCAATGAGAAACAGTGTGGATTCACCAGCAGTGAGATTGACACTCAGGACGTTGACAAGCTGCAGCCACATATATACACTTCACTCTCCACACACACACCATCCCAGCCAACAAGATGGCAGCAAGGAGAGCACCGCAAAGATTCACTGGTGCCGAGCTAGAGACCCTCCTGAATGCAGTGGAGCAGAGACAGTTGAGCATGAACCCCGACCCGGGAAGGAGGCTGCCAGCAGCAGCCTGTCGCCGTGCCTGGTCACACGTGGCAGAGGCAGTCAGCGCCGTCAGCAACACCGTCCAGACCGCCCAGAAGTCCTGGAAGAAACTGCATGAACTCTCAGGGCAGCCAGGGTGAGCAGGCAGCCCTATGCTTCTGGCACTAACCCGCGTCCCACACACCAGTAACCCAAACCCACCTCCACCCGGAGGGCGACTGAACCCGCACCCTTCACCACAAGCCACCAACCCCCTCCACCATTCAACAGACACTCACCTCGGTTGGGCACATTAGTGAAGAGGCCCCTGGGACACTATCTGATGCACACCACACAGCTGATCCGATACATCAGGCGGAGGTAGGAACTCCCGAGGTGGAGAACAGTGAGAGGGCGGGCAGACTCCAGAAACTAGCTGCCGTCCAGAGGGGTTTCAGGCTTCTGGAATGGACAGTCCCATTTATAGTAGAGATGCAGTCACAGAGCCAGGGACCATACAAGGGGTTGTCGGCGAGCATCCAGCACCTGTCCGTGCAGGTAGAGGAATCCGAACGCATGCACGAGCAGGAGGTGGTACCGACCATGCATGCCCACACTGGCCAACACCCCACAGGTGGCATCCGCGGAGGAGGCATCGGGGACGAGAGTTGCGGCTATGGATGTCCAAGGCTTGGGACATTCTGTGCAGGCGTGGCTGAGGACAGGGTTGCCACCTCACAGGCAGCCATGCGTGAGAGCCACCTGAAAATTGCTACAACGCTTCTGAGCGTGGCCCAGTCACAGCGGGCCATTGGCTGAGTATGTCGGCAGCATTGCCCAGGCGCTGGCCAACATGGCACAGACACAGTGGGAGATGGCCCAGTCCCAGAGGGAGATTGCACGGTCACTGGCTGATGTGACACATGCCCAGAAGGTGGTGGCACAGTCAAAGGGTGATGTAGGGAGTCCCAGATGCTGACTCCCGCAAGGGAGGTGCCAGAACACCACAGTGGCTCAGTTTCTCCCCCCCTCCTGTCCCTCGTGCAACCGGCGGGTAGTTGGTAGAACGGGATGGCACCACACCACCCAGGACACACGAGCAGCCAGGCCCATCCAGGCCCGGTCATGGCAGAAGACGGCCGACAACGGGGACCAAGGCTGTAGGGCGGGCCTCCTCCACTCCCAAATCTGGGAATCCACCTAGAAGTAGCGTTAGGGCCCATAAGGTCAGAAAGTTAGACCCCAGTTAAGATGGCACAGGTGCAGGGCACAGTTTAGTGATAGGGCCTAAGGTACGACTCTCTATATATGTTGTCACGTTAAATACCTATTCATACTGTTGCAACTTGCCTTGGTGCTCTGTCAGATGGGTGTGAAGGGTGGACTGGGCTGGGCTGGCCACACAAAGGGGGTGGGACAATGGGCCTGGGCTCCCTCACCGCACCCCCCCTCCCTGACTGTCCCCACTACCGTCACCCCAGGGGATCCTATAGCATTGCGCTTGCATGCAGGGATCATCCAGGTGGACGGTGGAAAGTGCGACACTGGGCAGGAGTCAGATGTTGTCATGCAATGCGGAGCGTCAGAGCTCATTGCAGAGCGAATTGTCATCATCCTCCATACCATGGACCAGACCCGGTATTACTGCCAACCCAGGACCCCCACCCTATAGTGCAGCAACTATGTATCTCGGAGGGGGTTGCAGGCAATGGTGTGGGGGGAGGGTGTGGGGGGTGATTGGGATGTGGTGTCCGTGCCCCTGACTGGTCACCCCCCTGCCCGCAGTCAGTGAATCTGGAGCCGACCAGAGCGTTCCATGTGCATTGGCCCTGTTGCACAGGTCTTGTGGCCTCTCGTGCCTGCCTGGGCCCCATGTCCTGCCCATCCTTGCCTGCTCCTGCATCATCCGCGTCGGACGAGGACTGGTGTTAATCCTCTTTCTCCAGCACATCGTCCTTTTGCTGCCCAATGTTATGGAGGACGCAGCAGACAGCCACGATACGGATGACCCTCCCAGCATCATACCGGAGGACCCCTCCAGAGCGGGCCATGAATCTGAACCGAATCTTCAGGTGGCCGAAGCACCGCTTGATCACACCCCTAGTCACAGCATGCACGTCGCTGTAGCGGGTCTGCGCTTTGGTCTGTGGCCGCCGGATAGGTGTCATGAGCCACGACCGCAGTGGTTAACCTCTGTTGCCTTGGAGCCAAGCCCCCAGCCCGGAACATCTCGAGTATGTCAGGAATCATTGAGTGTGCCAGGAGGAAGGCGTCTTGCACACTGTCCGGGTATCGGACGCAGACATGTATGATGCGCAGTTGATGGTCACATATCAGCTGTACATCCATTGAATGGAACCCCTTTCGATTTGTGAAGACCGGCTTGTCATCTGCAGGTGCTTGTAGGGCGACAAGCATCCCGTCCGTCACCCCTTGGACTTGTGGCATGTTGGCGATGGCGGCGAACCCTGCTGGTGGCATCCTGGTGGGCTCGGTCCACATTGAAATGGATGTATTGAGCTGACTGGGCATATAGGGCCTCCGTGATGGCGTGGATACACCTGTGGACCGAGGTCAGTGTGATCCCAGACAGGTCACCTTGACGGCCACCGGGAGCATGTATCCTCCCCCGACCCCCACAATGCCAGGTGCCCCATATTCTGGTAGATATGTCAGTGGGGTGCGCAGCAAGATGGCTGCCTTGCAGGCCGCGGTAATGGCAGTCTGTGCCTAGACACCGCCCCAGTCCTCTGGGGGTCATCCCAGCCACGCAGCCTGCTCCCGTCACCCACTACCCCGGCCCTGGCAGGGCCACCCCCACCCCAACCAGTGTCCAGCCCAGCAGCCAATGGTCGAGTCTCTCCGTTGCCTACCTCCTCTCTCTCTCCTTCATCAGCCACGATGCCGGTTTCACGATTTTTACAAACACAAGTGAACCTCTCCGTCGGGAGGAGGAGAATCGCAAAGGCCCCCTAGAATAATGAGTCAGGCCTGCTAATGATATGCAAATGGTGTTTACTGTACGTGTGTTCCGGACCGCATTGAAGCCGCCGACGTAGAATTGCGACTAGGCGTCAAATCGGTGCCTGCCATGATTTTGGCATTGGAACGGATTCTCCACCCAATCGTGTTTCCGGATTCCTGTGACATCCAATGGAGAATCCCACCCATTAGCTCTACTGTCTCCACAAATGCTGTCAGACCTGCTGAGATTTTCCTGCATTTTCAGTTTTTGTTTCAGATTCCTGCATCCGTGGTAATTTCCTTTTATCCTAGGGAGTGAAATATATGCAATAACCATATGGCGTGTATGCATTAATCTGCATGTGCAATTAAGAAGGAAATACGTATCACATCAAACCCTTGTTAGATTGTTTGCTTCCTATGAGAGTACTACAGGAAGGATAAAGTTGCTGATAAACAGAACTAACAAGCAGTTTGTTATCATGCTCCTAAAGCAGTGGAAAGTGGAAACTAGCATGTCATTGTTTACATTTTGATGCCCATCTAACCATTTATTTAATGTTCAGTTTACCTCCTTTTTTTAATAACTGCAGATTTTTACGAGAATGCATTTTTAGTTTATCATCCAAATGAGAAATATGGAACAGAACTATTTCTGTCTGCTGTGCATCTGAATAAAGTTAAATAAGTTTTTTACTCGATTTTATTGAATCCTATTACAACCTTAATGGTTTATGATGCCTGGACTTTTGAAACTGTTTAAGGCTTCCCCTGGGTTTTATATGCAGTAGTTTGATAGTGAAACTCTTTGATCATTGTTGAAAACAGCTGAACAGGCATTTGATTTATCTATTCATTGTTTTGCACGGACATGTGGAACATATTTCTGACATAGAGTACTTACATTGTGGATCTGCATCTGTGCAAGGTTTGGGTGTAAGTACACAGTAAATGTCTGCTCTTTGGCTCCTTCCTAAAGCAAATGCTTCTGATTTACCCTCGACTCTTAGCATTGGTTCAAAACAAAATTACCCACCATTGCAATATTATTACATTCCCCAGTCCACTGCTCCTCAGTTTCTGTGTTGATAAAGTAGATACAGAGGGCAGGATTTTACGCGCCTCCGCAGCATTTTCCGTGGTGGCGCAGAGACCCGCCAGAAGCTGGTGGCGGGACCTTCTGGGTTCGGCGCTGTCAACGGTGTTTTACATTCTATGCGCCCACCCCCCCGGCCACCGGGAAACCCACGGCGGGGGTTCGCAGTCAGCAGGACCAGACATTCCCAGCGGTGACAAAGGCCAGAGAAATTATTGTCTCTGGTTTAGGAAGTCTAGAACAAAGGGGCATGATATAAAATTAGAGCTCGGCTGTTCAGGAGTGTAACCACAAAGCATGTTTTCACACCGCTGCCTCACAGCTCCAAGTACCCAGGTTCAATTCCAGTCTCGGATGACTGTCTGTGTGGAGTTCGCACTTTCTCCCCGAATCTGTGTGGGTTCCCTCCGGGTGCTCCGGTTTCCTCCCACATCCAAAGATGTGCAGGTTAGGCGGATTGGCTATGATCAATTGCCCCTTTGTGTCCAAAAAGGTTAGGTCGGGTAGCGGACATAGGTTGAATGTGTGGGCTTAAGTAGGGTATGCTTTCCAATGGCTGGTGCAGACTCAATGGGCCGAATGGCCTCTTTCTGCACTGTAAATTCTATGATTCACACAAAAAGCAGTAAGAATCCGGAACCGCACCTTTAATTGATGTAAATGAATAATTTTAATGGAAATTAGTCATTTGACTTTTCTGCAAATGAGTCCAGTGTTATTTCCATTGGTAGGTGGAAAACAGATGAATAATTTTTCAGAAAATAGGGAGAGAGAGTGTTTCAAATAGTAACGCATGAGCAACAAACCAAAATGATGCCACATCCACCGAACATAACACAGTCTCAACAGTGAGTCAAAGTTATTAATGGTGCATACAGAATTGAAAGCGATAAAGTGACTGCAGATAAGAAGATTTACGTTGTTCATTGCCAGTTGGCAAAGTCAGTCTTGGTTCCCCAGCCCTAGTTTCTCTGAACCTTCTTAAAACACATTAATTGTAGAAATTTGCTCGGCCACTTCAGAGGATGGTTGAGTCCACCAGCTTGACATAAGATTGGATTTACGCCGCATAAGATTGGCAGACCTCCATCCCTAAAGGATATTAGTGCACCAGTTGAGCTATTATAGCAACTCAATAGCTTTATGGTCACTTCTTTTTTTAAAAAAATTTTGAGTACCCAATTCATTTTTTTCAATTAAGGGGCAATTTAGCGTGGCCAATCCACCTAGCCGGCACATCTTTGGGTTGTGGGGGGCGAAACCCACGCAAACACGGGGAGAATGTGCAAACTCCACGCGGACAGTGACTCAGAGCCGGGATCGAACCTGGGACCTCGGCGCCGTGAGGCTGCAGGGCTAACCCACTGCGCCACCGTGCTGCCCATATGGTCATTTCTTAATGATACCAGATTGTTTTAAAACTAATTCAAATTCTCAAACAGCCATAGGTAAGAAGTTAATTTACATTAATTGGACCACCATCTCAGTAACTTAATCCCCTCAGCAAGGCGTACACCTCAATACAAAACCACGTCAGTAAATCATAATCACAGCACGAAAACCTCCCAAAAGGTCCCCACCATAGCATTAACTCCACTTCACTAAATTCCCTTGCCACTATACTAAATCCCACAATAAACCTCTCACTACAGCTTTCAGTCACTAATAAGTCTTTACTGCATCAAAATTGCTACAAAATAAAGTGAACACTAAATGCTTATGCCCGTCGACCCTCCTGCCTGCTGCCTCTCCCTGATATTTATTCCCTCCAGCAAACTGCCACTCTCCATTTGCCTACACAACCAGCTTGCTGCCTCTCCTGCACCTTGATTCTCTCCCACCCGTTGCTTCCCTCCCACTTGCCGCCTCTCCCACTCACTGACTCTCTCTTATGTTCCTTGTTCCCTCAGCCCCTGCTCGCTGCCACCCCCACTCATTCACCCTTGGTTCTTTAATTCCAGTCCCAGCAGCATGTTGTTGGAACTGTCCACCATGACTCTTCAGCTGTCCACCATCATAACTTTAGACATATGGATCACTGGGATATCTTCTGGGGAAGGTGGGACCTGTACAAGAAGGACAGGTAGCACCAATATCCTGGGCGGGAGGTTTGCTAGTGCTGTTCGGGAGGGTTTAAACTAGTGTGGCAGAGGGGTGGGAACCAGAGCAGCAGGTCAGTAAGTGTAGACATGATGTGGAGATGCCGGCGTTGGACTGGGGTGAGCACCGTAAGAAGTCTTACAACACCAGGTTAAAGTCCAACAGGTTTGTTTCAAACACGAGCTTTCGGAGCACGGCTCCTTCTTCACCTGAAGAAGGAGCCGTGCTCCGAAAGCTCGTGTTTGAAACAAACCTGTTGGACTTTAACCTGGTGTTGTAAGACTTCTTACAGTAAGTGTAGAGACTGGGGAAAAAGTGAGACTGATATAAGCATAGCACAAAGTAAGAGCAGGCAGAGGGAAGCCACAGGGCTCAGCAGAACTGCAGGTCTGGAGTGTGTTTGCTTCAATGCAAGAAGTATAACAGGTAAAATAGATGAACTGAGAGCCTGGATTACTGCATGGAACTATGATTTAGTTGCAATTACGGAGACATGGTTAAAGGAGGGACAAGACTGGCAGCTTAACGTTCCAGGATATCGTTGTTTTAGACAAGACAGAAAGGGAAACAAGAGAGGTGGGGGAATTGCATTGCTGATTAGGGAGCAGATCACAGCTGTGCTGAGAGGTGACACATTGGAGGGATCTTGGAGTGAGGCATTCTGGGTGGAGCTCAGGAATAAGAAGGGTGAAATCACAATGTTGGGAGTGTACTATAGACCGCCCAACAGCCCGCAGGAGACAAAGAAGCAGTTGTGTAGTTAGATACTGAAAAGGTGTGAAAAAAGCAGGGTAGTTGTGATGAATTACTTTAACTTCCCCCATATTGACTGGGAATCCCTTATAGCCAGGGGCTCGGATGGAGAGCAATTTGTTAGATGTGTCTGGAGGGTTTTTTGAGATAGTATTTTGACAAACCAGGGAGGGGGCCATACTGGACTTGGTTTTGGGGAATGAGCCAGGCTAGGTTGTTGTGTTCTGTGTTCTTGTCTTGCAATGAATCTACAAAACTGCTGGTGGCTTAGCTGGAACGATGATTTATTAATGTACACGTGGTAAGGTAATGATCAGAATCTTATACAGACCAAGTTATTACAGTTTTATTATCCTCTCCTGGGACTACCATTATGTGCGACTGTCCTCAGGTACACCTTACAACCTTCTGCTGGTAGCAGGATGTCACTTGACTGATGTCTGATGCCACCTGCTGGTGGGAGGTCAGGTAATACTATCGATAGGCATATCACCATACAGGTGATTGATGTTCCAGTGGGAGAGAAATTTGGGCTTAGTGACCATAATTCAACAGTAGTGAACTCGCCAACATTGAGGGCATTTAAAAGTTTATTGGATAAGCATATGGATGATAAGGGCATAGTGTAGGTTAGATGGCCTTTAGTTTTTTTCCATGTCGGTGCAACATCGAGGGCCGAAGGGCCTGTACTGCGCTGTATCGTTCTATGTTCTATGTTCTAATTCCATAAGGTTTCCAGTAGTCATGGATAAGGACAAGTGTGGCCCGTGGGTGAGGGTGCTTAATTGAGCGAGGGTCAATTATATATAAATTAGACAGGAACTGAGGAATTTGGATTGGGAACGGCTATTTGAAAATCGCTTACTGTCACGAGTAGGCTTCAATGAAGTTACTGTGAAAAGCCCCTAGTCGCCACATTCCGGCGCCTGTCCGGGGAGGCTGGTACGGGAAATTTGACGGTAAATCCACGTCTGACATGTGGGAGGCTTTTAAAGGCCAGTTGATTGAAATGCAGGACAGGCATGTCCCTGCAAAAATGAAGGGTAGAAATGACAGGATTTTGGAACCATGGATGACAACGGAAATTGTAAGCTAAGGAAAAAGCACACAATAGGTCTCGGCATCTAAAAACTGACAAAACCCTTGAGGAATACAATGAATATAGGAAGGATTAAATGTGGAATGAGGAGGGCTAAAAAGGGCCATGAAATGTCTTTAGCAAGCATGGTATGAAGTCTTACAACACCATGTTAAAGTCCAACATGTTTGTTTCAAACACTAGCTTTCGGAGCACTGCTCCTTCCTCAGGTACACCTTGCAACCTTCTGTCCAAGGCTTGGGGCATTCTGTGCAGGCGCAGGCTGAGGCCCAGGACAGGGTTGCCGCCACACAGGGAGCCATATGCAAGAGCCACCTGGAAATTGCAGCGGCGCTCCTAAGCGTGGTCTAGTGACACGTCGGTAGCATTGGCCAGGCGTCGACCGATGTGGAGCAGTCCCAGAGGGAGATGGCGCAGTCACTTGCTGCTGTGACACAGATCTAGAAGATGGTGTCACAGTCAATGGGTGATGTGGCACAGTCCCAGAGGGAGGTGGTCCACTCCCTGTGCTGCATGGCCACGATCATACAGACCCTGGTCGAGACCAGAGTGGGCCTCCAGGACTGGGAGCGACAGGCAGCCTCAGGGGATAGCTCCACTCACAACCCAGTAACATGGAGTAGTCTGGGCACCCCAAGGGAGGAGGAGGTGATGGGGCCTGTGCCAGAACACCGCAGCACCTCGGACTCACCCCGCCCCCTTCCAGTTCCTGGCAAATCTGATCGGCAGCGGGCAAAACATGGTGTCGCCACGCCACCTGGGACACCCAAGTAGAAGCCTGGCCTATCCAGGCCCGGCCACCCCAGAAGACGGCCACCAATGGGGACCCATGTCACAGGGCAGGAATCATAGCAGGCCGCCTCCACCCCTCCTAAGTCTGGAGATCCACCAAGATGTAATTGGAGGCCGTAAGGCCAGGAAATTATACACCAGTTAAGTTGGCACGGGTGCAGGGCACAGTTTAGTGATAGGGGCTAGGGCTCAAATTAAACACCTGTTCACACAGATACAATCTGCCTCGGTGCTCTATCTGATAGGAGTGAGGGCTGGGCTGACCACAGAGGGGTGCAAGGGGAATGGGCGGATGTTGTGGGTTGTCTGGCTCCCCACCCTGCTCCCCTCCACCCCCCAACTGTCCCCACAACTTTCACCCCAGGGATTTGATGGCACCGTGTGAATGAATGGTCAACTCGCATGCAGGGATCACCCATGTGGCACAGTAGCACAGTGGTTAGCACAGTTGCTTCATAGTACCAGGGTCCCAGGTTCGATTCCTGCCTTGGGCTACTGCCTCTGTGGAGACTGCACGTTCTCCCTGTGTCTGCGTGGGTTTCCTCTGGGTGCTCCAGTTTCCTCCCACAAGTGCTAAAAGATGTTCTGTTAGTTGAATTGGACATTCTGAATTCAGCCTCTGTGCACCCGAACAGGTGCCGGAAAATGGCAACTGGGGTCTTTTCATAGTAACTTCATTGCAGTGTTAATGTGAGCCGACTTGTGACAATAAAGATGATTATTATCTGGACAGTGGAAAGTGCTACCATAGGCAGGAGTCAGATGCGGAGCAGCAGAGCTCATCGCAGAGCAGGTTGTCATCAGCCCCCATCCCATGGACCAGACCCAGTGTTACTGTCAACCCAGGACCCGCACCCTGTAGTGCAGCAGGAATGTATCACAGAGAGGGTTGCACGGCGGGAGGTTTATGGGAGCGTGATAGAAATGGACTATTCTAGTCTGATATAAGAGGTTTAAATGAGAACTCATTCAGTGCAATTATAGCTGCGAACCCACTAAGGATTAATCCAGATAACACTCTTTAATTTCTGCAATTTCTTTCTCAGGTTTTTCATTTTCCAGCTGCTTGAAACTGAAGGTCAATGACATTAAATAGCTAACAGGCCCCATTGTGTGAAAGAACGGGCAGTCCCATTTCTATGGTAACAACCAGTCTAGGGTGATAAGTCCTAGCGAAGAATGTGTTTCTCTCAAGCCGTGGAATGGGAAATTCACACAAATATATTTAAATAAATATCTCTCTTAAATTGACGGACAGACAGTTTGGCCGAAATGAGTGAATTATAAATTAGTTAAAGCCAATCACAACTGTAAAGAAGGCGAAACCTTAAGATAATAATATCTTTAAGAATAACTTACCCGGGATGGAAAAACTCATTCCGGAATCAATCTCTCTCTTTCTGAAACCTATGTCTTTGCTGCTGCCTTTGCTATCGCCATTTTTCTTTTGTTTAAATCACTCAGTCATTTTATACTGTGTATAATGATTTGAAGAATTACCACGATTTGTATTTTAAAACTCAACCACTATATTCGCTAAAGACAATCAATCAATCTGACTAGCTTGCTAAAGGGATAGTCGGAATTCTCTTAATGTGGTATTGAAAATAAAGTTACCAATGGGCATTACAGCTAACTAATAAAGTTCCAGTGGACTTTGCCAAAAAGCACAGACTTGACCTCTGTTATTTGGGAACTAAGAAGGGAAAACGGATCTCCAGGGTCCCAAATAGACACAGAGATCCATCAACTGGCGCTGTGACCAGCCGACCATGCCAACTGGCGCTGCAAGACGAAAGGAGGGAGAAGTGGACCGAAGACCATGCCGTTGACGAGAGATACCGAATCGTTTAACGACGAGGCCCGAAGGCAGAATCACTGACCGGAAGACCGAACTTTGACTTTGATCCGAAGATCGGAGGGACTGAAGTAAGAAATCACCTTTACTTCATTAAAGTCTCAAGCCACAACAGCTCGCAAAACTTCCCCCTGTCAACAAAAGCACCTTAAAAAATAAGACTGTGCAATTGGCTGAGGGCGCAAATCTATTATCAGATGTCTTATATCAGTGTAATTTAGTATATAGTATGGCTCTACCGCTATATGGATTACGACAACGACTCAGAGTCCTCAATTTGCAGCCCGGGTCAGAAACCTATTCGGAAGAGTAATGGGGGACTAGGAGTTGTTCAATACGTCTCCAAAGTGCGACCGGAGTATTTCTCCTACATTTGAGCGTGCTAAATCAGATGTCCCCACTGCTTCTTAGGGTGGAGTAGAGTTTCTCACAACCTCTAAGGGCGGCCAAGCTTCACCAGACGTATCCACTAATGATATGTTCGGAGATCTTAAATCTTGTATTAATCGACACTTTGAATTGTCCAACGCAAATATGGAAATTGAATTAAAATATAACATCCCCAAGAGTCCCTTGAAGATATAAAAAGAGTTTGGGGGAAAACTATCTGAATGAAGCATAGGGAGCGTGTTAGATGGTCTCTTGTGCTAATGGGACAGCTCTCTAGGTGACAGCAAACAATTGCCAACACAAACCACGATCGCGAACTTAAAACTGCCAAAGATCAAGTCCAGGCAGTCTGTGAACGATTGCAAAAATCAAAGCCTAAGCTTGAACAATTGGAAACCCGATTGGGCGAAGACGAAAAAACTAAAACTTCATTAACCCCGACTCGGACTCCAGAGTTCAACAATTACTATCACAAATTGATGAATTGCGTTCCCAAAATGTTGGGCTACAAAAGAAAAATACCCAGTTACTTAAAGAAAAGTTAGGTGCAGCACGGTGTGTAGCCACCTGACATGGCCACTTCCAACTAAGCACAGAGCAACACAGAGTTGGGGGGAAAGGAAAGTGAAAGCGACAGGGAGCAGGGAGTTAAATGGCAAGATACGCAGGAGGATAACATGTAGGCAGGTGGATTTAAGCTTGAGGCAGACTAGGAATGCAACAAAAAGGAAGGATAACTTTGGACATCTTAGGACTTCCAATATCTGTACTGATAAGAAAGTTAACATTAAGGCACTTTACCTGAATGCTCGTAGCATTTGTAACAAAGTAGATGAACTAATGGCACAGGTCATCGTGAATGATTATGATGTGGTAGGCATCACAGAGACATGGCTGCAGGGGGTTCAGGACTGGCAGTTAAACATCCAAGGATATACAACCTATCGAAAAGACAGGGAGGTGGGCCGAGGGGGTGGGGTTGCCTTGTTAGTTAAGAACAAAATTAAATCTATGGCACTAAACGACATAGGGTCGGATGATGTGGAGTCTGTGTGGGTAGAATTGAGGAACCACAAAGGCAAAAAAACCATAATGGGAGTTATGTACAGACCGCCTAACAGTGGTCAGGACCAGGGGCGCAACATGTACCGGGAAATAGAAAAGGCATGTCAGAAAGGCAAGGTCACAGTGATCATGGGGGACTTCAATATGCAGGTGGATTGGGTAAATAATGTAGCCAGTGGATCCAAAGAAAAGGAATTCATGGAATGCTTACAAGATGGCTTTTTGGAACAGCTTGTCATGGAGCCCACAAGGGAGCAGGCTATTCTGGACCTAGTGCTATGTAATGAACCAGACTTTATTAAAGATCTTAAAGTAAGGGAACACTTAGGAAGCAGCGATCATAATATGGTTGAGTTCAGTCTGCAGTTTGAAAGAGAGAAGGCAAAATCGGATGTAATGGTGTTACAGTTAAATAAAGGTAATTACGAGGGCATGAGAGAGGAACTGGTGAAAATCAACTGGAAGCAGACCCTAGCAGGGAAGACAGTAGAGCAAAAATGGCAGGAGTTTGTATGCATAATTGAGGACACTGTACAGAAATGATAGTAAAAGTTTCTTTCAATACATAAGAAACAAACGTCAGGCCAAAGTAGACATTGGGCCAATTCAAACTGATTCTGGAAGGCTAGTGATGGGAGATGAGGAAATGGCTGGAGAACTTAATAAGTACTTTGCGTCTGTCTTCACAGTGGAAGACGTTAGTAATATCCCAAAAATTATAAAGGGTCAGGGGGCTGAGTTGAGTATGGTTGCCATTACATAAGAGATGGTGCTAAAAAAGCTAAAAGGTCTTAAAATTGACAAATCTCCTGGCCCCGATGGGCTACATCCTAGAGTTCTGAGGGAGGTGGCTGAAGAAATAGCGGAAGCGTTGGTTGAGATCTTTCAAAAATCACTGGAGTCAGGGAAAGTCCCGGACGATTGGAAGATCGCTGTTGTAACCCCCTTGTTCAAGAAAGGATCAAGACAAAAGATGGAAAATTATAGGCCAATTAGCCTAACCTCGGTTGTTGGTAAAATTCTAGAATCGATCGTTAAGGATGAGATTTCTAATTTCTTGGAAGAGCAGGGTCGGATTAGAACAAGTCAACATGGATTTAGTAAGGGGAGGTCGTGCCTGACGAACCTGTTAGAATTCTTTGAGGAGGTGACAAGTAGGTTAGACCAGGGAAACCCAGTGGATGTGGTCTATCTGGATTTCCAAAAGGCCTTTGATAAGGTGCCACACAGGAGGCTGCTGAGTAAGGTGAGGGCCCATGGTGTTCGAGGTGAGCTACTGGCATGGGTTGAGGATTGGCTGTCTGACAGAAGGCAGAGAGTTGGGATAAAAGGTTCTTTTTCGGAATGGCAGCCGGTGACCAGCGGTGTCCCACAGGGTTCAGTGTTGGGGCCGCAGCTGTTCACCATATATATTAATGATCTGGATGAAGGGACTGGGGGCATTCTAGCGAAGTTTGCTGATGATACGAAGTTAGGTGGTCAGGCAGGTAGTGCTGAGGAAGTGGGGAGGCTGCAGAAGGATCTAGACAGTTTGGGAGAGTGGTGCAGGAAATGGCTGATGCATTTCAACGTGAGAAAATGTGAGGTCTTGCACTTTGGAAAAAAGAATCCAAGCATAGACTACTTTCTAAACGGTGAGAAAATTCATAATGCCAAAGTACAAAGGGATCTGGGAGTGCTAGTCGAGGATTCCCTAAAGGTAAACATGCAGGTTGAATCCGTGATTAAGAAAGCGAATGCTATGTTGTCATTTATCTCAAGAGGGTTGGAATATAAAAGCAGCGATGTGCTACTGAGCCTTTATAAGGCTCTGGTTAGGCCCCATTTGGAGTACTGTGTCCAGTTTTGGGCCCCACATCTCAGGAAGGACATACTGGCACTGGAGCGTGTCCAGCGGAGATTCACACGGATGATCCCTGGAATGGCGGGTCTAGCATATGAGGAACGGCTGGCGTTCCTGGGATTGTATTCATTGGAGTTCAGAAGGTTAAGGGGAGATCTAATAGAAACTTACAAGATAATACATGGCTTAGAAAGGATGGACGCAAAGAAACTGTTTCCGTTAGGCGAGGAGTCGAGGACCCGTGGGCACAGCCTTAGAATTAGAGGGGGTAAATTCAGAACAGAAATGCGGAGACATTTCTTCAGCCAGAGAGTGGTGGGCCTGTGGAATTCATTGCCGCAGAGTGCAGTGGAGGCCGGGACGCTAAATGGCTTCAAGGCAGAGATAGATAAATTCTTGATGTCGCGAGGAATTAAGGGCTATGGGGAGAATGCTGGGAGGTGGAGTTGAAATGCCCATCAGCCATGATTGAATGGCGGAGTGGACTCGATGGGCCGAATGGCCTTACTTCCACTCCTATGTCTTATGGTCTTATGGTCTTATGGTCTTATGGTCTTAACTCGCAAAGACTGATGGGTAAAATGGGCAAGCCAAGAGTCAGGCAGATTCTGAGCCTGAAATGCATATTTGTCAGCAAAGTCCAGACGGTATCGAAACCCAGTCCCATTAGTATGTTAATCAGGCCGATTAGCAGGTGATGGCCCATCTCCCCCAACACAAAGGACAGGTATTCCAGCTACTGGGACAGTCCCAGATATTTCGGTGCCACTCCCTGTCCAAGGGAAACGCAAACAACGGTGTCAATGACCGCCTGAGACATGCCCAGTCATCCAGATCCCCACCCACTTATTGGCTAAGGAATCGAACGGAGTGATCAGGGATCACCCAATTAGTAAGGCCCAAATCGAAGGACCGCCCAAAAGAGCGCGAAAGCCCCCCCCCCCCCCCCCCCCCCCCGGGTATAAAGGAAGAGTTCGCCATATGCTCGCTCTCTTTTATAAGAACATAAGAACATAAGAACTAGGAGCAGGAGTAGGCCATCTGGCCCCTCGAGCCTGCTCCACCATTCAATTAGATCATGGCTGATCTTTTGTGGACTCAGCTCCACTTTCCGGCCCAAACACCATAACCCTTAATCCCTTTATTCTTCAAAAAACTATCTATCTTTATCTTAAAAACATTCAATGAAGGAGCCTCAACTGCTTCACTGGGCAAGGAATTCCATAGATTCACAACCCTTTGGGTGAAGAAGTTCCTCCTAAACTCAGTCCTAACTCTACTTCCCCTTATTTTGAGGCTATGCCCCCTAGTTCTGCTTTCACCCGCCTGTGGAAACAACCTGCCCACATCTATCCTATCTATTCCCTTCATAATTTTATATGTTTCTATAAGATCCCCCCTCATCCTTCTAAATTCCAACGAGTACAGTCTACTCAAACTCTCCTCGTAATCTAACCCTTTCAGCTCTGGGATTAACCTTTGGCCTTGGTACCCCGGTCACGGCCATCGCCAACTGCAGCAACACCAGAAGCAAGTTCGAGTTCAACGCCCACTACCAGACGGATGAGTCCAGCTGAGCAGCAGTTACCCCTTCGAACCCAAGAGATCCAGAATTGAACTGCGGCCACTGTTTCCTGACCTAAGCCGGGTGCCCGAAGTTATGTACAGGTTGTCTTAGTAATAGGAGTAGTTAACTAGTAGTCTTTATGTTGCATGATTGATTGTATGTAAATAAAGTACGCTTGACCTTGAACTAACTAACTGGTGTTTGGCTCTTTGATCGATAGCCGGTTGAACTTGTGGTGGTATCATTTGATACCTGGCGACTCTAAGCATTCGGACATAGACAATATAGAAAGAAGGTAAATTCACTGATTGCCCTAATTGGAACATAGTAAAGAGAAACAGGCAACAGATGGCGCAGTGGGTTAGCCCTGCTGTCTCACGGCGCCGAGGTCTCGGGTTCGATCCTGGCCCTGGGTCACTGTCCGTGTGGAGTTTGCACATTCTCCCCGTGTTTGCGTGGGTTTCGCCCCCACAACCCAAAAATGTGCAGGTTAGGTGGATTGGCCACGCTAAATTGCCCCTTAATTGGAAAAAATGAATTGGGCACTCTAAATTACCAAGAAAAGTTTATTCTGGAAACTGAAATGGATGACATGATGAGTCACAACAGATTGCTGAGAGAAAATTTGGCGGCTCTGAAGCCGGCAAATCCATTTTTAAACCCGCATCTATTTCTCAATTCTCCAACCCAGACAATTCCGCCACATGCGGAATCAGGATTAATTCTGACCCCGAATATACCGGCATCAACTCGGGCATTGCAGCCAGCCGCTGCTGCCATGGCGACTATGAATCCTCTGACACAGACCACAGGTGTGGTCCGGCCAACAATTCCCCATGTCCGTGCGCGGATTCAAGGACCCCTGTCCCCACGAACGCTCAACCTCAACTAGTCCCCACACCTGCCTGCAATGCGAGTGTGGTCAGACAAAACACCCAGCGAACCCCAATTCAATGGCCTCCCAGGGCAGTTCAGCAGGCTCCGAGATTGTTATCACTACACGAGGCGCTGAACAAAGGAAACTAGTTAGCTCGGACGATGACAGTGACGCAAAAACCAAACCTTGTGGCAGGATTGGAAGATTATGACTCACCCCATTACGTGCCAAACGGGTTAAGGTTGAAGCGACTGAAACCAACCGAAAACGATGTAACACCCACTAGATCTCCATATGCCCGACATTGGGTTCATGATCCGGCAGACTCCGATAAAGTTGATTGATGGTCCAAAGAACTCCCGCACCCAAAACATTGGCGGCGGGGGGGTTAGCCACCTGGGATCAGCTACAGCGCTTACAGAATATTTATGGTCTCCACCCGTTAGATGGTGTACAGGTTCTGTCTGTGATGGTTAATGCCCGCGATAGTCAAATACCCTCAACGGAAGTTCGGTTAGCCCGAGGCGATTATTTACAAAATCTGGGATGGCAGGCAATTAAAGAGTGCCTATTAAGATTCAACCCACCTAAAACTGACTGAGGTAAAATAACATCCTGTGTTCAAAAGCATTTGGAGGATCTCACAGACTATGAGGAAAGATTTAGAACAGTTTGGAAGGTGCATTCCAGAATGGAACTCCAGGCAGGAGAGAGAATCCCCGCTTACTTCCTGTTCGTTATTTTGATGGCCTCCATATGGATAGGCCCAGTATCCCAGGCCCTTTTGTTCTCTTAATTGTTCTTGTAATTTTGAGAATCGAAAAGTCACATGGTCCATCAGACACCTCAAGAAGAGCCATCTGGAGAACCCAATTTGGGCCAAGGACAAAAATGACTGTGGCCTATTAAACATGGAACCAGATGACTTCCGGTGGCGTAGGCGAGCAGGGTGACACAGAAATAAGAGCTCCCGCCGGTGGCCACGATTTGCGGCGATTTCGACGATTTCCCCGAGTCATCACTCACCCCCCCCCCCCCCCCGTCTATCATCGCCCTTTGGGGCCGTGACGGGCAGCTAGTGGGGCCGGTTTAAAAACCGGCGAAGAACCCCACGCGGGTGTTGGGCGGCGGGGGCTGAGGCGCTGGGCCCAGCACGGCGTGGCTGTCGGAGCATCGGGGGTGGAGCTAAAAGGAGGCCGAGGCGACAGGCCCGAGACCAGGGCACAATGTAGGTGGGGTGTCCCACATCGGAATGCTCCCACCTAGGATGAAGTAAGAAGGCTGAAGCCTGGTCCCAGGGGAGCTCTGGGGGAATGTAGAGGAGTAGAGAAAGAAGGTTTAAAGAAGTTTGGTTGAAGTTTTTTTTCTCCCCTTTTTCCCCTTTTTTATGTGTGTGAAGGAAGAAAAATTGTTTGTTTCAAAAAAAAATTCAGACTGATGAAGGACAGCAGGGTGGAAGGAGTGAGAAAATAAAAGAAAGAGAATACAATAAGCTGCTAAAGGATGCGAAGAGCAGCTTCGAAGAAAGGAGGAAACGCGGGTTCGCTGCTGAATGAGAGGACGAGCAAAAGTGCTGGCAGGATGACGGAAGCCGAATCGCAAGGCGGGGCTGCACTACTTACAGTGGGGAAGATGACCGAGGTGATGGCGGTGAAGCTGGAAAAGCAGTTTGCGAGGCACATGGAGGCTCAAGGCCTCCTTCCTCAAGGGAAGGAGACGGCGGTCGCAATGAAGTCATTGGTGGAGGAGGCAATCGCCCCGGTGAGGGTGGTGGTGGCAAAGACATCGGCCGAGGTGAGAGAGCAGGGTGAGAAGATGAAGGAAGTGGAGGAGGCGGTGTCACAACACAGCGACCAGGTCACCTCGATGGGGGACGAGCTGCGGAGGATGGTGGAGGTCAACAGAGGACTCCGAGCAAAGCTCGAAGACTTGGAGAACCGCTCAAGGCGGCACAATCTGAGAATTGTGGGCTTGTCCGAAAGGACAGAGGGCCCAAGGCCATCAGAATACTTCGCTAAGAAGTTGGCGGAGCTGATGGGGGAGGGTGAGGACCCCTCCCGGTACGAACTAGACCAAGCTCATCGGTCATTAAGGCCGAAATCCAAAGTGAACGAGCCACCAAGAGCAGTAATTATCTGTTTTCATAAGTTCTGCATGAAGGAGAAGGTATTAAGCTGGGCGAAGCAGAAGCGCGAGGTGCTGTGGGATGGTACTGCGGTTCGGATCTACCAGGACCTGACGGTGGAGTTGGCAAAAAGACGAGCGGCATTTGGGCGAGTGAAGGTGGCACTGTACAAGGGGGTGCGATTTGGTATGGTGTACCCGGCGAAGCTGAGGGTAACATATAACGCCAAAGACTTTTATTTTGAGACAGCGGAGGTCGCTCAAAATAAAGTTCGTGAGGGCAGAAGGCTTGGGACAGACGTGAGGAGCGGATCTGGAAGAGAGACTGTGGATTGTGTTTGAGCAGCTGGAAAATGTATAAATGCTACAACTTTCTTTTTACTGATGTGCATTGTAATTTACTCCTCTTTGCATTGTTACAGAGTTCAAGTTAATGGTGGGTTGATTGGCGTTGAAGGCGCTGGCTGGGCTAATGGTGGAAATGGGAGGGGTGGACCCTTGGAGGTTCCTGCACCCAAGGGTGCGGGAGTACTCATTTTCCTCAGCAGCCCATAAGGTATACTCGCCGATCGACTTTTTTGTGGTGGGAAAGGCTTTGCTGGCTGGAGTCAAGGTGTCGGAATACTCTGCAATTGCAGTGTCAGATCACGCTCGACATTGAGTGGATATGGTGCTGGAGAAGGGGGTAGCGCGGAGGCCGGGGTGGAAACTGGATGTGGGGCTTTTGGGGACTCAAGTATTCTGTGAGAAAATTGAAAAGATAATTAAGGAATATGTAGGTTTCAATTGTACGGGTGAGGTGTCGAAGGCAGTTGTCTGGAAGGCTCTAAAGGCGGTGGTGAGGTAATTTTGTTTAAGGCCAGGGTGGACAAAGAGGAGAGGTTGGAGCAGCAGAGGGTAATAGATGAAATGTTGGAGGTAGATAGGAGTTATGCAGAAGATGGGGACCCAGCGAAGCTGGAAGAGAGGAAGGAACTACCTGACCGTAAAGTACCGCCCATACAATCTTCCACGTGAGTTCACTTCAGCCATTATCACAGCGGTCTACATCCCACCCCAGGCAGAAGTGAGGAAGGCGCTGGATGAACTGTACACAGTCATAAACAACTACGAAACAGAACACCCGGAGGCCTTGTTCATCGTGGCCGGAGACTTCAACAAGGCCAAAATCAAGAGTGTACTGCCAAAATTCCACCAGTACATCTCCTGTCCCACCAGGGGCGACAACACTCTTGACCACTGCTACTCAAAAATCAAGGGCACCTACCATTCCATCCCCCAACCGCATTTTGGGAAATCAGACCAGAAGACTGTGCTTCTCCCGGCTTACAAGCAGAAAATCAAGCGGGAGAATCCAGCTAAGAAGGGTGTGCAGTGCTGGTCCGAGGAGACAGAAGAGCTCTTACGTGACTGCTTAGAGACAGTGGACTGGTCCATATTTACGAACTCAGCGACTAACTTAAATGAGTATGCCACCACCAACACAGACTTCATCAGTAAATGTGTGGACGACTGCGTGCCAAAGAAAGCAGTACGTACGTTCCCCAACCGGAAACCATGGTTCAACCGCGAGATTGACTCCCTACTGAAGGACAGATCTGAGGCGTTCAGGGCAGACGACCCTGTCCTATACAAGAAATCCAGGTACGACCTCCGCAAAGTGATCTGAGATGCCAAGAGAGAATATCAAACTAAGCTAGAGTCACAGACAGACTCTCGGCGGTTGTGGCAAGGACTAAACAACATAACGGGCTACAAAGCGAAGCCGAGCAGTATCTCTGGCAGCAGTGCACCCCTCCCCGATGAACTTAATGCATTCTATGCTCGATTCGAGCAGGTAACCAACAATCTGCTGTCGAGTGCCCCAGCAACCCATAATTCACCCATACCCACCATCACAATTTCCGAAGTCAGATCAGTCTTCCTGAAAGTGAATCCCGCGGAGGGTGACGGGCCCGGACGGGATCCCTGGTCGTGCACTCAGAGCCTGCGCAGACCAGCTGGCAGAGGTATTCACAGACATCTTTAACTTGTCCCTACTCCACTCCGAGGTCCCCACCTGTTTCAAGAAGACCACCATCATACCGGTACCAAAGAAGAACCAGGCAACATGCCTCAATGACTACCGTCCGGTGGCCCTGACGTCAGTTGTAATGAAGTGCTTTGAGAGGCTGATCATGAAGCGCATCACCTCCATACTCCCGGAACGCCTTGACCCACTTCAATTCGCATACCATCGCAACCGATCCACATCAGACGCCATTTCCCTGGCCCTACACTCAACCCTAGAGCATCTCGAAAACAAGGACTCCTACATCAGACTCCTATTTATTGACTACAGCTCCGCCTTCAACATCATAATCCCAGCCAAGCTCATATCAAAGCTCCAAAACCTAGGACTTGGCTCTCCCTTCTGCAACTGGATCTTCGATTTTCTGACCAACAGACCACAATCAGTAAGAATGAACACCAACACCTCCTCCACAATAGTCCTCAATACTGGTGCCCCTCAAGGCTGCGTACTCAGCGCCGGCCCTAGGGTTGCTGGCGCCCCGGGCAAGCTTGGGGGGGGGGCCCTTGAGGGGGGGGGGGGGCTGAGAGGGGGGGGCGGGGCCGAGGGGGGGGCCGAGGGGGGGGGGCCGGGCCGAGGGGGGGGCCGAGGGGGGGGGCCGAGAGAGGGGGGCGGGGCCGAGAGGGGGGGCGGGCCGAGAGGGGGGGCGGGGCCAAGAGGGGGGGGGCCGAGAGGGGGGGGGGGGGGGGCGGGGCCGAGAGGGGGGGGGGGCCGAGAGGGGGCGGGGGGAGACCCGCGGGAGAGGGGTGGGGGCGGGGGGAGACCCGAGGAGAGGGGGCGGGGGGAGACCCGAGGAAATGGGGGGGCGGGGGACCCGTAGGGGCGGAGGGGTGGCCGGGGACGAGGGGGGAGCGGGATGCCGGCGGGGGGGCCAGACCGGTGGGCGGATCCGAGCGGTGGGCGGACGAGGAGGGGTGCGCCCTGGGGGAGGGCGGCCCCCCGCGCATTCGCTGGTTGGCTACCGGCCAACGCGCATTGCGCGGGACCCGAGTCTCTGGGCCCCTAGCACATGGGCGCACGGCGACTGCCCGAGTTGCACGGTTGCCTTGAGCCGGCCCTGTGTACTTAACCCCCTACTCTACTCCCTGTAACACCACGACTGTGTGGCAAAACTTCGTTCCAACTCCATCTACAAGTTTGCTGACGATACGACCATAGTGGGCCGATTTCGAATAACGTCGAGTCAGAATACAGGAGGGAGATAGAGAACCTGGTGGAGTGGTGTAACGACAACAATCCCTCCCTCAATGCCAGCAAAACTAAAGAGTTGGTCATTGACTTCAGGAAACAAAGTACTGTACACACCCCTGTCAGCATCAACGGGGCCGAGGTGGAGATGGTTAGCCCTAGGGGTGCACATCACCAAAAATCTCTCCTGGTCCACTCACGTTGACGCTATCACGAAGAAAGCACAACAGCGCCTATACTTCCTCAGGAAACTAAGGAAATTCGGCATGTCCACATTAACCCTTACCAACTTTTACAGATGCACCATAGAAAGCATCCTATTGGGCTGCATCACAGCCTGGTATGGCAACTGCTCGGCCCAGGACCGCAAGGAACTTCAGAGAGTCGTGAATACCGCCCAGTCCATCACACGAACCTGCCTCCCATCCATGGACTCCATCTACACCTCCCGCTACCTGGGGAAAGTGGGCAGCATAATCAAAGATCCCTCCCACCCAGCTTACTCACTTTTCCAACTTCTTCCATGGGGCAGGAGATACAGAAGTCTGAGAACACGCACGAACAGACTCAAAAACAGCTTCCTCCCCACTGTCACCAGACTCTAAATGACCCTGTTATTGACTAACCTCATTAACACTACACCCTGTATGCTTCATCCGATGCCAATGCGTATGTCAACATTGTATATCTTGTGTTGCCCTATTATGTATTTTCTTGTATTTTCTTGAATTTTGTTTAATTCCCTTTTCTTCCCATGTACTAAATGATCTGTTGAGCTGCTTGCAGAAAAATGCTTTTCACTGTACCTCGGTACACGTGACAATAAACAAATCCAATCCAATCCAATCCAACTACAGGCGAGCTTCGACCGACTGTCCACCAGGAAGGCGGTGCGCCAACTGAGACAAGCAAGGAGTGCAGTTTATGAACATGGAGATAAGAAGATAAGGTATGTTAGCAGGTCAACTCCGGAGCGGCAAGGGAAATTCTTCAGGTGAGGGATAGGGCAGGGAAGCTCCGGAGCTGATTAACAAGGTTTGTGAGGAGTTTTATGAAAGGTTGTACAGGTCAGAGCCACCCGGGGGAGACCGTGAGATTCAGGAATTTCTAGATGGGTTGGAGTACTCGAGGCTAGGGGAGGGGGACAGGGCTACATTAGAAGGAGCAATAGTGGAGCAGGAGATAAAGGACACTATTGGGAGGATGCAGTCAGGGAAGGTGGCAGTGTCGGGTAGGTTTCCGGTGGAAAATTATAAAAAATTCAAGGATAAGTTGGCGCCCCTGATGGTGGGGATGTTTGAAGAAGCGATAGGGAAGGGGGTGTTGCCACAAACCTTGGGGCAGGCATCGATTTCACTGCTGCTAAAAAAGATAAGGATCCGACGGAGTATGAGTCGTATAGGCCCATATCACTTCTGAATGTGGACGCAAAAGTATTGGCGAAGGTACTGGCGGGTAGGCTGGAGGAGTGCCTCCCGAAGGTGATAGGTGAGGATGAGACGGGGTTCGTGAAAGGGAGGCAGCTGTTTTCGAACATTAGGAGGGTTTTGAACGTCATTATGACACCGGCGGAAGGGAAGGAAACCGAGGTGGTTGTGGCATTGGATGCCGAGAAGGCGTTTGACCAGGTAGAATGGGGGTACTTAATGGCACTTCTGGAGCGGTTTGGGATTGGACCAATATTTGTGAACTGGGTAAAGCTACTATATAAGGAGCCGAGGGCGAGTGTCTGCACAAACAACATCAGCTCGAGATACTTTTCTCACAACTGTGGGTCGAGGCAAGGATGTCCTATGTCCCCCTGCTGTTTGCACTCGCGATTGAGCCGTTGGCCATCGCATTAAGAAGTTTGGGAGCATGGAAAGGAATAGTGCCCGGGGTGGGGGGGGGGGGGGGGGGGGGGGGTGTGGATAGAGCATAGAGTGTCCTTATATGCCGACGATTTGCTGCTATATGTGTTGGAACCGAGTGCGTTGATAGGAGGGATATTGAAGCTACTGAGGGTATTTGGGTCTTTCTCGGGGTACAAGCTGAACCTGGACAAGAGTGAGTATTTTGTGGTGTCTCGGCCGGGGGTGGGGGCAGGGGTGGGGGAGCTGCCATTCCGTAGGGCAGGGACTCATTTTAGGTATCTGGGGGTGCAGGCTGCACGGGAGCGGGAGAGGCTTCGCAGATACAACATCACTAGTTTGGTGGGGAGAGTGAAAGCTGATCTGACGAGGTGGGATGGTCTCCCTCAGTCACTGGCGGGTCGGGTACAGAGGGGAAGGCAGGCAGGGGGTTTGGGTCTCCCGTACCTGATGTACTACTACTGGGCGGCGAATGTGGAGAAGGTGCGGAGCTGGGTCAGAGGGGTTCATTCCCAGTGGGTCAGAATGGAGGAGGGTTTGTGCAGGGGGTCGGGACTGAAAGCACTAGCAACAGCGCAGCTCCTGATAGCCCCGGGAAAGTACTCAGGGAGTCCGGTAATAATAGCTTCATTGAGAATCTGGAGGCAGTTTCGCCAACATTTCGGGTTGGGGGCAGGTTCGTGGGAAATGCCGATTTGGGGGAACCACAGATTTGAGCCAGGGAGGTAGGATTGAAGTTTTCGAAAATGGGAAGAGAAGGGGATTAAGACGCTAAAAGATTTGTTTCTTTGGAGTCGGTTTGCAGGATTGAGGGAGCTGGAAGCGAAGTATGGGCTGGAGCAGGGAGAAATGTTTAGATATATGCAGGTCCGAGATTTTGCCAGGAAGGAGATATAGAACTTCCCGGAGGAACCAGCCTCCACATTGCGGGAGGAGGTGCTGGCGGCAAGGGGACTGGAGAAGGGGGTAGTGTCAGCCGTGTACGGAGCTGTTTTGGAAGAGGATAAGGCACCACTGGAAGGCATCAAAGCAAAATGGGAGGAAGAGTTAGAGGAGGGGGTCTGGTGTGAGGTGCTCCGCAGAGTGAATGCCTCCACCTCATGTGCGAGGTTGGGGCTAATACAGCTGGAGGTGGTATACAGAGCACACCTCACACCAGATGAGCGGATTTTTTGAAGGAGTAGAAGATGTGTGTGAGAGTTACGGGGGGGGGGGGGGGGGGCGCTAATCACGGTTCATATGTTTTGGTCCTGTCCTAAGCTAGAGGATTACTGGAAGGAGGTGTTTGGGGTAATTTCCAAGGTGGTGCACGTGAAACTGGACCCGGGTCCAGGGAGGCCATATTCGGGGTGTCGGACCAGCCAGGGTTGGAAACGGGTGCGGAGGCAGATATCATAGCCTTCGCCTCATTGATCGCCCGAAGGCGGATCCTGTGGGATGGAGAGCAGCCTCTCCACCCTGTGCCCTGGCGTGGCGGGGGGACCTGTTGGAATGCTTAGCCCTTGAGAAGGTTAAGTTTGAACTGAGGGGAAGGACGGAGGGGTTCTACAATTCATGGGCATTATTCATCATGCACTTTCAAGAACTGGATAACATCGAACATTAGTTGGGGGGGATGGGTGGGAGGGTAGGGGGGAGGGGGGCTGTGCATATTAAGGGTGACTATGGGTAATCCCTGATTCCTTTTTTGTTATTTGTTTATGTAAACATGCAGGCTGGGTTGGTGGGAGGATGGGATCGTTGTTATTGTTATGGGGATTGGCATATCTGTTACTGATTACTGTTTATTGTTGGTGGGTGTAAATTCAGGAGAAAATGTGAAAAAGGAGGAGAATAAAAATATTTTTTAAAAACCATGGAACCAGCATCCTTCACTGAAGTAGCGTCACCATATACCAAAGAGTACCCCATTAAGCCCTCCTGAGTGAAGCAATTGGGAGACAGAGGAGTAGTAGTGCGAGTTCATAGTTCATCAAACTGCCCAGTGTGGCCTGTCAAGAAGGCTAATGGCACATGGCGCCTGACTGCCGATTATAGAAGGCCCAACTAATGCATTGTCAGAAAAGCTCCTCTGGTAGCCGATCCATCTACCATCTTTAATGCCTTAACACCAGATCTTCAATGGTTTACAGTTATAGACATGGCCAATGGCTTTTTGGTCAGTACCATTGGCAGAGGAGGTGCAACCATGGTTTGCTTTCACCATCAAACAATAACAATATACATGGACCAGAATACCACAAAGGTTTCACAACAGCCCTACTGGTTTTCCCATGGCTCTACAGGACCACCTGAGGGAACTGCCTGATATGCCCTCCACCATCATCCAGTACGTAGATGACATTCTGGTGGCCTCCATTGATGAAGAAGACAATGAAAGAGACTTATGTGTCCTTTTAGATCACCTTAGCTACAATGGACACAAAGCCAGCTTTGCCATCGCACAAATTTCCAAAGATGAAGTTGTTTACTTCGGTCAGAAAATATCTAAAGGCAAAAGAGAACTTACACAGAACAGAACGGCTGCAATCAAAGCCGCCAAAGAGCCTACAACTGTCCAGGAGGTGAGATCCTTTTTGGGACTATGCAATTTTAACAAATATTGGATTGATTCATTTACTCAGATGGCTCAACTATTAAATGACCTCTTAAAAGGCAACCGAAAATCAAAAGACACAGTTAACCTCACAACAGAACAGAAAGAGTCATTCTTGAACTTGAAACAGACCTTGTGCTCAGCGTCTGCTCTAGGAATTCAAAACAATGGAAAGCCTTTCACCATGTTTGTTCATGAGAAAGAAGGGTGCATGACAGCAGTACTCGCCCAAGAACATGGTGACCAGCTAAGACCAGTAGGATACTAGTCCGTCAAACTGGACAGCGTGGCCCTGGCATATGGCAGGTGCCTCAGAGCCATGGAAGCCATATGTCGAGCCGTGATGACATTAATGTCTCTAAGTGCTGGGTGTGTACTTCTATCCCTACCAATTCCCAAGTAGGTATCCCACTACAGCCTGTTCCTTTTATTCTTTCCTAAATGGCAGAATGGTACATTTTCCAAAATCGCGACCATACCTTTCCCGAATGTGGAGACACCCGATCCAAAAATATGATAAACTATGAGGTTAAGAGATGGCGATCTGCAGGCCGCCCATTAAATACTTTCAAGGGATGGTACCAACATATCTATAATTGGAGGCCGACATCACCCCAAGTAACCCTCCTAACTGGTCATAACCTTACTGGAACCATATGTTTAATCAACTATAATTATAGAGCATGGAATGCGGAATACAGTAAATGTAAATATTATTTGAATGTGAGTGCCATTAAGAGATGCATTCATGACACAAAAAAGGTATTGGTCCAAGGACATGAAGGGAATCCCATCGACTTTGCAGGGCTACCTAATTACACTGATGGGACAACTTTTACAGACCGTTGGTACCCACAAGTGGTTGCCCAATATTTTACCTATAATGGCACCTATTGCATCTGCAGTAATGCTGCATACCATTGTATCCTAATGGGGTGGAGAGGAGCGTGCTGTTTAGGATTCATTGTCCCCTTCATCCGCCATTCTCCTTCCCTTTCCCTAGCCGATGTTATAAACGCAAACTCAAAATATGGATATCTCATTCTACAGTTTGACAGAGGCCAACCTACCAATATCATCAAAAGGTCGAAACGTAAAATCACAGGGGCTGGAAAATTATTTTCTGCTCTCATCCCTGCCTATGGCATCATTGTATTGACCAGAGAATACATTAAATTGGCTACAGCCTTAGAGAAAATAGCCAATGACACTGCTCGAGCCCTAAGTAGCATTGCAGCTGAGATGCTCGCTATTCGAACTGTGGCTTTACAGAGTAGGATGGCACTTGACTATTTGCTAGCCGAAAAAGGTGGCACCTGGGCCCTGATTGGTTCAGAGTGTTGCACCTACATCCCAGATAATTCAGAAGAAATCAACAGCTTGTCAGCACATATTCAAGAAGAAGTTAGGAAACTTTACCAACCCTCTGACAACACTCTTTGGGGATGGCTCTCTGGATGTTTGGGCGGTACAGGAATTTCCATCATTCAGGGACTTCTCTTATTTTTCATATTTGGGCTTGTCATTTACGTAGTGATCTTGCTGATCAAATGCATTGGCCAATGTATGGCTACCCATAATGCCCCACCAATCAAAGTGGTTCATAGTGGTCCAACTGCACCACCAGCCCATGACATTGAACAAGGCTCATACTATTGAACTGTTATTATTGCATTATTATTGCATTATTACTCAATTATTACCGAATCATATAACCAACTTCAATTATTACTGAATGCTTATTGTACAATATAATCATCTTTTTGAATAAAACACTTCCAGAATGCTTGTAATGCTTGAAAAGCTATGCCCGCTCCATTGTTGAAGGCTGTTCTCAAACAAGTGAACCATTAAAGAAGATGTGAATGATGTTCCTTCCCGCTTACATCTATCCTGTTGTATTTCTTCCTTACTTCCTATTCGTTATTTTGATTCATTATATTAATCTTAAGAAGACTCAAAAGGTGGGACTGATAGAAATGGACTATTCTAGTCAGATATAAGAGGTTTAAATGAGAACTGATTAAGTGCAACTATGGCTGGGAACCCACTAAGGGTTAATCCAGATAACACACTTTAATTTCTATAATTTCTTTCTCAGGTTTTACATTTTCCAAGCCGCTTGAAACTGAAGGTCAATGACGTTAAATAGCTAAAAGGCCCCATTATGTGAAAGAACAGGCAGTCCCGTTTCTATGGTAACAACCAATCTAGGGTGATAAGTCCTAGAGAAGAATGTGTTTTCTCAAGCGATGGAATGGGAAATTCACACCAATATATTTAAATACATATCTCTCTAAAATTGACGGGCAGGCAGTTTGGCCAAATGGAGTGAATTATAAATTAGTTAAAGCCAATCACAACTGTAAAGAAGGCAAAACCTTAAGATAATAATCTCCTTACGAATAACTTACCCGGGATGAAAAAACTCATTCCAGAATCAATCTCTCTTTCTAAAACCTATGTCTTTGCTGCTGCCTTTGCTATCGCCATTTTTCTTTTATTTAAATCACTCAATCATTTTATACTGTGTATTATGATTTGAAGAATTGTCACGATCTGTATCTTAAAATTCAACCACTGTATACACACCCCTCTCAGAACCTGGAGGTGGTTAGAGCATCCCGTGTGCATTGGCCCTGGCGCACACGTTGTGCGGCCTCCTGTGCCTGCCTGTGTGCATCCTTGCCCTCCCCTGCATCCTCCTCATTGGACAAAGTTTTGCATTCATCCTCCTCCTCCAGCATGTAGCTCCTCTGTTGCACGATGTTGAGGAGGATGCATCAGGCCGCCACAATGCGGGCGACCCTCTCTGCATCATACAGGAGGATCCCTCTAGAGTGGTCAGGGCACCTGAATTGCATCTTCAGGAGGCCAAAGCACCACTCGATCACACTCCTGGTTGCTGCTTGGGCGTCGTTGTAGCGGGTCTCTGCATCGGTCTGTGGCCTCCGAATGGGTTTCATCAGCCACGACCGCAGTGAATAACCCCTGTCACCCAGGAGCCAACCTCCCAGCCGGGGTGGGGGGTGTGGGGGGGGGGGGGGGGGTTTGTCTCGGACATGTCAGGAATCATCAAATGTGCCAGGAAGAAGGCATTGTGCTCATTGCCCGGGTATGATGCACGATCATGGAGGAGAACCCCTTTTGGTTTGTGTGGAGTGGCCTGTCATCTGCAGGGGCTTATAGGGGTGCTTACAGGGGGACATGCATCCCGTCGATCCCCCCCTGGACCCGGGGAATGCTGCAATGGCAGTGAACCCCGCTGCTCGAGCATCCTGGTGGACTTAGTCCACATTGAAATGGATGTATTATGCCGACTGGGCATATAGGACCTCCCTGGCAGAGCAGATGCACCTGTGCACCAAGATCTGTGAGATCCCGGACAGGTCACCACTCGGCACCTGGGAGGACCCCGTAGCATAAATGTTTAGGGCAACCATCGCACTGAGCAGATATCCTACCCCCAGTCCCCTGCGATGCCAGGTGTGCCATCACCTGTGAGATATGTCGCACTGTTCCCTTACTCCGCCGGAGTCTTCCATGGCATACCCGGTTCGGTAGGTCCTTGAATGACAGGTGGTGATGGTACACACGAGGCCTCATGCAGCATCTTTGCACCTCATCCTCCTCAGCCTGTTGGGTAACCTGTTGGCTGCCTCCTGTTCCTCTGGAGCAGGCTCCGGTGCAGCACGTTCCGTTGCTGCACCTCCTCCTCCCTTGGGATGGCCGGTGGCCCTCAGCGAATACTGGGTCGGGCCCACTAATGACATACAAACAGTGTCTACTGTTTGTGCGTTCCGGAATGCATTGTCGCCGCTGTCGAGGTGATGGAAAATTGCGATTTGGCGTCAAATCAGCACCCGCCACGATTTTGCGTCGGAACCAATTCTCCGCCCAATCACATTTCCCGATTTCGGCGCCAACCAACGGAGAATCCCGCCCATGACCTTTCTCCTCCTTTCCACCTCCAGATATTGCATTGAGCTTTTAAATTCCATCACCTGCCGTGGTGGGAATCGAACCCAGGTTCCCAAATCGTTATCCTGGGTTTCTGAATAACTAGGCCAGCAGAAAATGCCACAACCTGCTGTCGAAAAGTCAATGTCAGGAGTGGGATTCAAACCCTGACCTACAGAGTAGACTGCGACCTGAACTCGGCCACCCTGGTTAGGTGCGATTGGCCTTTCCACCTCCAGCACCGCATCAGAGAATCTGAGAGCCCTCGCCAGCTGCTCCATTGGTGCTCTAATTATTATACTATTGTGCAGCTTCTGCAGCTTGACTACACCTCCACTCTGAGAGGTGAAGGTTAGCTGTAACTCATGTGAACCAAACACTCACCTGACTGCAGAGACAGTAATCAGTACAGCTAATGCTTGGCTCCTGTCGGTATCATCTCAACTGGGTCAGAGTAATCATGCATCTTGATCTCTGCACCCCAATACTTACATTTTGCCCTTGATCTACCAGATGGACTTGGCACACACTTTAATCAGCTCTACTTCCTTTGAGTAATAAGCTCATTCAGCAAATATGCATAATACTGATACAATCCTTTTCATCTCCTCCCATACTAAATTCTAATGTTTCATGTCCTACACTTTGGAATTCCCTCCCGAAACCCTTTCATTTTTCACTTTCTTTAAGATCCGCTTTGAAACCCACCTCTTTGTCTCAGCCTTTGGTCTAAAATCCCCTTCTTTGGCTCAGAATTCCATTTTTGATCATTGCCTGTGTGAAACACTTTGGAAAATCTTGAAAGCGACTTACTAATGTTGTTGTTCAATGCTGCATTGTAACTTTTGGCAGAACCCTGAATTTTAGCCTAATGTGCTGAGTGGAAACAGGCAAGTTTAGGGCACATGTTCATTTTGGAACCAGTCCCAATTTTGAGGTCCAAAGACAAGTCAGCGCTCCAGTGTCTGTCAGGTGGGTTCGTTTTATTTAATAGGAAATTTTCCTGACTTATTCTCACAGCCAGTCATAAAAACACGTGTTTCCAGGGGTTTCCCAAATCATGCCAAGGAAGTACAGGTTTCTGTTCGGAGTCAAGGGTGAATCACTATAACCAATAATTGTGAGTCCACCCAGACTGTGGATTGTAAGCTGGAGCATGAATATGTCCTACAGTGGAGTATGAGTTACATATTCCACAATAAAGCTATGGCTGTGAGGTCCCAGGATACATAACACAACAAGCAATGCCTATATTATTGGCTGCCTGGTTGGAAAGTGGGTCTGTTGAGTTGCTGTAACCTAGCATCACTCTTAAGGTGACTGATCATTTTCAATTCCCAGGTCAGACAGGTAATGGGCACATTGTGGACAAGGGCTGTGTCCTCCTGACAAACGTGCTTTATTGTCGTCCTGCGATGGGGGTACTAAATAGATAACCCTCTTTACACCTACTTCCTTCACCAGCTTCACTGAGTCAGTTAGAGGTTAGGGGTTTGTGGAAACATAGGACTTAGGAGCAGGAGAAGGCCATTCAGCCCTCCCAGCCTTCACACCATTTAATAAGATCATAGGTGATCTGGTTATGGTCTCAACTCCACTTTGCCGACTTCCCCCAAATAATGCTCAACTGCCTTATGCAGCACAGTGCTCTATAGTTTAACCACAGATGTTAGCAGGACATGAACGGGGAATGGAGGAAGGTAGACATAGACGGGGAGTGGAGTTTCAGAAGCCCCGGTTTCCCCCCATACTATTGAGTTATAACTAGTATATAACTAGCAGAGGGCAGCAGAGCAGAGCTACTGATCAGCTGTTCTGGGGAAATTTGCATACGTGCAGTGCGGTCAGCCTAAGTTGAAGGTGAACCTGCGAAGGAGACCCAAGGAGTTTGAGTGAAGGCAATCATCCAGCAGAGGGCAGCAGAGCAGAGATACTGATCAGCTGTTCTGGGGAAATTTGCATACGTGCAGTGCGGTCAGCCTAAGTTGAAGGTGGTTTGTGGAGGGGCTGTTGGCAAGTGACAGTTAAACCGGAAACACTTTGTGAGTGTTTCCCACCCTACCTCCTCCTCTAACCAACCCCCCCACCCCACGGTGGTTGGGAAGCGGGAGCAGGGGCCTGTCGTGAAGGTGAGTGAGTGCCTTTAAATTTGCTTACCTTTTAGTGGGAGCAGGGTTTGAGGTAATATCAGGTAAGCTCGTCCTTTCTTTTTCTTTTTCTTGTTTTTTTAAAAGATCTAAAGGTGATGTCAGGGAAGGCAGTACAATGCTCCTCCTGCAGAATGTTTGAGGTGAGGGACGCCATCAGTGTCCCTGCTGATTTCATCTGTGGGAAGCGCACCCAACTCCAGCTCCTCAAAAACCGTGTTAGGGACCTGGAGCTTGAGCTGGATGAACTTCGGATCATTCGGGAGGCAGAGGGGGTCATAGATAGGAGCTTCAGGGAAGTAGTTACACCAAAGACTGCAGATAGATGGGTAACTGTAAGAGGGACTGGGAAGAAGCAGTCAGTGCAGGGACCCTCTGCGGTCATTCCCCTGAGTAACAAGTATACCGTTTTGGATACTTGTGGGGGGGACGACTTATCAGGGGTAAGCCATGGGGTACGGGCCTCTGGCACGGAGTCTGTCCCTGTTGCTCAGAAGGGAAGGGGGGAAAGGAGTAGAACATTAGTAATTGGGGACTCAATAGTCAGGGGCACAGATAGGAGATTTTGTGGGAGCGAGAGAGTTTCACGTTTGGTATGTTGCCTCCCAGGTGCAAGGGTACGTGATGTCTCGGATCGTGTTTTCCGGGTCCTTAAGGGGGAGGGGGAGCAGCCCCAAGTCGTAGTCCACATTGGCACTAACGACATAGGTAGGAAAGGGGACAAGGATGTCAGGCAGGCCTTTAGGGAGCTAGGATGGAAGCTCAGAGCGAGAACAAACAGAGTTGTTATCTCTGGGTTGTTGCCCGTGCCACGTGATAGTGAGATGAGGAATAGGGAGAGAGAGCAATTAAACACGTGGCTACAGGGATGGTGCAGGTGGGAGGGATTCAGATTTCTGGATAACTGGGGCTCTTTCTGGGGAAGGTGGGACCTCTATAGACAGGATGGTCTACATCTGAACCTGAGGGGCACCAATATCCTGGGGGGGAGATTTGTTAGTGCTCTTTAGGGGGGTTTAAACTAATTCAGCAGGGGCATGGGAACCTGGATTGTAGTTTTGGGGTACGGGAGATTGAGAGTATAGAGGTCAGGAGCACAGATTTGACTTCGCAGGAGGGTGCCAGTGTTCAGGTAGGTGGTTTGAAGTGTGTCTACTTCAATGCCAGGAGTATACGAAATAAGGTAGGGGAACTGGCAGCATGGGTTGGTACCTGGGACTTCGATGTTGTGGCCATTTCAGAGACATGGATAGAGCAGGGACAGGAATGGTTGTTGCAGGTTCCGGGGTTTAGGTGTTTTAGTAAGCTCAGAGAAGGGGGCAAAAGAGGGGGAGGTGTGGCGCTGCTAGTCAAGGACAGTATTACGGTGGCGGAAAGGATGCTAGATGGGGACTCTTCTTCTGAGGTAGTATGGGCTGAGGTTAGAAACAGGAAAGGAGAGGTCACCCTGTTGGGAGTTTTCTATAGGCCACCTAATAGTTCTAGGGATGTAGAGGAAAGGATGGCGAAGATGATTCTGGAAAAGAGCGAAAGTAACAGGGTAGTTGTTATGGGAGACTTTAACTTTCCAAATATTGACTGGAAAAGATATAGTTCGAGTACATTAGATGGGTCATTTTTTGTACAATGTGTGCAGGAGGGATTCCTGACACAATATGTTGACAGGCCAACAAGAGGCAAGGCCACATTGGATTTGGTTTTGGGTAATGAACCAGGCCAGGTGTTAGATCTGGAGGTAGGTGAGCACTTTGGAAACAGTGACCACAATTCGGTGACCTTTACGTTAGTGATGGAAAGGGATAAGTATACCCCGCAGGGCAAGAGTTATAGCTGGGGGAAGGGCAATTATGATGCCATTAGACATGACTTAGGATGTGTTGGTTGGAGAAGTAGGCTGCAAGGGTTGGGCACACTGGATATGTGGAGCTTGTTCAAGGAACAGCTATTGCATGTTCTTGATAAGTACGTACCAGTCAGGCAGGGAGGAAGGGGTCGAGCGAGGGAACCGTGGTTTACCAAAAAAGTGGAATCTCTTGTTAAGAGGAAGAAGGAGGCCTATGTGAAGATGAGGCGTGAAGTTTCAGTTGGGGCGCTTGATAGTTACAAGGAAGCGAGGAAGGATCTAAAGAGAGAGCTGAGACGAGCAAGGAGGGGACATGAGAAGTCTTTTGCAGGTAGGATCAAGGAAAACCCAAAAGCTTTCTATAGGTATGTCAGGAATAAAAGAATGACTAGGGTAAGAGTAGGGCCAGTCAAGGACAGTGGTGGGAAGTTGTGTGTGGAGGCTGAGGAGATAAGCGAGATACTAAATGAATACTTTTCGTCAGTATTCACTCAAGAAAAAGATAATATTGTGGAGGAGAATGCTGAGACCCAGGCTATTCGAATAGATGGCATTGAGGTGCGTAGGGAAGAAGTGTTGGCAATTCTGGACAAGGTGAAAATAGATAAGTCCCCGGGGCCGGATGGGATTTATCCTAGGATTCTCTGGGAAGCCAGGGAAGAGATTGCTGAGCCTTTGGCTTTGATTTTTAGGTCATCATTGGCTACAGGAATAGTGCCAGAGGACTGGAGGATAGCAAATGTGGTCCCTTTGTTCAAGAAGGGGAGTAGAGATAACCCTGGTAACTATAGGCCGGTGAGCCTAACGTCTGTGGTGGGTAAAGTCTTGGAGAGGATTAAAAAAATAATATGATTAGGGACAGTCAGCATGGTTTTGTGAAGGGTAGGTCATGCCTCACAAACCTTATCGAGTTCTTTGAGAAGGTGACTGAACAGGTAGACGAGGGTAGAGCAGTTGATGTGGTGTATATGGATTTCAGTAAAGCGTTTGATAAGGTTCCCCACGGTCGGCTATTGCAGAAAATACGGAGGCTGGGGATTGAGGGTGATTTAGAGATGTGGATCAGAAATTGGCTAGTTGAAAGAAGACAGAGAGTGGTAGTTGATGGGAAATGTTCAGAATGGAGTTCAGTTACGAGTGGCGTACCACAAGGATCTGTTCTGGGGCCGTTGCTGTTTGTCATTTTTATAAATGACCTAGAGGAGGGCGCAGAAGGATGGGTGAGTAAATTTGCAGACGACACTAAAGTCGGTGGAGTTGTAGACAGTGCGGAAGGATGTTGCAGGTTACAGAGGGACATAGATAAGCTGCAGAGCTGGGCTGAGAGGTGGCAAATGGAGTTTAATGTGGAGAAGTGTGAGGTGATTCACTTTGGAAAGAATAACAGGAATGCGGAATATTTGGCTAATGGTAAAATTCTTGGTAGTGTGGATGAGCAGAGGGATCCCGGTGTCCATGTACATAGATCCCTGAAAGTTGCCACCCAGGTTAATAGGGTTGTGAAGAAGACCTATGGTGTGTTGGCCTTTATTGGTAGAGGGATTGAGTTCCGGAGCCATGAGGTCATGTTGCAGTTGTACAAAACTCTAGTACGGCCGCATTTGGAGTATTTCGTACAGTTCTGGTCGCCTCATTATAGGAAGGACGTGGAAGCTTTGGAACGGGTGCAGAGGAGATTTACCAGGATGTTGCCTGGTATGGAGGGAAAAGCTTATGAGGAAAGGCTGATGGACTTGAGGTTGTTTTTGTTAGAGAGAAGAAGGTTAAGAGGTGACTTAATAGAGGCATACAAAATGATCAGAGGGTTAGATAGGGTGGACAGCGAGAGCCTTCTCCCGCGGATGGAGGTGGCTAGCACGAGGGGACATAGCCTTAAATTGAGGGGTAATAGATATAGGACAGAGGTCAGAGGTGGGTTTTTTACGCAAAGAGTGGTGAGGCCGTGGAATGCCCTACCTGCAACAGTAGTGAACTCGCCAACATTGAGGGCATTTAAAAATTTATTGGATAAGCATATGGATGATAAGGGCATAGTGTAGGTTGGATGGCCTTTAGATTTTTTCCATGTCGGTGCAACATCGAGGGCCGAAGGGCCTGTACTGCGCTGTATCGTTCTATGTTCTATGTTCTATTTCATCCTTGACAAGTCTCCTGTCCATAAAGCAGCCTGATTGGCATCAGGACTTACGCTAGCTCCTAATTTGTGTGTTCTGATGTCTGGCATTAAGTCAGATAGCAAGCACTCCAAAGCAGGCTGCTGCAGCAAGGAGGTCAGAGCCACACCCCAGTGCAGGGCATGATCCCAAACACTGGTGTCTTTTTATGGGAGAAGGTCTAAAAGACACTAAATTCTCTGTAAAGCTGTCCTCCTCTCACTTCAACTGTTGGGTTTCCTGGGAAACCGGCAGCCAGGTTACATTTGCAAAGCAGATTAAATCAGAGGCTGTCAGTCTCATTCAAATATTCAAATTGCTGACCCACCCCCAAGAGCCCCTGTTCCTCTCTGTCAAACCTGAAAGTGGGCCAAGTGGGGGAAGATTAAATTCAGATTTTTAAAATGTTAACATCTGACCTGATCGCAAACTATCTGTTTCAATAAGTTTAATTTCACCCCCTCGCATCCGGTCTCAGCCAATTGTTTTTTAATGTTTTTTTCCAATTAAGGGGCAATTTAGCGTGGCCAATCCACCTACCCTGCAGATTTTTGGGTTGTGGGGCTGAGACGGTGCAAACTCCACATGGACAGTGATCCAAGGCCGGGATCGAACCCAGGTCCTCTGCGCCATTAGGCAGCAGTGCTAACCACTGCACCATCTCCCCCCCCCCTCCCCGCCCAAGTCTCAACCGATTGTCAGCAGCAACTTGTTAGCCTCTAATAGACTTTGTAAATCATTGTCTACTTTTGTACAGAGTGCAATATTTTGCCTCGACCCAACCCCCATCACCCATTCATCCCCAAAGATATAGGTGTCGGACTTCAGTGATAGAACTCTAGCCTCTGAGTCAGATCAGTGCAATACTGAGGGGGTGCTGCACTGTTGGAAATGCATCTTTCAGATGAGATGTTAAACTGAAGCTCTGCCTGCCCTCTTAGACGGACATAAAATATTGCATGACACTATTTTGAATAAGAGCTGATCGAGTTCTCCTTGGTGTCCTGACCAATAGTTATCCTTCAAACATTATTTTAAAACAGATTAGCTGGTCATTATCTCAATGCTGTTTGCAGGACCTTGTTCTGTACAAATTCACTGATGAATTGTCTACATTAGAACAATGACTACACTTCAAAAGTACTTAATTTGTTGTGGGACACCTGAGATTGTTCAAGGTGCTATAACAATGCTATATAAATAGGTCCTTTAATCAAGTGCCAAATTTCACTGAAAGATAGCAATACTTTATTAAAACACCATCACTTCTGTGCAATTTACACACTGAAGTAGTAATATTTCAACGTGAGGTTCCTGGTGTAGAGCCTTGCTAGGTAGTAGTGTACTGCCTTTTAGTCTTCTTTATCCAGCCTAACCTCTGTATTGCAATGCTAGACAGAGCCTCTAAGAAAATAATTGCTTTAGTTTCAATGTTCTCCGTTTTTGCTTTTGAGTTGCTCCTCACTGATTAAGTGGGCTGTAGTACAAAGAAACTGCAGACTGGATATTTTTATCTGCAAGTCACAAAACTTGATCCAAGCACAACACTTGTTGGCAAGGCAATTAGGTCCGTCAAGATTAATCCTCACAGAGGTGGATTTCTGTTATTAATTTTGCAATATGTGAGACGATATTTTAAGGGTTTTTTTTTTGTAAATTTAAATAACTGCAAAATGGTCTGCTCTTCATTCTCAATGTGTTCTGTAATATTCCATTCCACAGCCTTTTTAGGAAAAAGTATGTGAGTGAAATATTTTTATTTCTGCTAGAAGTACTTTCCTATGCTGAAAGGAATGGTGTTAAGACAGACAAATGTGCAGAGAACTTCGCATACACTCGCCATTGTGAAGAAAGACTTTTGTCATGCTTCTTTTGTATTTAAAAACGTGTCAATTTAAAATAAAATTCTCTTGCGATATGGACATTGAGGGTAACATTTACCATCCATTTCTAGTGGCCCTGGTGGTTCTTCTTGGATCATTCAGCAGCATAAGTCTGTGTAAATGGTTTGTATACAAGTCCTTTTCAAATGCGACACACCCGCTGTCAAAAAACACCCTTATTTTCCTGTAATGTGTCACCATCTGTACGTTGTTAGATTAGGTGTAAATTCTGAACAGTTTTTATATATTTAGCAAATATCCATTAGTATCTATCTCAGCGGATTGCATTTAGTGGGTGTTATTTTCTCCACTCCAGATGAAGTGTTTTATTTAAACAATCCAAGCTAGACAACAACACCCAAATCTCTCAAAAAAAAGGCAATCCATCTTACCCCCTGCAGTTGCTTTTTTATCGAATAATGCAATAATGTCCATTGGATTCAACTTACTCCTTATTCAGAATTTAGTCCTGAAATTTTTTTACCCACAATAGAACTGCAAATCATATGTCAAGCATTTCTATATGAGCAGAAGCGGTCAAGCAATTGTGCTGTCAATGGGAGGGTTCTCATTCCATCCAAAATCATAGCACATTTATAAGCTGACAGTCCTCCAAGACTGTTGTTGGCTCAGTCAATATCCCTCTCCCCCACTTCTTGACTGTGTCAGTCCATCCTACTCCTTGATCGTACTCCCTCATTCTCCAGCCAGTGCCAGCACTGAAGTACTTAACCTCCCAGTCATAGCACTGTCATGGAGAGCAAGTCATTCTGATTATTTTGTTTTGGTTCTGCTTATGTTATTCCTAACTGCTCAAAGTTGCCAAGATGATTTGCATGCCATTTTAAACAAAATCAAATATAGCATTGGTTAAATATAACAATCACACTGAAAAAACAAATAGCATTTTTATTTGTCAACTTTTAATTTGGATTGTGGGAGACCGGCACCATGAGTTATATAATATGCAAAGAAGAAGAATACGTGAATAGACCAAATGTGATTTATCTTTTATTCTACACATCGTGGCTTTTTAATGAAATTCCCAATATTTTTAAATGCGGCACACGCATTTCTTCCTTTAAGATTTATACAAACACAGGGCCCATTGATGAACAAATGTTGGTAGCAATTTGATAAAACAATTCCAGGATTCCCAGATGCCACATTTCCCAGAGTCCATGATCCTTTGTAAACTAAAGCATTGTTGGAGCCCGGATTAAAATTGAGGTACGAGGTGAATGAGAGCTCTTCCAAACAAAGCAGCCTTTGCCTTAAAAAAAACAGAAAGAAAAGCTCATGTGAGGATGCAGCTTTATTTCTTTCTTATTTTTGCTAATTAGTGTTGAGCTATGGCCAGCACGGCGCCATGGGTTTGAGTGTATTCAGAAATGGATAAAAGCTGTACCAATCTTAGATCTCTCATGATCCTAAAAGTTGGCAACAGGAAAAGAGTCTTTCACCCATTGTTGTTGGTTGCATTAAAGCTCATATCTCAGAGTCAAAAGGACAGTATGCTTCCCCACTGCACTATCCAATTGCTCATTGTAGTGATCTCTGTATATACATAAATGGTTAATGTGCAGTCAGTACAGTCAGATGATCACTAGAGGGCAACACTAACAGGGAGTATATAAACAAGCTCAAGCTGTGTTTGCGCTCTCTTCGTGTGTGTTGTAGCTAGAGAACAGAGGTGTAGTAAACTCAGAGTGTAGAGTATTATATTCATTGTTAATCTAATTTAATCTTGTTTATTTTGACTACTAGTAAAAGTATTGAAGAAAAGAACTCACAAGTCAATTAATTAGTTACTCAATAAATAATTTGTTATCACTGGAAGACTTTGAGTCTTCATCATCAAAGTTAAGTTTAACTCGGCATAAACAAATGAGTAACATATATTACTCCCAAGTAATATGACATGATACCAGGGTAAAAAGCTTTAAGAAAGATTACTAGAAGGATTAGGCAAGAAAAGAGAAAGTTCCAGTACTGACTATTTGACTGTGGAAGACTTCACAGCAAACAAATCCTCAACAACAAATTGATTCGATGGACCACGTTCAAGCTCCACAGCAACTGAAAACTACCGGTAATTAAAATTTAAACAGGAAACTCTTTAAACAACAGTTCCAACTTTATTTGGAAGCTCATGATGTAAATACTGCCTCTGAAGCCAGAAGAATAGCACTGCTACTGTCAATGGCAGGTCAGCAAGCTATAGAGATATATAATTCATTTATATTCTCAGAAGGTGAAGATAAAGGCAAATTTAGTGTGATAATCTCATAGTTTGATGAATACTGCAAGATGCAGACTAATGAAATCCTGGAGTGTTTCAGATTTCATAAAAGTTTGCAATAAAACGGCAACCAGATCACAAGCTTTGTCACCGACTTAAAGCTGCCAGCACAAACATGTGTCATGTGAGAGTACTTTTAAGAAATGGGTGTTTGTAAATGGGTGTGTTTATAAATATCTGTAGTGAGAGTACCTTTAAGAAATGGGTGTTTACTACTGCAGTGATGTCAGAGTGTGGGTGGGGCTGGGCTGTCTGTCAGCTTTTTACTTTTGTTTTAGGCTGTTTGCTGCAGGGCGTGTTTTCAGTGTTGGAGCTGAAGCCAGAGAGAGCAGGTGTACTGTTGATCTCTCTGCCATGAAAAGACTACCTCTTGATCACTTGGTGAATTCAGAATTATAAATGTTCTCAGTAGTGAATGTAAACCTAATGTGCTTCTGTTAAAAGATGTTTCTTTTGCCTTCCGGATGTTGTTTTGTAAGTTATTAAAGATTAATTAGTGTTGTATTCTTTGGGGGTTGTATTTGATTTGATGGTTGCTAAAATGTTCACTGTATGTTTTAAAAAGGTTAACTTGAGTTCGTAAAATAAACATTGTTTTGTTTTAAAAAATACTTTTCCATTTCTGCTCGGCCACATCTGTAGAGTGGGCCGTGTGCTCCCCATACCAAAATCTATTCAAAGTTGTGGGTCAAGCGAACTCTATGATACACTTTGGGATTCTCTTAACCCTGGCCGACATGTAATTTTGCTGATTTGCATGATTCATTAATAAGGGATCAAATTGTTTACGGACTTTGTGATGAAAGCTTGAGAGAAGCATTATTGAGACAGAATGATCTGATGTTCAAAATCGCGATCAAAAAAAGGTATTTAACATGAGCAAAGCAGAAATCAATATTTGTAGTCTATCACTGGAAAAAGGCACAAAAGCCCCCCACGAGTGTTAAAATGGTGTTGCAGTCAGCAAAGAAGCACATTCAGGACGGCAGCAATATTAGAACATAGAACAGTACAGCACAGAACTGGCCTTTCGGCCCTCGATGTTGTGCTGAGCAATGATCACCCTACTCAAACCCACGTATCCACCCTATACCCGTAGCCCAACAACCCCCCCCTTAACCTTATTTTTTAGGACACTACGGGCAATTTAGCATGGCCAATCCACATAACCCGCACATCTTTGGACTGTGGGAGGAAACCGGAGTACCCGGAGGAAACCCACGCACACACGGGGAGGACGTGCAGACTCCACACAGACAGTGACCCAGCCGGGAATCGAACCTGGGACCCTAGAGCTGTGAAGCATTTATGCTAACCACCATGCTACCGTGCTGCGCGTGCACACTCCAGCTTGGGACATGTGCAGTTCGTTCCGAAATGCGAGGCTCAACAGAAGAAATCTGCGCATGCACGAACGTGTATCATGCATCGTCATGAGGTGCTACCGATGTGGTAATGCCCACTTAAAGGGGAAATGCCCTGCACAAGGAAAAAGATGTTTAAAGTCTCCAAACGTAAACATTTTTCTTCTTAATGCAAGTCAACAAAGATATATCAGAATACAACACAGAAACAACAACATATCAATGTTTGCAGCATTGCTAAAATGGAGAACCCCAATTCCAAAAATATTTTTTCTGATGAAGGTGGCTATTTTTCCCCTGGAGAATATGTTCTTCGGCGGAATCATCGATCCAGTGGAGGAACTTAATCAACAACAAAGGCTCCTCAGAAAATCATTGACTCCAACAGTGAATGGACCATATCAGTGCAAGTGAATAATAGCCCAATACTATTCAAACTTGACACTGGTGACACTTGATGACTAGCAAAGATCTCGCATCAATCCAAGGACATTATGAGGTGGTACCTGCTGCATGCAAAGTAAAATACTACACTGGTAACCAGATTGCTTCCCAAGCATCATGCTCTTTGAAAGTAGTGAATCAGGAGGTCAAGAAAGTACTTTGTTTTGAAATTGTGGATGACCACAAATCTTCGCTGTTAGGTGCTCAAGTTTGCAAGGACTTGCGGCTTGTCCAAAGAATCTTCATGAATACAAAACACACACCACCACTGGACGATGACATCCAGCAACTGCTAAGTGAATACCTTGATGTACTTCAAGGTATGGGTACATTACCGTACCAATACAAAATTTTGCTTAATAAGGATGCAAAACCCATCATACAGCCACCAAGAAGAGTACCAGCTGCTCTGCGTGAAAGACTAAAAGCAGAATTACAATGATTACAGTCTCAAGGAATCATCTCCAGAATCACGCAACCTACTGAATAGGTAAGCTCGTTGGTCTGCATCAAGGAACCTTCAGGAGATCTCAGAATCTGGCTGGATCCCAAAGATCTAAACAAGAACATCCGTAGGGAACACTACCCTATCCCCAAGCGAGAGGAGATAACTTGTGAGATGGCAAACGTTTAGCTACGGTTTTGCTCGTTTTCACAAACACCTTTATTTTACTTTAACAGACTCTGCACAAACTCTATCATCACATCACCTGACACAAAGGCCACCTGAAGCATCTTTACATATCAGTGTCAATTAATGGATACTTAACATAAATGAGACAACTAATTGGAATGTCTCTTAACCCATTACTTAACAGTCTCCCCTTCCTTGGAGAAAAAAAATAATTAGGTGAAAACAAAATTACAAGAAACTCTAAAATACACATGCAATTTCCCTCCTTCTTTTTCTGTTCATTTTTGGAACAAAAAAACAACAGTCACAGAAACAGGAGCCCTTCATTAACAATATCCAAAAGTTTCTGTGAACTAACCCCTCTTTTTGTAAAACAGTCTGACAATTGATAGCTACAGTTGACCCATTTAATTTTTGCTATTTCCCCTCTGTCTAATATCTGCTTCAAACTATCCTTAACCATTTTTCATTGATATGTTTTGTAGGGTGCACATTTTCCCACAGGGATTTATTTTCAACGTGACATTCAGTAGGTAATTACACAAATCCCCTAATCCCAAAATTTCCGTCAATATCTGAGATATATAAAAGGCTATGTCCACCACCTCTACAAGGCTTAACATCTCAGCAGCCAAAGTGCTTTTGAACACTCTCCTTATTGTCTTTGTTTTCCATACAAGAGGGCAACATTTACAATTGTTCCCCAAAAAGAAAATTATAAAACCTCCTCCCCTTGAAATCCCATCACATAAATTTGCATACGACGCATCACTATAAATTATAAGTTTCAAATGCCTACGGTCACCTAAAACAAGGGATCTCAAAAACACACTGCTGCATTTTTAGTTTGACCAATGCTTTATTTGCTCTTATTATGTCTTCCACTTTGCGATCATTCATTTTTGTACACAACTCTAAGACATCAAAACTCACACCTGGTCTAGTCTGTCTATCTAACCAATTCAGTTGCCCAATTAAACTTCACAGTTGCTCTTTTTCCATCTTTGAAACCATTGCGTTTTTTTGTGATTCCTGGCCATGACTAATTGCTATTGGGCTGATGTTGTCCAAATACGATTGTGACGTAAAGTTGCCCCTAACTTAGTTGGTCCGATTTCCAGTCCAATATATTTAAATATATATTTAAATGGAAGCCTGAATTCCAACCCTAAATTCTTTCCTCAAACCAGAGATTACAATAGCTTTGAAATCACTAGTCCCACCCCACAAAAAATCATCGACATGCATCATAAAAGTGGCAGAAAGATTTCCTTTATAGTGCCAGTAAAACATTGAATATTTGTTCAAATTCCAGAGTACCCCTTCTGTGTTAGCTGCCCTCTTTAGGAGGACGGAGAAAAAGGTCTCTCTAGTGCTGATGCCCCTCGAGATTTGCATTCCCAAGCCTTTGTGGCTAATAGAGCCAAGAAGATCTTTAAAATAACCTTTCCTGCCGGAGGTGAATCTACCCTTAAATCCTGATCTTCTAAGTTTTCTTCAAATCCCCTTGCCACAAGCCTAGCCTTTGCCTTATAAGTTCCATCCGGAAGAATCTTTTCTGTGCAAATCCATCTGTGGGATAGAGCTCTTTGTCCCCTATCCGTTACTTCCGTGTATACCCCAAAATTCACTCCGACAATGCAGATCTTGCTGTTTGCCACCTTTGAATATTTTTCATCTAATTTATTGGAAGCCACCAAAATTTCACGTGCATGTGGGCTTCTACTCCTATTAGTATTCCTAGTATTACTCATGTTCCGAGACCTTGATAAACTACGTCCCCTCTCCTGCCTGGTATCTCATTCTGTACTGCTAGATAGAACATAGAACATAGAACAGTACAGCACAGAACAGGCCCTTCGGCCCTCGATGTTGTGCCGAGCCATGATCACCCTACTCAAACCCATGTATCCACCCTATACCTGTAACCCAACAACCCCCCACCCCTTAACCTTACTTTTTAGGACACCACGGGCAATTTAGCATGGCCAATCCACCTAACCCGCACATCTTTGGACTGTGGGAGGAAACCGGAGCACCCGGAGGAAACCCACACACACACGGGGAGGACGTGCAGACTCCGCACAGACAGTGACCCAGCCGGGAATCGAACCTGGGACCCTGGAGCTGTGAAGCATTTATGCTAACCACCATGCTACCGTGCTGCCCAATCTTTCCCTTCTGCTGTGGAATGTCCTTTCAATTGTTCTCGACCTTTTCCTGTGTACCTGTTCATTATCTAATGTGCTATCTGAACTGGCACTGCATTTCTGTGCCCTCCATTTTTGAACTTTGTGTTCCCAATCCATTGTCTTGACTCCCTCCCATGAATGCTGTACATTCAACCAATGTTTATACTTCCCAGTGGCCTTCCCTGCTCTACTAATAACAGTTGCATCCTTCCATTGACTAGACCCTTCAGGCAAGCATGCCACTTTTGTACCAACTTTTGGCAGCTGTCCTTTCAGAAAAATGGCCTGTTCTAATTCATTAGAAGTGTTGCGTTCCTCTACAGAAACCCTGTCTATATCAGTTAACTGGTCCTCATAGTTCTGTAACACGTGCATATCAGATGACCCTGGTTCTTCGTCATGTCTGTCTGCTCTGTCTAAATTTGAAAATTTGTAATCTGTACCCATTATCCTTGATGAATGTACCCTAACAGTTTGATTGCCATGTTGCAAAATAATTGTTTTGTCATATGCACCTATGATCTTCCCTGGGCCTTTCCATTCATTAAAATTGTCTCTCTTATAGTATACTATGCCTCCTTGCTGAAAAAGGTTGTTTGATGGCCGTACATTATGCCATAAAGCTCTGCGAATTCTTTCAGAGACTTCTGCTTCCAGAAAAGCTTTTCTACTGCTATGTAATGCATTTAAATTCTCAGCAATGGCAGAGCTAATTGTAGTCCCTTCCCAAGCTGGAGACTGATCATCCAAAATGGATGGAATTTTAGGATTTCTACCAAACACTAATTGATAGGGACTATAGCACCCAACCATCTGCAATGAATTCTTTGCATGTACCGCCCATGCTAAAGCTGAATTTAGCTTGCAGTTTGGCCTATCTGCCAAAGTTTTCTGGAGCATGTCATCGATTACCGCATGGTTTATTTCACACACACCATTACTAAATGGGCTTTCTGCAGCCGTATTCATAACTGTCATATTCATGTTTTCACACATATCCCTAAACTCATCATTAGCAAATTCTCCCTCATTGTCCGTGAGGAATTTTGCCGTTGGGCCCATTCCTGTCCTTATCCGTTTTTCCACGATTTGGTCCAGAATTATTCTCTTTTCTTTACTTCGTACAATTCTTGATTGACTAAATCTGGTTGCTAAATCTACAAAATGCAAAATAAATATATTGTTGGCTTTATCCCAGATCTGGGATAAATGTCATTAACATGTCATGGCCACAATGTCATTAAAATTTCTGGCCAAAGGTAGGGTTACTATCGGTCATGCTGGTGTCCTTCTGTACTTTCTACAAACTTCACAGCGATCACTAACCTGTTCTATCAGTTTAGTATAGTCTTTATCCCTTACCCCTGCATCCTTTAATACATTTTTCAGCCGAGGAGACGGATGCAGAAATTGCCTATGTAGTTTTAAGACAACAAGCTTTTTATCGGCTAAAGTCCCATTTTCAACTGCCATTAACACAACCTTAACAACTGAACTTGAAATATTATTTGTCAGTAATGGAATGCAATAGTGTCCCAACTGTGTAAATTGTAATTCCATCGTCTTTCCAAAAACTGTTGCCTTATCCTGTTAAATATCCAGTTTCATGTGTGCTTTCTTCATCGACGGTCTGCTTAGAAGCAAAGGTATCTCACTTGATACAACATCCGTGCTAATGAAATGATTCACTCCGGCAATATTGCAAGGGATCACCATTCTTTTCAGCAACTTCAGAGTATCATCATCACCAAACCTGAAACTTGTGGAACTTTCAAATTCCTTAACCTTGTTACCCTTTTCAGCATTCAAGGAGTCCAGATAATAGTTGATGTCCAATACAGCACAATTGAAAGATTCTGCAACCAACGCCCTCAGTACTGGCATAAAACAGTTTAGGACAATGACTTCTTTCTGGTCACTGTCTTTTTCCTCATCTGACTCTTCTGTGTCATGTGTCGCTCTTCCGTGTCATGTGTCGCTTCAAACATTCTGTTATAACGTTTTGGACAATTGAAAGCATAATGGTATTGTGAGTCACATCGAAAACATCCATTTGTCATACCCCATGCATTTCTGGGGTTCATCTTCCTATTGTAGGTTCTAACTGGGTTTCTGTCTTCATAATTTCGGAGTCCCGATCTCCTTCTATAGTCTTGGAACCTGTCATAGCCGTACGATGTCGCCATCCTGTTAGTAGTGTATCTTCTATATTCTACTTTATTGCAGACTGACCTATTTGGGTCATCAGAGCCATCGGAATCGAATGTTTCCGCAGAAACTGTTTTAAAGCTTCTGTCATCTGATCGAATAAGGTATCCTTATCCGCAAACTGAACTCCTGTCAAAACCAAGAGCCTATCCATGTTGCTCACTCTAGCACAGTCAAGTAATTTAAAGGCCACCACAGACTGTGGAAATTCCACGTTGTGTTTCTGCAGACTTTAATATAGTCTGCCAAATTCCATTATGTAGTCTTCAATGGAGAAATCCTCTATTTTCCGGAACCTAGCAAAATCCGACCATGCTTCATACACACTTAACAAGTCATCCTTTTTATAAATCTTATCCATTTTACATAATAGAGTCTCCAGACTTTCTTCTGAGTCTCACTTCCAATTCCAGCTCAGAAATCACTTTGCTTCGGATTTTATTGTTATAAGGTAGAGAAAGAGCCAATGCCATACCTTGTTTTCTCTTTCCCAAGGCAGTTCCCTTAGTCCACATAACTACACTTCTCCATTGGTCGTACAATCCCCTTTCAGAAAATAAAGGGAGGATAGTCATATCCGGCCATCTTTATCCCAGGTTCAGCCATATATCTTTTTTTTTCTCCTCACTCTTTGGTTTGGTTTGGAAAAGTTGTATCTTTCAACCCTTCACATTTGCACAGCAACCATCCTCTGCTACCATTTGTTAGACATTTAGCTGCTGTTGTATAAAGAGTCAAAGGTTCTTCTCCTTTTCACAAGCACCTTTATTTTACTTTAACAGACTCTGCACGAAACTCTATCATCACACCACCTGACACAAAGGCCACCTGAAGCCTCTTTATATATCAGTGTCGATTAATGGATACTTAACATAAATGAGACAACTAATTGGAATGTCTCTTAACCCATTACTTAACAAACGCTTGCATTTTTACCAAACTCGGCGCTTCACAAGGTTTCTGACAGATGCAGCTAGATGATTCCACCAAACTACTCAGTACATTCAACACTCCATTTGGACGTTACTGTTTTGATCTAATGCCTTTCGGGATCATCTCAGCCTCAGAGATTTTTCACTGAATCATGGAGCAGATGACGGAGAATAATGAAGGTGACAGAGTATATCTAGATGACATTATCATTTGGTCAACTACGGAAGAAGAATATATTGCCAGATTAAGAAACGTTTTTCACAGAATTCACCAATATGGACTGAACCTCAACCAGTCTAAGTGCACGTTTGCACGTTCATCTTTGAATTTCTTGGTTGATACTATTTCAGCTCAAGGTGTCAGGCCAGATAATGAAAGACTATCCTCAATACAGAATCTGCAGCAGCCGCAAGAAAAAAAAGCTGTGTTTCGATTTCTTGGATTCATCAATTTCCGAGGGAAATTCATTTCAAATTTATCATCAAGGACATCAGCTCTACGAAACTTGATCAGAAGGAATACTGTGTTTGAGTGGACTCCACGCCACCAGGAAGAATGGGTGAACTTCAAGCAGCAATTAATGACAGCTGCAAGTTTAATTTTTTTTGATCCAACCAAGCCTACAAAGATCTTGACCGACGCCAGTCAAGATTGAATTGGTGCAATTTTATTCAATAAGATAACCAGACAAATTGGATTCCTGCAGCATATGTGTCCAGCGATGACCGCCATTGAGTGCAGGTATGCACAAATTGAAAAAGAATGTCTTGGACTGATCACAGGCATCACAACGTTTCATGACTATGTGTACAGATTACCTACGTTCATTGTTGAGACAGATCATAGACCACCAGCCAATATCATAGAGAAGAAGCTCAATGATATGACACCTCACCTGCAAAGAATGATGATGAAGTTGAGGAGGTATGATTTTACATTAATCTACATTCCCGGAAAGGACCTCATCATAGCAGACCCACTATCTAGATCCATCAATACTGAATATTTACCGCTTGAGTCCATTAACAATATCAAAGCTCAACTGCAGTTGAACAAAGAAAATCTACCTGCATTTGACAAAAAGTTGAAGCAAATATGTGATGAGACACAAAAAGATGTGACCTTGCTCCGAGTAATAGGGCTGTTAAGAAGGCATATGGTGTGCTAGCCTTTATCAGTAGGGGGATTGAGTTTCGGAACCACAAGGTCATGCTGCAGCTGTACAAAACTCTGATGCGGCCGCACCTGGAGTACTGCGTGCAGTTCTGGTCACCACATTATAGGAAGGATGTGGAAGCTTTGGAAAGGGTTCAGAGGAGATTTACTAGGATGTTGCCTGGTATGGAGGGAAGGTCTTACGAGGAAAGGCTCAGGGACTTGAGGTTGTTTTTGTTAGAGAGGAGAAGGCTGAGAGGTGACTTAATAGAGACATATAAGTTAGTCAGAGGGTTAGATAGGGTGGACAGTAAGAGTCTTTTTCCTCGGATGGTGATGACCAACACGAGGGGACATAGCTTTAAATTGAGGGGTGGTAGATATAGGACAGATGTCAGAGGCAGTTTCTTTACTCAGAGAGTAGTAGGGGTGTGGAACGCCCTGCCTGCAACAGTAGTAGACTCGCCAACTTTAAGGGCATTTAAGTGTTCACTGGATAGACATATGGATGAAAATGAAGTAGTGTAGGTCAGATAGGCTTCAGATGGTTTCACAGGTCGGCGCAACAGCGAGGGCCGAAGGGCCCGTACTGCGCTGTAATGTTCTATGTTCTATGTTCTATCTCCAGCATGGTTGGCCAAAAGGACACTGCCCTCAGTTCCAAAACATACAGCAGAACTAACTGTAGTGGATGGATTGCTACTCGGAAATAACCAGATTACCAGTCCGCTAACTTTCAGGTCAGAAATGGCTCAACAAGATTCACGAAGGGCATCTCAGAATCAAGAAGTGCAAACAAAAGTGCACAACAAACTGTATATTGGCCTGGAAGAAATAAAGAGATAACCGACATGATAATGATGTGCTCCATGTGTCAACGGCATCAACCAGCACAATATAAGGAAACACTCCAGCAGCATGACATAGCTACATCACCATGGACGAAAGTTGGCATTGACTTAGAACATAGAACATAGAACAGTACAGCACAGAACAGGCCCTTCGGCCCTCGATGTTGTGCCGAGCCATGATCACCCTACTCAAACCCACGTATCCACCCTATACCCATAACCCAATAACCCCCCCCCAACCTTACTTTATTAGGACACTACGGGCAATTTAGCATGGCCAATCCACCTAACCCGCACATCTTTGGACTGTGGGAGGAAACCGGAGCACCCGGAGGAAACCCACGCACACACGGGGAGGACGTGCAGACTCCGCACAGACAGTGACCCAGCCGGGAATCGAATCTGGGACCCTGGAGCTGTGAAGCATTTATGCTAACCACCATGCCACCGTGCTGCTCACTGCAAGACAGTATATACAAAAATTGTTCCATGTTAAAGGGAGAGATTATGTTCACATCATAGACCACTATTCCAACTTTCCTGGAGTGATGAGACTGCTAGATCTCACTTCCACGTCAGTGATCAAAGCTTGTAGGGAAACTTTTGCGAGGCATGGCTTTCCGCAAACGGTTATGTCAGATAATGTTCCCTGCTTCGCAAGCTGGAGGTGGACAGAATTCTCAAAAAGATATGATTTTAACCACATCACCTCGAGTCCATACTTTCCTCAGTCAAATGGTAAAATAGAGAAAGGTGTGCACATTGTAAAGCAATTAACAGCAAGGCAAGTGATTCGCAATCAGACTTCACTTGGCTTTACTTTCATATCGACCCTCACCATTAAACTCAGGGCTATCTCCGGCTCAAATGTTTTTCAATCGTGAAGTAAGAACAACGCTACCAAAGATACAGATCAACAATCCAGATCAATTGTGTGTACTGAGTAAAGTTGAATAACATCGCAACAAGCAACGACATTATTATGATCTGCATGCAAAACCACTGAAACCACTAACAACAGATGATATTGTTAGAATTCGACATCCAGAAGTAATGCCACAGTAATCAGACAAGCAGCACCATGCTCATGCATAATCAAAACTGCAGAGGATGTATTAATTCGACAAAATAGGCAAGATCTTTTAAAAATACAAATTAATCAACCTGTATTTCCAATGTTGAATTTAAATTAATTTCTGAATCACCAGCACGTGAATATCAGAAAAGCAGCTGACATTGATCAGAAGGACATTAAAATATCAACCACTCCAAGTCAACTGAGAAGATCAAGCAGACGACAACATAAACCAAATTGTTTAAACTTCTGAACATTGACCTGATTGATTCATGACCTATTTACATAGATAGAATTTACAGTGCAGAAGGAGGCCATTCAGCCCATCGAATCTGCACCGGCTCTTGGAAAGAGCACCCTAACCCACCCTACCCAATAACCCAGTAACTCCACCCAACACTAAGGGCAATTTGGACCCTAAGGGCAATTTAGCATGGCTAATCCACCTAACCTGCACGTCTTTGGACTGTGGGAGGAAACCGGAGCACCCGGAGGAAACCCACGCACACACAGGGAGAACGTGCAGACTCCACACAGACAGTGACCCAAGCTGGGATTCGAACCTGGGACCCTGGAGCTGTGAAGCATTTGTGCTATCCACAATGCTAGTGCTGCCCCTGATGTACAATGCATGACAAATTGCATTGTTTCTTTACGTACAATTTTCTTTCCAGCATATAGAAAATCTGTAACACAAAAAGAGGGATTGTAGTGATCTCTGTATGTAAATACATAAATGGTTAATGTGCAGTCAGTACAGTCAAATGATCACTAGAGGGCAACACTAACAGGGAGTATATAAACAAGCTCAATCTGTTTTCCCGCTCTTTTTGTGTGTGTTGTAGCTAGAGAACAGAAGTGTAGTAAGCTCAGAGTGTAGAGTATTACATTCATTGTTAATCTAATTCAAATCTTGTTTAATTTGACTACCAGTAAAAGTATTGAAGAAAAGAACTCACAAGTAAATTAATTAGTTACTCAATAAATAATTTGTCATCACTGGAAGACTGAGTATTCATCGTCAAAGTTAAATTTAACTCGGCATAAATAAAATGAGTAACATATATTACTCCCAAGTAATATAACACTCATCATTTTTGTTTAGTGTTTACCTTCTTTATCCTTTTCACAGGATGTGGGCATTGCTGGTTAGGTGAACATTTGCTGCCCATTGGGTAGATAGGAAGGAACTTTTCCCCTTCATAGAGGGGTCAATAACCAAGGGCCATAGATTAAAGGTAAGATGCAGGAGCTTTAAGGAAAAGCATTTCCACCCACCGGGTGGTGGGAAACTGGAAATCACTGCCTGAAAGAGTGGTAGAGGCAGGAACCCTGACAACATTTAAGAAGCATTTAGATAAGCACTTGAAATGCCATAGCATACAAGGCTACAGACCAAGTGCTGGAAAATGGGATTTGAATAGATATGTGCTTGATGGCTGGCAGACACAATGGGCTTTGTTGTGTTCCATGATCATGTCTTGCAATGATTCTACAGAACTGCTGGTGACTTAGCTAGAACGATGATTTATTAATGTACACGTGGTAAGGTAACAATCAGGGCAGATTGCCCCCTGAATACCACTCACCCATAGTGAACCCATATCCTTATCCATTAATATCTTCATTATGCTGAGATGCTTCGAGGTTACTTTGCAATCCATTCACCGAGAGTGCCTCACCTACACTATGGGTTACTGAGTTGCAACCACACTGGACTCTCCAACTGCAGCTACTTCTACAGGTCTCAGTCCTAGATGCCCTTAACATTAGTGCAATACACTGATCCATCATTGTGGACAACCCAGCCAGGGTTTCTGCATGGATTCTTCAGATGCCCATTTAGAGCTGATACTTCACATGGAAAGCCTCACAGTCCTCGGCATGGTCAATCACACAGGCCCATTCTTCTCTCTCTATCCCTCTCTCTCTCTCTCTCCATATTTCCTGAAACTCGGATCTTCAATGATGTCTAACACACTTTGTTTGCAAACCCTTTATGCAAGATTTATTACTACTCTTGATTAGGAGACAAGCAGGCCAAACAAATTTTTAAGTGAGGTTTGACAAAGGCTTCAGTCAAATGCACACACATCTCTTGAATCCTATACTCAAATACCTCTTGCAGTCAAGGCTGTCTTGCCTGTTACCTCCTTACTTGCAGCCTTTCACCTGCCTATTAGCTCAAAGTGACAAATCACCACAGAAGACCATTGACGATTGGACATGCCCACCACAGATTCCTCCAGACAGGTATATGGCAACCTCTGGTTTTCTACTGTTAAGCAGACAGTGTAAAGCTTTACTCTTTCATCCCTGAAACTGCATCTCCAGTGTTACTTGCCGTTCACATAGTACATTTCACTCCCCTAGAGTACTTGTGCCATCCACCCACATCTGACATCAGGCCAACAACAGATAGGAGATGCAATGACCTCGATGAACACATGGGTCAGAACATGGTGGCTGCAAGTAATGGCTTACATGATACGTGCTCAGGCAGCACACTCACAAATGATGGCCAATGTTTAATAGTGTATATGTAGGATTACTGAATATTCATTATGTTGATAATGTGAGAGAAGTGAATCCATCGGAGTTCATTTTGCCCATGAACACTAAAGCTACTCGAAGCAAGATGGACTCCAGGAAACTTCCAAACGTAGATTTATAAGTGCCAAACTATATCCAATGGTTATACCCCATGCTACCTGTGAACCTACAGTACTTCGGAACCTTTCTTTGCCTACCGTTATGTCTAGATGTAGACCTGAATTTTGCAGCTGAGGTGGAGGCAGCCGGTTGACTGTTATGCCCTGTTGACTGTGGAGACTTTGACAGCCGTCCTATGTTGGCCCAAGGCCTCAGCCTAAGGGTTGCCTGCTCCGGTGCAGGTGCACCCTCGTCGGCCAGACTTGCTGGAGCTGATGGGGTCACTGGCAGAGAGGACGTGGAGCAGCAAGACACCTTTGGAGTGGCCTGGGTTGAAACCCCTGCTGTGCCTGGCTGGCACTCCTCCTGCCTGTGTGTGATTGATGGCTCCTTAAGGATAAGGAGTAACTGGAGCAAAATCATCCCTTTCTCCCCTAGCCACTGTACCAATGGCTGAAGATTGAACATGGATCCAGGGAGGTGAGTGCATCTGCTTTGGTTTGAGGCCGCAGATAAACATTGTAACAGTGCATCCTCCAAAGATCCTGAGGCATCCGCCTCAGCGATGAGGTTGGAGATGGAGCAGTGGTTGGCTGACCTCTGCTGTTTCTTGCTGGTAACTGGATTAGAGAAACAAAAGAATTGGTGATTGACTAAGCAGACTCCTTGATGTATCTCTCTGGGCAAAGCTGACAATTGTAGGCTGGAGGCATCATCACTGACTTCCAAGGGCATTCCTCTCACCTTCAGCACAGGTACGGCCATGCTCCTTCCCAGTTATCTCTGCGGCCTTCTCCTCATACAAGGTGAGGACTTGAATGTCTCAAATTATGTCTCCGGCTTGGAGTGCTCACGCTGGTTGTGGGTGTTCTTCTCCTGCAGAAAGATAGAAAGATTGATTGCCAACCAATGGTTGCATGAACAGTTCAGAAGCATGCATGCCAATGGCAGCTGCTGAGCCCTCCCTAGTAAATGATAAAGGAGCAAGATGTCCCGCAACTGATATAAGATTGAGAGCATGAAGTGGCTGGCGCTCATTCAGTGCACATGTCCGATCTGCTGGTGAGTGCTGGAACCCAAACTCCTGAGTGACATCCCTATGCACTTGCACACTTAGACTGCCTGATGCCCATACAAGTATCAGTTTGCAGTGAGAGGAAACGGCGCACTTAACCTGGCAGAGCGCAGCAGGTCATTCATCATCTTGTGACACTTCTATGCTGGACCCTACAGGCTCTAATCTCCATTGCGACTTCTGTACAGGTCTCTGTGTTCAGGCAGGTGGGCCTTGTGCTGCCATCCGAAGGGAAACAGTACCTCTCGCCTTTTCTGGAAGAGAATCTCCAGGGAGGCTTTGCTGAGCCACAAGGCTGCAAGCTGTTTCCTTCCCTGTGACATTCTCCTACAATCTTGAATGACAGCCAGATTGAAGCTCCTGGCCCATAGTGAGTGTCTGGGTGCCCTTTAAATATGGTGCCCAGACCTTTGACCCCCATGAGACAACAGCATGGACATCTACTTTCTGCTCGCCACTGATACAAGATTCTCCGTGCTCTTTCCTGCACAGATGCAAATGTGGTGATCAGCACAAGATCACACTTGGTCAGCCCCCCAGCCCCCCAGAAGAAATTGCTCCAACCTCGCCATCGAACGTAGACTCCACAAAGGAAGATTCCATCCAGAAATCCTGGAGTTGGAGTACATGTTCAAAACAACAATATCTGATTTCATCATGCACTGCTATAGATTCAAACCTCCCCAAGAGGCAACAAGTCAGAACCAGTATAAAACTTGTTCCTCAACGTTGACCTATTCCCAATCACAAATAAAGCTTTCACAAATTATGGGCGCGATTCTCCGCTCCCCATGCCGCGTGGGAGAATCACGGGAGAGCTCCCCGACAAATTTCACGCCCCCCTCGTGCCCCCCACGATTCCCCCCTCCCTGGCTCGGAAGAATCGCCGACCGGCGATTCTCCGACCAGGATGGGCCGAGTGGCCTGCCGTTCGCGACCGTTTCACGACAGCGGCAACCACACCTGGTCGCTGCCATCGTGAAATGGGTGTCGAGATGCCCGTTTGGGGCTTGTAGGGGACTGGTGGGGAATGAGCACCAGGACTATGCTCGGGAGGGGACAGGCCCACGATCGGTGCCCACCAATCGTCGGGCCGGCATCTCAATCGGACACACTATTTCCCCTCCGCCGCCCTGCAAGATCAGGCCGCCACGTATTGCGGGGAGGCTGAGGGGAAAGACGGCCACCACGCATGCGCGGGTTTGAGCTGTCAGCGTCGTGACGTCAGTCGCGCATGCGCAGGTTGGAGCCGGCCAACCTCTGCATGCGCGGCTGACGTCATTAGGCGCGCTGGGGGCGAGGAGCGGCCTCCGAGGCCGTCGTGAAACTCGGCCGAGTTCACGACGGCCCTCCCGATCTTTCCCGAGAGCGGAGAATTCCGCCAAATACTTTCCTCACAGGGTAAATTTTTCAAAGTATTTTCCTTAAAAAGACTGGGCTGGATTCTCTGGTCGCCGAAATCGCGTTTGCCGATTGGCTGGAGAATCACAGTTCCCTACCAAATCGGGGGTGGCATGCAATGCTCCACCCCCTTCAAAGCAGGGTACCCAGAGAGTACACCTCGCCACGTATCGACGGCCTCAGGACATTGCCTGAGGCTCGCCCCCCCCCCCCCCCACCCCCGAAGCTCCGCCCCCACGGGCCGAGTTCCCAATGGCGTCAGTCGCGTGTGGTCTTATCCATCGGGATCTCAGCGTGGCGGCTGCGGACTCAGTCCAGCACTGCCACAGTCAGGGGAGGGCCGATCCGCAGGCAGGGCGGGGATTTTATTAGGAGCCATGTATCACGGCGTGGGCGCTGCAGGCCGCGGTCGTTCACATGCGCAGCCAGGGACCCGGCAATTCTCCGGGCCGTATCGGCAGCCAGAGCCGGTACTCTATGCTGCCGGCATGTTAGCCCCCAGCAAAATGGGAAATCAGTGGCCGTTTTAACACCATTTTCTCGGCGCAAAACGCCGGCGTGGGACATAGCCTCAGAATCAGAGAATCGGAGAAGCCAGCCGCTTGAATCTACTTGATAGTGGAATTTATAATTGTGAGTGAGTGAAATTTATGAATGAAATATTGTTTGCATTGAAGCACGCACGGGACAAATTGTCTCCCCGAATATTACAATAGAAAAAAATGTCTTATTCCGCAGCTAAGTTGAAATATTTTGTCCAAAGTACAAATGTTTACAACTAAATCTGAAATATTCGGCAATGCAGCATAACCAATTGAAGTACAAAATTATTTTGCTCAGCAAAGCAACTGACAAATTTCTAGCAAAGTACACAAACAAATGACGGATGAGGATGTTGTGGGGTGGAATTAGCATTTGAAAACAACATAGAAGGTAGAGAAGAGGAATCCCATTTTCCATCCTGCCATTTTTCTTCTTCCATTGACTTCAAAAGAACAAAAATCGAGCAAGTTTGGAATAACTGGCCATGGACTTGCCATCGCCCATGGACTTGCCATCACCCATGTGAATGATTCACCCTGTACAATTATGAGCTGCTGGCTGCAGCATTGCCTTAACCGACCCTCACAATTAACTCAAAATGCTTTCTGAGAATTTTTATCTCTGAGATATCTGCATTCCTCTCATTCTGACCTCTTTAGCAACCCAAATTTTAATTTCTCTATCATTGGGTGGCCACACTATCAGTTGCCTAGGCCCCATGTTCTGGAATACCCTCCCGACAGCTCTCGGCCTCTCCATGTCGCCTTCCTCCTTTAAGGCATTCATTGAAACCCAACCTTTTGGCCAAGCTTTTGATCATCTGGCCTCATATCTCCTTGTGTGACTTGGTGTCATACTTTGTTTTATCATGCTCTTGTGAAGTGCCTTGGGAAATGTTATTACTTTAAAGATGCTGTATAAATACCAGTTGTTGTTGTAATATTCACAGCAGTAGCTGTTACCCAAAAGCTCTGTTGCCCATATCCTAACTCATACCGAGCCCTGTTCCTCTATCACTCCTCTGTCACTGGCCTACATTGGTTTCTGGTTCAGCAATGACTCAAATTCAAAAATCTCAGCCTTGCTTTCAAATCCCACCATGACCTCCTCCAGCCCTACAAACCTCCAAGTACCCTGTGTTCCTCCATTTCCAGCCTCTTGGGCATTCCTGATTTTATTTGCCCAACAGTTGGAGGCTATTCTTCCGTTGTCTACCCTCTAAGCTCTGAAATTCCCTTCTAAACTCCTCCAGCTTTTTATGCCCTCTCCTCCTTTAGGATACCCCTAAAACTCTGCCCCTCGGATGGAACCCCTGGTCCCCTGTCCCAATATCTCCCATGCTGCTCAATGGCACATTTGCCTGATTCAACTAGGGGAACTTTTAGTATGTTACAGGCACCACATTAATGCACATTATTGTTGTTGTTGCACATGTATTTCTAATGATGCTCGAAACAGCTAAAGCTGTAATTGAGATTTATTAAAAGTCTGAGCCGCTTTATTTTGAACACCAAGAATTTTTTCCCTCTCAACTGTGCAACTTAAATTTCCACACAGCAATATACATATACAATCCTTATAATTCTTATTACCAGGTCCAAACTAGTGTGTAAAAACCAAGGTACATTCAAAGGGCAAGAAGCTTATCTCTATTTATCATAATTACAGCTGTCATTGCCCCCTGTCTTTTTCAAAACTGCCTGTAGTTCATTTCAAATGTCACCATCAAATGTTGCATTATTAGCAACATTATGTTTTCACTTGCCAAAGAAATGTGACATTTTAGTGCCCTTCCATTTCCTCATCCGGCTCTTGTATGTTCTCTTGGAGTACTTAACATCCAGTTTTACAACCTGATTTGGGAAACACGTGGCTTGTGTTATCCTGCCAGCTCACATCAGAGGAGCAAGGTTGTGTCATTATCACACTAATTTCCTTTTCTTCCACAGAGGTGATGAGGGTCTCCTGTTTGCTGCTTCGTAAATGGGACTTCCCTCATGAACCAGCTGTAGTGCTGCATGCTGCTTCTGTGAAAGCTACTCTTCAGTTGCATTTTACTCGCTTCTGTCGTATAATATAGACAAGTGACTGCTGCTGCATCCTTCAGCTCAAAAAGATCTTCAGAAACCAAAATAAAACCAGAAGAATGCTGAAACACTCAGCAGATCAGGTAGCATCTTCAGAGAGAAAACAAAGTTAACGTTTCAGGTCGATGGCTTTTCATTTGTTCTTTCATAATTACCAATTGAGAAAAGGATTAATATATCAAACCCCATCAAAGCCCATCTACTTGCACAGAATTAAAATTGGGCCTTAGTTGTACCTAAGCTTTACACCAGAACCGAATTACAGCAAAGGTCAGCACCAATGTTCCTCCTAAACTGCATGGCAGTCACTGCACAAGTCCTATGCACAAGACAGCTCCTGTACAATTACCGAGCATGCCCGATTGCTCAAAAAAATGTAAAGGATCCACACATATAAACATGCACTCCACAAAAACAATTAAAGGGACTAAACCCGAGTGTGGGTCAGCACAGCTGATACTATTCCCCAATTCTCTTCCCACACCAAGTGGTGCACTAAGCAGACTTTCGACTGTTTCCATCGCTAGTAATTCCTGGAACAGGTCGTCTGTCGCCGGAGGGGGGGCCACTCCACATGAAGCTGACCAAGAGTCTCTCCTGCTCTTATCACCAGTCATTGGCGTTTTTGGAAGGATTTGCATGTTGATCCACTCAACCTGTTTGGCCACATTGTGAATGCACTTTCCTTGGCCGCCAGGTCCTGGGGTGGGGCTCAAACCTGCAGCTTCTGGCTCAGAAGCGGGGATGCTACCCACTGCATCACAAGACCTCCATGTAAATAATAAGTGTGGTAAAAGGATGAGAAGGGATGATGAGGAACCAGGGGCGGGATTCTCCGGGAATCGGCGGGGCGGGCAGAAACGGCACAGTGGAGTGGCGGGAACCACTCCGGCGTTGGGCTAGGCCGGTGGTAGAGTGGTTTTCGCCCCGCCGGCCAGCATGGAAGGCCTTTGGCGCTGCGCAGCCGGGGCTGAAGGGACTCTGCCAGCCAGTGTGGGTCCGCGTATGCGCGGGAGCGTCAGCGGCTGCTGACATCATCCCCGCACATGCACAGGGAGGGGTTCACCTTCACACCGGCCACCGCGGAGGCTTACTTGTCGGTGCGTAGGAATAGAGTACCCCCACGGCACAGGCCCACCCGCGGATCGGTGGGACCCGATCGCGGGCCAGGCCAATGTGGGGGCACCCCCCGGGGCCAGATCACCCCGCGCCACCCCAAGGACCCTGGAGCCCACCCGCACCGCCAAGTCCCACCGGTAAGGGACCAACTCCAATTTACGCCGGCTGGGCCTGCGTAGAACGGGCGGGACTTCGGCCCATTGCGGGCCGGAGAATCGCCGGGGAGAGCCCACCGACCGGCGTGACGCAATTCCCGCCCCTGCCAAATCTCCGGTGCCGGAGAATCCGGCAGCCAGCAGGGGCGGGATTCATGCCGCCCCCCCGGCGATTCTCCAACCCAGAAATTGGATTTACACATGGAAGCAGAGGGCATAACTGAGGTATTAAATGAATACTTTGCATCGGACTTTACCAAAGGAGAAGATGCTACCCAGCCTATGGTAAAAGAGGAGGTAATTCAGACATTGGAAAAGTTTAAAATTTAAAAGAAGATAGTATTGTATAGGTTTTCCATACTTAAAGTTGATAAGGCACTGGGACTGTTTGACACCCAAGGACACTGAAAAGTGAGGATGGAAATTGCAGAGGCACTGGCCATAATTTTTCAGCCTTCTTTATACTCAGAGGTGGTGCCATAAGACTGGAGAATTGCAAACATTACACCTGTAATGATACACACTAACAGACTTCTTAGAAACACAAAAGTTATTTATTCATAAGAAAAACTATACAGAGCAGCACGCCCGCAACCCGAGTCTCTACATGTCTTCTAGACGTCTTCTGTCTAAAAGAGGGCACCACCTTCTGGGGTGATTATCCATTCTCGCTCCCAATTGGTCCATCAAGATAGATGACCCTCTTCTTCTGGGTTGCCCTTAAAGGGGAAATCACCATAAATCACCACATCCCTCCCCCTTTAACTCATTTATATAATGTTTAATTAGAATTTAGAATTGAGTAACTTAGATATTGAATATTGTATAAAGGAGTTGGACAATTTTAAATCGAGTCTTTAAGGGGGTTTTCTGTTCCTTGTAGAGTGACATAATTCTGTTGTCCAAGATGCTGCCACCAGATCGACATTAAGAGGAACTGCAATAACAGTTCTGGCACAGGCAGTTCATCACCACTTGCTTTCACGGAGACAATAGTTATAGCTATCACAGGTTGATCAGGTTCTCAGGTACTTTGGTTCAAAAAACATTTCTTGATGGCAACACTGATTGCTGGAGCATTTCTCAACTCCTCAAGTGGACCATGTGCTTATGAACGATCTGTCCCTCCATATCTACTGGGTACGACAGGAGTCTGGTCTCAGAAACAATAATTCCAGGGATCTAACGTGACCCACTACCAGAGTTTCATATCATACAACCCTGTCATGTTATGTACTTAATATGTTTTCTATTGCTGCAGTGGTGATTAGATTGTGAAGCTTGTGTATTTGAACATAAACACTTTGATTGGTAGGCTTTAACTATGTACATATCTTAATATAGTCTTGCATGGATCTCTTCCACACATGTTTACTGCTTTTTCCATTCGCATCAGGTTTGGGTTATGGAGAATAGGCAGGACGGTGGAATGAAGGTCAGGATGGGATCAGCCATGATCACATTGAGGGTTTTAGGCTTGGGAGGTTACATTGCCTACTTCTGCTCCTAGCTCTTGGTCTGTAACATTGTAGGTAGCAGATGAGGAACATATCAGGCATGATAGAAGGGCAGAGCAGACCCAATGGGCTGAATACCATGGGCGCGATTCTCCGCTGCCCACGACGGGTCGGAGAATAGCGGGAGGGCCTTCCTGACATTTTTCCCGACCTCCCGATATTCTCCCCCCCCCCGCCCACGGCCGCCCCATGACACGAATCGCTGCTCGTCGTTTTTTTACGGCGAGCAGCGATTCTCTCCTATCCGATGGGCCGATTTCCCAGGCCTTTACGGCCGTTTTCATGAACTCCAACACACCTGCTCTCACCGTTCGTGAAAACGGCCGCAAAGTGCCATTCTGGAGAACCATGGCACCGATTGGCACGGCCGCACCACGGCCGTGCCAAGGGTGGCATGGGCCCGCGATCGGTGGGCACCGATCGTGGGCAGCGGGTCCGAACCCCGCGCACTCTTTATTCCTCCGCCACCCCGCTGGATCAGTCCGCGGGGCGGCTGAGGGGCTTGACGGCCCACGCATGCGTGGGTTTCACGCATATGTGTGATGACGTCATCCGCGCATGCGCGGGTTTGAATGTCCAATCCGCGCATGCGCGGCTAGGTCATTGAGCGCGTCAGCCACCATTACCCTTGGCGCGCGGGCTTAGCAAAGTCCGTTAAGCCTGCGATGCCATGGTTCACGGGGCCCCGCTGCTAGCCCCGACCGGGGAGCAGAATCGAGTCCTGGGAGGGGGCACAGAGGCTGCCGTGAAACATGGCCAGTTTCACGGCAGCCTTCACAACTCTCTGCATTTGCGGAGAATCGCGCCCCATAATTCTGCTCCTATATCTTATGAACGTATCACCATTTCAGTTTCTTTCTCTCTTTGAATTGTTGATTCTCTGTCAATTTCAATGCTTCTTTACTTCTTTATTAATTTCTCATTGCCAAGCCTCATTCTTCAACCTGTTATTCTCCTAATTCAATTCTTCACTGGACTTGTTCTTATTTTCTAGTTGCTTTTCATGTAGTTCTGCTTATTTTCCATTGTCCCATTAATTTTCATTCTTCTCAACTTCATTTTGTCAATTCTTACAACTTTTTTTTAAGTTTGCTGTGGGTCATTTGATCTTGTTGTTTTAATGTCTTCTCTGGAGCTTTAGTTATTAATGCTGATTCCTCTTTATATTCAATAGTTTAATTTAAAGTAATTCATTGCTGTTTATTTCCAAGGAAAACCCTGTAATGTTCTCTATATGCATGGATGGTGAGGTCTTTGTGGTTGAAGTGATCAGAGAACATACAGCTTTCTAAATGAACAAAAATGTTTATTAATTGACTAAAACATTGAAGGTTTTCTATGATGTCTACTAAGATTACAGTTGGATACGACAGCTAAATACAAACAACTTGATTAACTATTATTAATTACTGTTGACTCGGGAGCTGCTCGATCTGTGACTGCTGTCCAGGTTCTGTGTCTCACATGTGGGTGTCTTCCAGTGACATCTTCCTGTCGCCATGTCACCTGCAGTCGGATGCTAGAATACGTCCTGTCTCCCATGTGGGTGGCTTACAGTAACGTTCTCCTGTAGCGATGCCACCTATGGTCAGATGCGAGAATTGTAATCTATGCATGCAGGCATTAATGTTTATCTATAGTTTGGTTATTATGTTATACACACAAATGATATATTACATATCATTACAAATCCTTCGTGTCCTTAGTGGACATATACATTTCACAAATGGAACTTTCATTCCTACTTGTCTTAACTTCAGTCAAATCCTTTTGGCTTCGCTGCTGGTCAGGTCTGTCTCTGACAAATTGTTTTATTTCCATTCTGTAATTCTCTTGTTGCTCTCTTGGGATCTTTCAGTGCCTTCATTCTGGGGTCTTTCATTGCTTCCTCTTTATGGTCTTGGGTTGCCTCTTCCTTGAGGTATCATAGAATTTACAGTGCAGAAGGAGGCCATTCGGCCACAAACCCACCCTATCCCCATAACCCAGTAACCCCACCCAACACTAAGGGCAATTTTGGACATTAAGGGCAATTTATCATGGCCAATCCAACTAACCCGCACATCTTTGGACTGTGGGAGGAAACCGGAGCACCCGGAGGAAACCCAGGCACACACGGGGAGAACATGCAGACTCCGCACAGACAGTGACCCAAGCCGGGAATTGAACCTGGGACCCTGGAGCTGTGAAGCAATTGCGCTCACCACTATGCTACCGTGCTGCCCGGTCTTTGTTGCTTACAGACTATTTTTGAGAAATGCCCTCTCTCGGGGGCCTTCTCCAATTTTCCTGTCCTTAGCCGTTTGTTTCTTCTTGTGGTTGCTGCTTTGAGTACACTGCTACTTTAAATTCATTACTTCTTTAACACTGTCATTTTTATAAACTGTCAGCAGCTTCTATCTGTAGTTCCCCCGCACTTCTAAAGTCTTGGCGCGAACCTGATCATTCCTCCTTTGAACCTTGAGTAAACTTTCTCTGCAGTTTTTTTTTCATCCGGCCAATTGGAAAGTCTATTTTTTCATCAATTTCACTGGCACATCCAGTGTTCCCGAGGTCCATGGAGTCTTCTTTTACACTTTAAAAAAAAACGGTTGAGGACTTCTCTTCCCAAAACCTCAGAACTCCGCTGCAGTCCATCGGTGGAGGGACCGTCGCTCTGATCGAGAGCCCATTAATCGCAGCATCTTCAGTTTCCTGTGCTTTTCAGTAACTGGCTGCAGCTCCCTGGGGCATTTCTTCCTCAATTAAAACATTGCTCTCTTGTCCCTTCTCTTTGTTTCTTTTGAAAAGCCTTGCAGCAACTCTGTTTCTCTTTACAAAGTTCTATTTTCCTTAAACTCAAAGTCACAGCTCTTGCTCCTGAGGGCTTTTTCTCTTTTTGTTTATACATTTCTAAACTTTTGACTGTACCAACCAATCAAAGTCTACTCTATGTCCCTCCCGCAGGGTCTGGCAATATCTCAACATCTCAAATGGGTCCATTTGTCCAAAGAAAGGAATTCAGGTGAGTACTTTTATTTCAGACTTCGCTTGAAACAGGATACTCACAGATGTTGGGCCAGAGGCTGTGTCATCATAACTTTATCCTTGTCATCAGATGTAATGATACATACTCACAGACTTCTTTAGAAATACAAAATGCATTTATTAATAAGAAAAACTAAAGTGGTCAGCAACCCATAGGCTGCCCCAGTCCCGACATGTCATCTACAAGTCTTCCCCATGTCTGCTCCCTAAGAGAGGACTGCGCCTCTTGGAGTGATTACCCACTCTGGGTCCCAATTGACCCCTCAAGACAGGTGACCCTCTTCTGCTAATTGCCCTTAAAGGAACAATCACCTTCAATCACCATATCTCCCTTGTTCAAAATAGGTGTAAGGGTAAGCCCAACAACTACAGGCCAGTCCGCTTAACTTCGGTGGTGGTGAAACTTCTGGTGGTGAAACTTCAGGAAACATTAATTTGGGACAAAGTCACAGAGACAAATGTGGGCGAATTAAGGAAAGCAGCATGGATTACTTTAGGGAAAATCATATTTCACTATCTTGCTTGAGTTTTTTGAAGAGGTAACAGGGAGGGTCGATGAGGGCAGTTCCGTTGATGTGGTGTCCATGGACTTACAAAAGACATTTGATATGGTGGTGCACAGCAGACCAATGAGAACAATTAGAGCTGATGGAATAGGACAGTAGCAACATGGATATGAAATTGGCTGGGTGCCAGAAAACAGAGGGTGGTGGCTAATGGGTGTTTTTCAACCTGGAGGAAGGTCTGTAGTGGAATTCCCCAGGAGTCCATGTTGGGATGCTTGTTTCTCCTGATAGATATTAGTGACCTGGACCTTTGTGCACACGGCACAATTTTGTATTTGTTGATTGTGATAATCCTCACGGGGACCACAGGGGATCACAGAATACGAGTTCCCGTGGTGAGCGGGCAGAGGTCCACCCAGCTGGGGCTCGTTAGCTGGACCTTTAAATGTAGTTCCCAAACCCAGATCGGCCGTTCCCGATGATCCTGGGCTGGGACGTTTGTTTTTGTGCCATGACAGCGGCATTGTTTTCAGATTAAAATTAATCAGTTTATCCTTTCACTCAGAGCTTCCTGGAATTATTACATGAATGATTCAAAACTCAGAAGGATTGTGAACTGTGAGGAGAATTGTGTGAAACTTCAGTTGGTGGAATGGGTGGACAGGTAGCAGACGATGTTCACTGCAGAGAAATGTGAAGTGATTTATTTTGATAGAAAGAACATGGAGAGACAATATGAAATAGGGGGTACAACACTAAAGTGGGTGCAGGAGCAGAGGGACCTGGGAGTATTTGTGCACGAGTCATTGAAGTTAGCAGAGAGCAGGTGGCAGCATGGCAGCATTAGTGGTTAGCACCGTTGCTTCACTGCTCCAGGGTCCCAGGTTCGATTACCGGCTGGGTCACTGTCTGTGCGAAGTCTGCACGTTCTCCCTGTGTCTGTGTGGGTTTCCTCCGGGTTCTCCGGTTTCCTCCCACAGTCCAAAGAAAAGATGTGCAGGTTAGGTGGTTGGGCCAGGCTAAATTGCCCTTGGTGCCCAAAAAAGGTTAAGTGGGGGTTACTGGGTTACGGGAAAAGGGTATACATGGGCTTCAGTGGGGTGCTCTTTGTAAGACTTGATGGGCCAAATGGCCTCCTTCTGCACTGTAAATTCTATGAATTTAATAATGCATGCAGTATGCTGGCCTTTGTTAATAGGGGCACAGAGTACAAGAGTGATGGAACCATCAATTCACCAGACACGTGCTTTCAAATATGAACAGTGGTTTTAATCTACTTACTACAGAGCCAGCCTGTTACCCGTTGATGAACTCTCGGTGAACTGCAGGCTGACTATGGACAAGGGTATTTATACAGCAGCACAAGGGGGAGGAGTCATGGGCGGAGCCAAGGGTGGAGCCCTGTACAAACTTCTGAGCATTCCCAGAGCTACTCCCCCTAGTGGTCGGATAACGCTACTGCGCTTACAAAGATACAGTGTGAATTACCAAGTGACATTCACCATATTCACCCCCTGCAAAAAAAATCAAGTCCGGCGGGGGTGGTGGTCTACAAAGTCAGTCTGTCCGGGTGTCGCACTGTCCGCTGTGATCTGCGGAGCACCGGGGTTGCAGCCTCTTGCGGTGGCTGGATGGGTGTTGTGTGCTGGGGTACGATGGTGGACTCCAGGGAGGGTTGTATCCGAGCTTCATGCTCTCCTGGTTCGACCGGGGACTGGGGGCACTGGGGGCTGGCCGGCGCGGGTGAGCGGAACTGGTGGAGCGAGCTCGTGGGCTCGGGAGCGCAAGGGGGCGGCAGCATGGGGTGTAGGGTGAGGGGTCCTTCTGTGGGGGTAGAGGGGGCGCTGGATCCGGCGGGTGCCAGAACCTGGAGGGATACAGTGTCCTGACGGCCATCAGGGAACTCGACAAATGCGTACTGGGGGTTGGAGTGGAGCAGGCGCACCTTCTCAACAAGGGGGTCGGTCGGTTTTGTGCGTCCTGACGTGTTTCCTCAGGAGTACCGGGCCCGGTGTCCTCAGCTATGCCGGAAGTGAGACCCCGGTGGAGGTGCCCCTGGAAAAAATGAAGAGCCTCTCGTGAGGGGTCTGATTGGTCGCTGTGCACAAAAGGGACCTAATAGCGTGGAGCGCATCTGGGAGGACTTCCTGCCACTGGGAGACTTGGAGCTTTCTAGACCGGAAGGTCAGCAGGACGGTCTTCCAGACCGTCGCATTCACCCTCTCCACCTGCCCGTTCCCCCTGGGGTTATAGCTGGTAGTCCTGCTCGAGGCAATGCCCTTGTCGAGCAGGTACTGACGCAGCTCGTCACTCATGAAGGACGAACCCCGGTCGCTCTGTACGTAGCTGGGGAAACCAAACAGGGTGAAGATGCTATGCAGGGCCCTAATGACTGTGGGAGGTCATGTCGGGGCACGGGATAGCAAATGGGAAACGGGAGAACGCATCTACGACGTTTAGAAAGTAAACGTTCTTGTTAGTTGAGGGGAGTGGCCCTTTGAAATCAATTGCGAGGCATTCAAAGGGCCTAGAAGCCTTGTACCAGGTGGGCCCTGTCTGGTCTATAGAAGTGCGGTTTGCACTCCGCACAGATCGGGCAGTCCCTGGTGACCGCTTTTACCTCCTCATTGGAGAAAGGCAGGTTTCGGCTCTGATGTAGTGGGTGAGCCGGGTGACTCCCGGGTGGCAGAGGTCATTGTGGATGACTTTCAGTCGGTCAATCTGTGCGCTGCGCATGTCCCGCGGGATAGGGCACCCTGAGGCTCGTTGAGCTTCCCGGGTCGATACTTAATATCGTAATTGTAGGTGGAGAGTTCGATCCTCCACCTCAGAATTTTGTCGTTTTTAATTTTGCCCCTTTGCGAGTTGTCAAACATGAAGGCAACCGATCTTTGGTCGGTGATGAGGGTGAACCTCCTACTGGCGAGGTAGTGCCTCCAGTAACGAATAGCCCCCACAATGGCTTGTGCTTCTTTCCCGACTGAGGCGTGTCGGAGTTCTGAAGCGGATAGGGTACGGGAGAAAAATGCGACTGGTCTCCCTGCCTGATTTAGTGTGGCTGCTAGAGCTACCTCTGAGGCGTCGCTCTCAACCTGGAATGAAGTGGATTCATCCACCGCCCGCATGGCCGCTTTGGCGATGTCCTCCTTGATGCCGTCGAAAGCCTGGCGTGCCTCAGCTGACAGGGGAAATCGTGTGGCCCAAAAGAGTGGGCGGGCTTTGTCCACATATTGTGGGACCCACTGGGCGTAGTAGGCGAGGAAGTCCAAGCACCGTTTGAGGGCCTTGGGGCAATGGGGGAGGAGGAGTTCTAAGAGGGGGCGCATACGGTCCGGGTCTGGGCACAGGACTCCGTTTTCCACGACATAGCCGAGGATGGCTAGTCTGGTTGTGCAGAAAACGCATTTCTCCTTGTTATAAGACCATAAGACCATAAGACATAGGAGTGGAAGTAAGGCCATTCGGCCCATCGAGTCCACTCCGCCATTCAATCATGGCTGATGGGCATTTCAACTCCACCTCCCAGCATTCTCCCCATAGCCCTTAATTCCTCGCGACATCAAGAATTTATCTATCTCTGCCTTGAAGCCATTTAGCGTCCCGGCCTCCACTGCACTCTGCTGGCAATGAATTCCACAGGCCCACCACTCTCTGGCTGAAGAAATGTCTCCGCATTTCTGTTTTGAATTTACCCCCTCTAATTCTAAGGCTGTGCCCACGGGTCCTCGACTCCTCGCCTAACGGAAACAGTTTCTTTGCAGTCCATCCTTTCTAAGCCATGTATTATCTTGTAAGTTTCTATTAGATCTCCCCTTAACCTTCTGAACTCCAATGAATACAATCCCAGGAACGCCAGCCGTTCCTCATATGCTAGACCCGCCATTCCAGGGATCATCCGTGTGAATCTCCGCTGGACACGCTCCAGTGCCAGTATGTCCTTCCTGAGATGTGGGGCCCAAAACTGGACACAGTACTCCAAATGGGGCCTAACCAGAGCCTTATAAAGGCTCAGTAGCACATCGCTGCTTTTATATTCCAACCCTCTTGAGATAAATGACAACATAGCATTCGCTTTCTTAATCACGGATTCAACCTGCATGTTTACCTTTAGGGAATCCTCGACTAGCACTCCCAGATCCCTTTGTACTTTGGCATTATGAATTTTCTCACCGTTTAGAAAGTAGTCTATGCTTGGATTCTTTTTTCCAAAGTGCAAGACCTCACATTTTCTCACGTTGAAATGCATCAGCCATTTCCTGCACCACTCTCCCAAACTGTCTAGATCCTTCTGCAGCCTCCCTACTTCCTCAGCACTACCTGCCTGACCACCTAACTTCGTATCATCAGCAAACTTCGCTAGAATGCCCCCAGTCCCTTCATCCAGATCATTAATATATATGGTGAACAGCTGCGGCCCCAACACTGAACCCTGTGGGACACCGCTGGTCACCGGCTGCCATTCCGAAAAAGAACCTTTTATCCCAACTCTCTGCCTTCTGTCAGACAGCCAATCCTCAACCCATGCCAGTAGCTCACCTCGAACACCATGGGCCCTCACCTTACTCAGCAGCCTCCTGTGTGGCACCTTATCAAAGGCCTTTTGGAAATCCAGATAGACCACATCCACTGGGTTTCCCTGGTCTAACCTACTTGTCACCTCCTCAAAGAATTCTAACAGGTTCGTCAGGCACGACCTCCCCTTACTAAATCCATGTTGACTTGTTCTAATCCGACCCTGCTCTTCCAAGAAATTAGAAATCTCATCCTTAACGATCGATTCTAGAATTTTACCAACAACCGAGGTTAGGCTAATTGGCCTATAATTTTCCATCTTTTGTCTTGATCCTTTCTTGAACAAGGGGGTTACAACAGCGATCTTCCAATCGTCCGGGACTTTCCCTGACTCCAGTGATTTTTGAAAGATCTCAACCAACGCTTCCGCTATTTCTTCAGCCACCTCCCTCAGAACTCTAGGATGTAGCCCATCGGGGCCAGGAGATTTGTCAATTTTAAGACCTTTTAGCTTTTTTAGCACCATCTCTTTTGTAATGGCAACCATACTCAACTCAGCCCCCTGACCCTTTATAATTTTTGGGATATTACTAACGTCTTCCACTGTGAAGACAGACGCAAAGTACTTATTAAGTTCTCCAGCCATTTCCTCATCTCCCATCACTAGCCTTCCAGAATCAGTTTGAATTGGCCCAATGTCTACTTTGGCCTGACGTTTGTTTCTTATGTATTGAAAGAAACTTTTACTATCATTTCTTATATTACTGGCTAGCCTGCCTTCATATTTGATCCTCTCCTTCCTTATTTGTCTCTTTGTTAACCTCTGTTTGTTTTTGTAGCCTTCCCAATCTTCTGATTTCCCGGTGCTTTTGGCCACTTTATAGGATCTCTCTTTTTCTTTGATACATTTCCTGACCTCCTTTGTCAGCCATGGCTGTCTAATCCCTCCCTGGATAATCTTTCTTTTCTTGGGGATGAACCTCTGTACAGTGTCCTCAATTATGCATACAAACTCCTGCCATTTTTGCTCTACTGTCTTCCCTGCTAGGGTCTGCTTCCAGTTGATTTTCACCAGTTCCTCTCTCATGCCCTCGTAATTACCTTTATTTAACTGTAACACCATTACATCCGATTTTGCCTTCTCTCTTTCAAACTGCAGACTGAACTCAACCATATTATGATCGCTGCTTCCTAAGTGTTCCCTTACTTTAAGATCTTTAATAAAGTCTGGTTCATTACATAGCACTAGGTCCAGAATAGCCTGCTCCCTTGTGGGCTCCATGACAAGCTGTTCCAAAAAGCCATCTTGTAAGCATTCCATGAATTCCTTTTCTTTGGATCCACTGGCTACATTATTTACCCAATCCACCTGCATATTGAAGTCCCCCATGATCACTGTGACCTTGCCTTTCTGACATGCCTTTTCTATTTCCCGGTACATGTTGCGCCCCTGGTCCTGACCACTGTTAGGCGGTCTGTACATAACTCCCATTATGGTTTTTTTGCCTTTGTGGTTCCTCAATTCTACCCACACAGACTCCACATCATCCGACCCTATGTCGTTTAGTGCCATAGATTTAATTTTGTTCTTAACTAACAAGGCAACCCCACCCCCTCGGCCCACCTCCCTGTCTTTTCGATAGGTTGTATATCCTTGGATGTTTAACTGCCAGTCCTGAACCCCCTGCAGCCATGTCTCTGTGATGCCTACCACATCATAATCATTCACGATGATCTGTGCCATTAGTTCATCTACTTTGTTACAAATGCTACGAGCATTCAGGTAAAGTGCCTGAATACATGAGATTCAGTTTCTGTGCCGTCTGGAGAAAACGGTGGAGGTTGGCGTCGTGGTCCTGCTGGTCATAGCCGCAATGGTGACATTGTCCAAGTACGGAAACGTGGCCCGCAGCCCGTACTGGTCCACCATTCAGTCCATTGCTCGTTGGAACACCGAGATCCCATTAGTGACGCCGAAAGGGACCCGGAGGAAATGGAAGAGGCGGCCATCGGCCTCAAATGCCGTGTAGTGGCGGTCCTCCGGGCGGATTGGGAGCTGGTGGTATGCAGACTTCAGATCCACCGTGGAAAAGAGCCGGTACTGGGCGATCTGATTTACCATGTCTGCAATCCTGGGGAGGGGATACGCGTCGAGGAGCATAAATCTACTTATGGTCTGACGATAGTTGACAACCGTGCAGAATTTTTCCCCGGTCTTAACGACCGCCACCTGAGCTCTCCAGGGACTATTGCTGGCCTCCATAATCCCCTCACCGAGTAGCCTTCGGACCTCTGCTCTGATAAATACCCTATCCTGCAGGCTGTATCGCCTGCTACGAGTGGCTACGGGTTTACAGTCCTTTGTGAGATTGGCGAAGAGAGGAGGTGGCGGAAGATTCGCAGTGTAGCGAGGCTGCAGATAGTGAGTGGGGGCAGGGGTCCGCCGAAGCTGAGGGTGAGGCTCTTAAGGTTACATTGAAAGTCTAGGCCTAATAAGAGTGGCGCGCAGAGGTCGGGCAAAACGTAGAGTTGGAATTTTGAGTAGCTAGCGCCTCGGATTGTGAGTGTCTTGGCGGTGCGCCCCTGGATCTGGACCGAATGGGAGCCTGAAGCGAGCGAGATTGTTTGCCGCACAGGGAAAACGGGGAGCGAACAGCGTCTTACCAGGTCTGGATGTATGAAGCTCTCAGTGCTCCCGGAGTCGAAGAGGCATGGCGTTTTGTACCCGTTGATTTGGACCTCTGCCATTGAATTTCGCAGATGCTTCAGGCGTGATTGGTGCAGAGTGACTGCGCTGAGTTGCGAGTAGTCGGCGGCTCGATCAGCTGTGCTGGAGTGGCCCCGTGATGACTGCCCTCTGAGCATGGTGGCTGGGTGGCCGCGGAGCACAGGCCTGGGGGAGTCGCTGGTCGGGGGCCCATGATTGGGTCGCGGGGTCCGCGGGAACGAGTTGAGGCTGCGGAAGGAGACCTCCATCGTGGTAGCAGCTTCCACAGTTGTTTCTAAGTCTTGGGCCCCCTTTTCCAGCAGTCGTTGGTGCACATAATTAGACCTGAGACCCGCTACAAAAACATCGCGTACAGCAAGTTCCCTGTGTTCAGCCGCGGTAACCGCTTGATAGTTACAGTCATTTGATAAATTATTGAGTTCCCTTAAAAATTCGGCGAGTGACTCTGTAGGCCGCTGGCGGCGAGTCGTGAACACATGGCGTGTGTAAACTTTGTTAATGGGTCTTACATATATCTTATCGAGTACCGCTAGCGCTGTAGTATATGAACCGAGTTTAGTTGCGTAGAGATTCTATGGCTCACCCTCGCGTGCAGTAGACTTAACTTCTGTTCCTCTGTCATTTTGGCTGTGCTCGCTTCTACCAGGTAGGCCTTAAAGCACCGCAGCCAGTGGGAGAAGATTCCTTTTGCCTCTGCATCCTGTGGGTCGAGTTCCAGGCATCCAGGCTTGAGGGCTGATTCCATGATCGATGTTGACTGTTCTTAAGTAGATTAAATTGATGGAATCATCAATTCACCAGACACGTGCTTTCAGATACGAACAGTGGTTTTAATCTACTTGCTACAGAGCTTTCCTTTTACCCGTTGATGAACTCTCGGTGAACTGCAGGCTGACTCTGGACAAGGGTATTTATACAGAAGCACAAGGGGGAGGAGTCGTGGGCGGAGCCAAGGGTGGAGCCCTGTACAAACTCCTGAGCATTCCCAGAGATACTCCCTCTAGTGGTCGGATAACGCTACTGCGCTTGCAAAGATACAGTGTGAATTACCAAGTTACATTCACCACAAAGAGCAAGGAGATTGTGTTGAACTTTCATAAGTCACTAGCTTGACCTCAGCTGGATTATTGTGGTCAGTATTGGGTGCTGCTCTTTAAAAAGGATGTGAAGGCATCAGAAAGAGTGAGAAAAGATTCACGACAATGGGTATGGGATGAGGAACTTCGATTGATTGGACTGTTTTCCTCAGAGAAAAGAAGGCCGAAAGGTAGATGTATTCAAAATCATCAAAGGTCTGGACAGAGTAGAGAGGGAGAAACTATTCCCACTCATGGAAGGACTGATAAAAGTAGCAATAGTGATATGAGGAAAAACCTGTTCATGCAGCAAGTGGCTAGGGTCCGGAATGCTTTGCCTGAGAGTGTGGTGGAAAAAGGTTCAATTGAAGCATTCAAAAGGAAATGAAACTGCTCTTTGAAAAGAAAAAAATGTGCAAGGTTATGGGAAGAAAGGGGGGAGACTGGAACTAGGTGAGTTGCTCATTTGGAGAGCCAGTGCAGATATGGTGGGACAAATTGCCTCCCTCTTCGCCATAATATTTCTGCGGATCTGTGAACTATACCTCAGATAATATCAGCACACCTGAAAACATTAGTCCAGTAAGTAAGGGTCAGCTTGTTGTTCACCAACTTATGGCCCAAGGTGTTTGACAAAATGTTATGCTGTTAAGTTTCTGTTATTAGGTGGCATTGCCCAATCCAGTGGCATGCGCGAGTGGAGCGGGGCTCCCGCCAGTCCGAGACATTTCGGTGTTTTCCGGGGGTTTCCCCGTTGTTTCGGCAGTCGGGATTTCTTCGGCCTTTGGGGCCTGAGGGACGAGCACCGGGTCAGGCCGCTTTGGAGCCAGTGGGGAGCCCCGTGGCCAGAGGAGCAGGGGGCATCAAGCCCGAAGTGAGCGGTGTAGGAGGAGCTTGGCATGAAGCGAGGCCCGAATCCAGGACAAATGTAGAGGCGGAGCTGCGCACGTCGGGTGGCCCCCACTGAAAATGGATGTTTGGATTGTTTGAAATCCAGTCCCAGGAGAAGAGACTTTTTGAATTTTGATTTTGGAAAAAGAAAAGGTTTTTTATCTTAAATTTTTTATTTTTTTTTATTTTGTAAGTTTTATTATTTTATTATTTATTTATTTCAAGATTGAAGAAGGAGAAAAATACTAAGTGGTTAAGCGATGCCAAAAACAGTTGTGAAAAAGGGAGGAAACGCCGAATGAAAGGACCAGTAAAGGTGCTGACAAGACGGTGGATGCCAGACTGCGTGGTGGGGCCGCACTACTTACAGTAGAAAAGATGACCGAGGAGATGGCTGTGCAACTAGAGAAGCAGTTTCGAGGCACATGGAGGCGTTGAGGAAGGAGATGGAGGTCGCACTAAGGTCATTGGTGGAGGAGGCAATAGCCCCGGTGAGGGTAGCTGTGGCAAAGACTTTGGCCGAGGTGAGAGAACAAGACGAAAAGATGAAGGAAGTGGAGGAGGCCATGTTGCAGCACAGCGACCAGTTCACCTCAAAGGGGGACGAGCTGCGCAGGGTGGTGGAGGTCAACAGAGGACTCCGAACAAAGCTCGAGGACCTGGAGAACCATTCGAGGTGGCACAATCCGAGAATTGTGGGCTTGCCCGAAGAGGCAGAAGGCTCAAGGTCAACAGATGACTTTGTTAAGATGCTGGCGGAGTTGATGGGGCCGGGTGAAGGCCCCTCTTGGTATGAACTGGACCGAGCTCATCGATCGTTAAGGTAGAAACCCAAAGTAAACGATCTGCCAAGAGCAGTAATTATCTGCTTCCATAAATACCACATGAAGGAGAAGGTGTTAAGCTGGGCGAAGCAGAAGCAGGAGGTGCAGTGGGATGGTGCTCGAGTTCGGATTTACCAGGACTTGACGGTGGAGTTGGCGAAGAAATGAGCGGCGTTCAGCCCGAGTGAAGGCAGCACTGTACAACAAGGGACTGCGATTTGGTATGGTATACCCGGCAAAGCTGAGGGTGACGTACAACGCCAAAGATTTTTATTTTGAAACGGTGGAGGAGGTTGAGGCGTTCATGAAGGCAGAAGGCTTGGGACAGAAGTGAAGAGTAGAGCTGGAAGAGAGATCATGGACTGTGATTGAGGAGCTGGAAAATGTATAAATGCTACAACTTTCTTTTCACTGACCTGTATTGTAACTTATTTGACTTCACATTGGTATAGAGTTTAAATTTTTGTTTGATTTGATTGGCATTTTTGTTCTGTTTTTTTTGTTGCAACAGTCTTATGTCATGTATTGAATTGTACGGGTTAGATTGTTTTTCTTTTTCTTCTGGGATTGGGTGGGAGGGGACAATATGCCTTGGGCGGGGGGGGGGGGGGAGGATGCTGGAACCACCCATGCTAGCTAACTAAAGTCAGCTAGTGAACGGAGGTGAAGTGAGAGGAGGGCTGTGAACATTGGAGCCTGGATAGCAGGTTTCGTTGGGCCTACGAGGCGAGCAAGTGGTGGGGGAAGAGGATTGCTACTGGGTGAGATATTTTCGAGGGGAAGTGCAGGGGTGGATTCTAGGAGGGGGGAGTTGGTTCGATGTTAATAATGGAAAGGGACAGGCCAGGCTCATGGGGCAGAGCCTGGTGGTATGATGATGGTGGATAAGAAAGGGGGGGATGAAAGACCACCAGTTAGGTTAGTCACATGGAACGTGAGGGGGTTGGGTGTCCCAGTCCCGGTCAAGGGTGCTTGCGCATCTTAAAAGTTGCAAGGCCGATGTAGCAATGCTGCCGGAGACTCACCTGAGGGTGAAGGACCAAGTGAGACTTAAAAAGGGCTGGGTTAGGTAGGTGTTTATCAGTGATGTCAGAGCGTGGGTGGAGCAGGGCTGTCTGTCTGATTTTACTTTTGCTTTGGGCTGTCTGCTGTAGGGTGTGTTTTTAGTTTCGTTTTGAGAGCTGGATAGCTGCAGTCACAGCAAGAAGGTGTATTAGTCTCTCTCTGCAATCTAAAGACTGTCTCCAGATCCTTTGGTGATTTAAAAAATAATACCTGTTTCTGTAGAGATGTTAAACCTGATGTCTTGCTGTAAAAAGGTTTTTTTGTCTTATGGATGTTGCAAGGAAAGATTAAGAGTTACTTAGAGAGTACTGTATTCTTTGGGAGATTTATTGGTGTTGATAGTTGTTAAGATGTTTACTGTGGGTTTATGAAGTATTAACTGGTTTCATAGAATAAATATTGTTTTGTTTAAAAATACTCTGTTGCATCACATCTGTAAAGTGGGCCCTTGTGTTCCCCATAACCAAAATCTATTTAAAGTTGTGGGTCAGGTGAACTCCATGATACACTTTGGGGTTCTTTCAACCCTGGCCCATAACAACACACACAAACTGCTGGGGGGGGGGGACTGGAACTTGGTGCAGGAGCCAAGATTGGACAGGTCACGACCGCGCTCGCTGGCCCCGTCAGGGGGGGTGAAGGTGCTGGCTGGGCTAATGATGGAAATGGGAAGGGTTGACCCTTGGAGGTTTCTGCATCCGAGGGAATGGGAGTACTCGTTTTTCTCAGCGGTCCATAAGGTGTACTTGCGGATTGACTTTTTCATGGTGGGGAAGGCGCTGGTGGCTGGGGTTAAGGGGTCGGAGTACTCGGCAAATGCAATATCAGATCATGCTCTGCATTGGATGGATATCGTACTGGAGAAGGGGATGGTACAGAGACCAGGGTGGAAGTTAGATGTGGGACTGTTGAGGGACTGGGGGTTCTGTGACAAAATTGAAAGAGTAATCGAGGAATACGTAGGTTTTAACTGCAGAGGTGAGGTGTCGAAGGCAGTTGTCTTAGAGGCTTTCAACGTAGTGGTGAGGGGTGAGGTGATCTCGTTCAAGGCTCGGCTAGACAAAGAGGAGAGGTTGGAACGTCAGAGGGTAACAGATGAGGGTAATAGATGAGATGCTGGAGGTAGATAGGAGGAATGCAGAAGTTGGGGACCCAGTGAAATTGGAAAAGGGGAAGGAACTCCAGGTGAGCTTTGACCGACTATTGACCAGGAAGCGGTATGCCAATTGAGGCGAGCAAGGGGTGCGGTTTACGAGCATGAAGAGAAGGCAGGTCAGCTCCGGAGGGAGGCTGCGGCAAGGGAAATTGTCCAGGTGTGCGACAGGGCAGGGAAGTTGGTGGTAGCTCTAGATCAGGTTAACAAAGTCTTTAAGAAATTCTATGAGAAGATGTACACGTCAGAGCCACCTGGGGAGGCCGGTAGATGCAGGAATTTCTAGATGGGCTGGAGTACCCGAGGTTAGGGGAGGGGGACAGGGCTACGTTAGAAAGAGCGATCGTGGAGCAGGAGATAAAGGATGCCATTGGGAGGATGCAGTCGGGGAAGGTGGCAGGGCCGGATGAGTTTCCAGTGGAATATTATAAAAATTTAAAGATAAGCTGGCACCACTGATGGTGGGGATGTTTGATGATGTGATAGGGAAGGGGGTGTTACAACAAACATTGGGGCAGGCATCAATTTCCCTGTTACTTAAGAAAGATAAGGATCCGGCGGAGTGTGGGTCGTATAGGCCCATATCACTTTAAACGTGGATGCAAAGATACTAACGAAGGTACTGGCAGGTAGGCTGGGAAATGAAAATGAAAATCGTTTATTGTCACAAGTAGGCTTCAAATGAAGTTACTGTGAAAAGCCCCTAGTCACCACATTCTGGCGCCTGTTCGGGGAGGCTGGTAGAGGAATCGACCATGCTGCTGGCCTGCCTTGGTCTGCTTTTTAAGCCAGCGATTTAGCCCTGTGCATAGCAGCCCCTGAAGTGCCTCCCGAAGGTGATAGGTGAAGATCAGACAGGGTTTGTGAGAGGGAGGCAGCTCTTTTGAACATTTGGAAGGTATTGAACGTGGTTATTACACTGGCAGAGGGGTAGGAAACAGAGGTGGCTGTGGCATAGGACGCTGAGAAAGCGTTTGACCATTTAGAATGGGGGTACATGATGGCAGTTCTGGAGCGGTTTGGGATTGGACCAAGATTTGTGGACTGGGTAAAGCTACTATATAGGGGTAGAGGGCGAGTGTCCGCACAAATAACATCAGCTCGGAATACTTTCCTCTCCACCGTGGGACTAGGCAGCCGTCCTATGTCTCCCCTGTTGTTTGCACTCGCGACTGAGCCATTGGCCATCGGGTTGAGATGTTCGGGGGTATGGAAAGGGATAGTGTGGGGAGGATTGATCATAGGGTGTCCTTATATGCCGATGACTTGTTATTATATGTGTCGGAATCGAGTGTGTCAATAGGGGGGATACTGGAACTGCATCGGGTGTTTGCACGAACTCGGTCAGCAGGGACCAGCTCGGGGAGATCTGTGCCATGGGCGTCGTACCCCGACTTGCATTGGGCCCGAGACTGCTGCATCCTCTGTATGACCGGGAAGTTGTCAAGGTCCGGAATGTGGATAGCCGGCACCGTTGTTCGCAGTATGCGGTTCATGAGGAGCTGCGCTGGGGACAGCCCAGTGGACAGAGGGGTTGCTCTACAGGCCAACAGCGCCAGGTTGAAATCAGAACCCGAGTCAGCAGCTTTGCACGATAGTCTTTTAATGATGTGGACCCCTTTCTCGGCCTTCACATTTGACTGGGGGTAGTGGGGGCTGGATGTGATGTGCCGAAAGTTGTACAGCCGGGCAAAATCTGACCACTCCTGGCTGAAGAAGCAGGGGCCGTTGTCACTCATCACCGTGAGTGGGATCCCATGTTGGGCAAAAGTTTCCTTGCATGCCTTGATTACCGTTGCTGACGTGAGGTCAGACAGCTTGACCACTTCGGGGTAGCTGGAAAAGTAGTCCACTAGGAGGACATAGTCACGCCCCTTGGCATTGAACAGGTCAACACCAACTTTAGACCATGGGGAGGTCACCATTTCATGCGGCTGCAGAGTCTCTTTAGGCTGAGCCGGCTGGAATCTTTGACATATCGGACAATTGAGGACCTTGTTGGCGACATCTTGGCTGATGCCCGGCCAGTATACTGCCTCTCGGGCTCGACGGCGACATTTTTCAACCCCCAGGTGACCCTCGTGGATTTGGCCAAGGACCAAATCTCGCATGCTCTGTGGGATCACAATTCTGTCAAGCTTCAGAAGGATGCCGGCTACCACCGTTAGATCATCCTTGACATTATAAAACTGGGGACACTGTCCCTTTTGCCAACCATTTGTGAGATGCTGCATGACCCGCTGGAGCAGAGAATCCTTGGCCATCTCCTCACGAATTTGCACTACCCTCTCATCAGTGGCCGGAAAGTTGGAGGCACAGAATTGCACCTGCGCGTCTATTTGACAGACAATGTCAGTCTGCTCACACGGTGTGGTGATAGATCTGGAGAGTGCATCGGCAACAATGAGCTCTTTGCCCGGGGTGTACACCAGGTCAAAATCGTAGTGGTCGAGCTTGAGGAGGATGCGTTGTAACCGTGGCGTCATGTCATTGAGGTCTTTTTGGATGATGTGAACCAATGGCCTGTGGTCCGTCTCGACCGTGAATTTGGAGAGGCCATACACATAATCATGGAACTTGCCGATCCCTGTAAGGAGGCCCAGGCATTCTTTCTCAATCTGAGTGTCTTGTTGCTCAGTGGGTGTCATGGCTCCAGAGGCATATGCAATTGGGGCCCAGGAGGAGGAGTCACCCTGTTGGAGGAGCACTGCCCCAATGCCAGCCCGGTTCGCGACGGTGGATATTTTTGTTTCCTTGGCGGGGTCGAATCGAAAAATGGCAGCACTGGAGCCCTGGTGAGTTTCGCCCTGAGCTCACGCCACTCTTGCTCATGAGTGGGTAGCCACTGGAAGTCCGTCGTTTTTTTAACGAGATGGTGGAGGGCTGCAGTGTGTGACGCCAAGTTGGGGATGAACTTCCCAAGGAAGTTGACCATCCCTAGAAAGCAGAGGACCGCCTTCTTGTCCTCCGGGGTCTTCACGGCATTGATCGCCGAAACTTTGTCAGCATCCGGCTGTACGTCTTGCTGCGAAATCTGGTCACCAAGGAATTTGATTTCTGATTGACCGAACGAGCATTTGGCTCTGTTGAGTCGGAGGCCGTGCTCGTGGATCCTGTGGAACACCCGCTTGAGGCGATCGATGTGTTCTTGAGGAGTTGTGGACCAGATTATGACATTATCGGCGTCCACTCCCACCCCCTCGACGCCCTCCATCATTTGTTCCATTATGCGATGGAACACCTCTGAGGCGGAGATGATGCCAAAGGGCATTTGGCTGTAACAGTAGCGACCGAACGGGTTATTGAATGTGCACAGCTTTCGACTGGACGCGTCCAGCTGTATTTGCCAAAACCCCTTGGAGGCGTCCAGCTTCGTGAAGAATTTGGTATGAGCCATCTCGCTGGTTAACTCTTCTCGTTTTGGTATTGGGTAATGTTCCCTCATGATGTTGTGGTTCAAATCTTTGGGGTCGATACAGATTCGAAGTTCCCCTGACGGCTTCTTGATGCAAACCATGGAGCTAACCCAGTCCGTGGGTTCCGTGACCTTTGAAATGACGCTCTGATCCTGGAGGTCTTGCAGCTGTTGCTTGAGGCGGTCCTTGAAGGGTGCCGGCACCCGACGCGGTGCGTGAACCACAGGGGTGGTGCTTGGCTTCAATAGGATTTTGTATCGGTATGGGAGTGTGCCCATACCTTCGAACATGCTATGGTATTGCGCTATGATGTCATCGAGTTGAGCCTGGAAGTTATCATCTGGCGAGGCTGTTGCCTCTGCGGACGACATGGTGTGAACCCGCTGCACAAGATTCAGGAGTTTGCAGGTCCAAGCACCGAGCAAGGAAGCTCTGTTGGTTCCTGCGATTTCAAATCACAGCGTTGCTTTTAATGACCTATTGGACACCGCAAGCTGGCATGAGCCACTGGCAGCAATGCCATTGCCATTGTAGTCGAGGAGCTGGCAGGCCAGTGGAAGAATGCTTGGTCTGACGCGGATGGTGTCGAGGTCAGATGGTGTCCAGCTTGAAACATATGCGAGCTTTGTTAACCGTAAGGGTGGCACACCACCCGTCGTCTGGATCAATGCTCAGGATTGGGAATTGTTTCATCATCGTTAAGAAAGGCAGCGCATGCTTGGTGATGATGCCCACCCAGAATGGGGATTTGAGGCCCTCAGCATCGGGATCTGGTAGACTGTCGGGGTCGGAGTCTGTGTCGGGTTGCTGTACTGACCGGACGCTCCTGCGTTGTGGCTGGGATCGCTGTGTGCTGGGCAGTGGAGCAGATCTGCAAAGGGCTGCGTAGTGGCCAAGCTTGCCACACTGGAGACAGCGCCGAGATTTTGCCGGACATTGCCGCTTTAAATGGGCGGAGCCACAATTGGAACACGTCATGACGTCGATGTCAGGACGTTCCGTGCGCGACTGCGCATGCGCAGTGCGGTCGAACGACGTGCGCACTTGTGCAGGCTGGTCGTCGGTCTTGCCATCCCCTCGGTCGTGGCGCGCATGCGCTGGAGCCCGGGAAAAGCGCGCAAAATGGCCACTCTCATCCAAACTCAGGCCCTGCATTTGTTTGATGGCCTGCACCCCTTCTGCCTCGTGGGGGTTTTGCCTTGCCGTTTCTGCTGCCCTGATATGGGAGTACCGGTTGTTAGCGTGCTCGTGGAGGACGCAAGTCTCGATGGCGATGGTAAGGGTGAGCTGCTTAACTTTTAGGAGCTGCTGGCGAAGGGAATCGGAATGGACCCCGAAATCGATCTGATCCCGGATCTTGGAATCAGTTGTCGAGTCATAGTTACATGACTGCGCGAGGATGCGGAAATGGGTTAAAAAGGACTGAAAAGGTTCATCCTTACCCTGAAGCCTCTGCTGGAAAACGTACCGTTCAAAGCTCTCGTTCACCTCAATGTCACAGTGGCTGTCGAACTTCAGCAGGACTGTTTTAAACTTCGTCTTGTCTTCGCCTTCAGCAAATGAGAGGTTGGTTTAGCTCACTGGGCTAAATCGCTGGCTTTGAAAGCAGACCCAGGCAGGCCAGCAGCACGGTTCGATTCCCGTACCAGCCTCCCCGAGCAGGCATCGGAATGTGGCGACTAGGGGCTTTTCACAGTAACTTAATTGAAGCCTACTCGTGACAATAAGCGATTTTCATTTTCATTTCATGTGAGGCAGTTGTAGATGTGGGTAGCATGGTCCCCGGCTGTAGAAAGGAAGAATGCAACCTTCCTGGCATCCGATGCGGCCTCAAGATACAGCTGGAACTTCTGCTTGAAAATCTTCCAGTTAGCACCGAGGTTGCCGGCGATGTGGAGCTGCGGGGGAGGGCAGCAGCTGTCCATGTTACCGGATGGCTGATCGCTGGTCAAAGGCAGATTATCTCAAGGTAGGTCCGTCAAACTTCAGCATTACTCACTGGTACCATAATGTGTTGGGTAAGCTGCGTCTACGTGGACTGCATTTGATGCAGTGTAGAGAGAGACACTTGAAGAGATGCAACACGATTTTATTGAACAACTAACTATAAATCATGCTTAACTGTGGGTTGATACTATGCTGACTTGACTGGAGACCTGAGGCTAACCTGACCAGACTAACTGACTACCACATGGTGTTTGTACTAGTTGCTGCTCATGAGCTCTGACTGTCTCAGAGGCTGGATCCCAAGAGAGCGGGAAAACTGGTGCCCTCTGGCTTTATAGTGGTTGTGTCCTGTCTGGTGATTGGCTGCTGTGTTCTGTGTGCTCACTGGTCATCCTGTGTGTCAATCACTACCTGTCTGCACTCCATCATATACCTGGATGTATATTATGACACTTGCTAAGAGGAGGGAGAGTTGCAATAAAGTTAAAGCGGCGCTGTATGCAAGGGAATAAAATTTGGACTTCTCTACCTGGCCCGTCTTTGGAACGGGAACTGTATTTTGGCTCGCCGGAAGTAGCGGGCTTTATGAAAGACAACAACCTGGGGGATCCATAAGGACTTAATAAAAAGAGAAAACTAGTCGGGAGCGATTTACATCAAAAGGTTCTGTGCTGCACTGTAACTTGAATGGCGATGACCAGGAAGAGACGGGGGAGTTGTTTTTTCTTTTTGAGTTACCCAACTTTGACCTTTCAGTGTATGTACTTCGGTACAGTTTCTTCCTTTTTGTTTGAGTTTGTAAAAAAACAAGGTAAAAAAGGGAAAATGATAATAAAGGGGATAAAAAGAATGGAGGCGGGAAAAGAAGAGTTTTCAAATTAAGATGGTCCAGGAGGGAAAGACATCTGTTCGAGCTTTTACATATATAATTTTTCTATCTCTCCATGTACCCTGTTTACACTTCTATTGTTTGGGGCTCTGATTGAAGGTGATGGGATTGATAAATTGTTGTAAAGGGGGAGGGGTGGGCCATTGAGTTTGGACCTTAAGTGGAGGGTGTATTTGCTTTTTGCACTCAGTGCTATTGTTCTGAAAACTTATGTTAAGAGCTGGGGTGTAAAAGATCCAGCAGCCGGTAGACTTTTAAGCTTTGGGGTGGAGCTGCTAGGTTAGCTGGTAAGGCTGGCTCATGGAAGCGAAGTGGGGGGTGAGCTGAAAAGGTACGAGATGGGGGGTAGGGGGGGTACTGCTGATGATTTGGGGACTTCCAGGAGGCTGATGATGGAGACTAGATGGCGGATCTGAGGAGGTGTGGGCCATGGGCTTGGGGCTGGCCTATGAAAGGTCATGGCTGATCAACAGGGGAGGGGGGCAAGAGCACCCCCCCCCCCCTACCAGACTGGTTACGTGGAATGTTCATGGCCTGAATGGGCCGGTCAAGAGGGCCCATGTGTTCGCACACTTGAGACAGTTAAAGGCGGACGTGACCAAGTTATAAGAGACACACTTTAAGCTGGGGCATCAATTTAGACTGAAAAAGGGATGGGTCAGGCAGGTGTTTCATTCAGAGTTTGACTTCAAAACAAGGGGGTGTTATGGGCCAGGGTTTAGAGAACCCCAAAGTGTATCATGGATTTCACCCGACCCACAACTTTTAATAGATTGTGGTATGGGCACACGGCTCACTCTACAGGTATGGTACAGCAGAAAATGGACTAGTGGTTTTTTAAAACAAAACAATGTTTATTCTATGAATTCAAGTTAACTTTTTTAAAACAAACAATGATATCTTAGCAACCAGTAAATCAAATACACCCGCCAAAGAATACAACACTAAGTAACCTGTATGCTGTCCTTTTAACATCCAAAAGACGTAACAAACCTTCAAACAGGAGGACATTAGATTTATATTCAATACTGAGACCTTTTAACAATTCTGAGTTCACCCAAATGATCCATAGATAGTCTTTTAATGGCAGAGATCAACAGCAGTGCAGCTCAATTTTAACTTCAGATTCAGCTCACTGAAAAACACAGACACACCCAAGCTCTTCTCAAACTGAAACCAAAAAAGCAGGAGTAGAGCTCAGCTCCACCCACACTCTGACATCACTCCAGTAACATGACCAGCTTCATTTCTTAAAGGTACATTTCTTAAACACCCGTTTCTTAAAGGGTACTGTCACATAACAGGGGGTGGCCATCCTGATTAACAAAAGGGTGGCGTTAGAGGTGGGGAAAATGGTGACAGACCTGGGAGGCATATTTATCATGGTGAGTGGGAAACTGGAGGGAATGTCAGTGGTGTTGGTGAATATATATGCCCCAAACTGGGACGACATCGCGTTTGTTAGGAAGGTGCTGGGAAAAATCCCGGACCTCGACTCGCACCGGTTGATCATGGGGGGTGATTTTAATACAGTCTTAGATCCTAGGATGGACCAATCGAGTTCTAGGTCGGGGAAAGTGTCAGCAGTGGCAAAAGAGCTGCGAGGGTTCATGGAGCACATGGAAGGTGCTGATCCGTGGAGATTTGAGAAGCCAAGGAGTAAGGAATATTCATTCTACTCCCATGTTCACAAGGTGTACTCCAGGATCGATTTTTTTATATTGGACAAAACAGGCAGGTTCCAAGCTTCCCTTGCCTCCCCCTGAAGGTACTACAGGACAAGGTGATGTCAGAAATTGGGGTTGGAGAAGGGAGGACTTCGGAGATATACAGGAGTTGATGGAGTGGGAAGGGGGCCTGATCAGGGAGGTGAAGTAGAAGTGGGAAGAGAAGCTGGAAGGAGAGCTGGAAATGGAAAAGTGGGAAAAAGCCTTGAAGAGAGTTAATGCATCTTCGTCCTGTGCCAGACCTAACATAATCAATTTCAAAGTGGTCCACAGGGCTCACATGATGGTAGCCGGGATGAGCAGGTTCTTTGGAGAGGTGGAGGATAGATGTGGGCGGTGTGGGGGTAGTCCGGCTAACCATATGTTCTGGGCATGTCCGAAGTTGAGGGGATTCTGGCAGGGATTTACAGACGTTATGTCAAAGGCCTTGAAGGTAGGGTAACCCCGAGACCAGATCTGGCAATATTTGGGGTATTGGATGATCTGGGGGCGGGGGGGGGGGGGGGGGGGGGGGGGGGGGGGAGGTCGATGTCCTGGCCTTCTCCTCCGTGGTTCCCCGGAGACGGATTTTGCTGGGATGGAGGGACTCGAAGCCCCCGAAGTCAGGTGTGTGGGTCAGCGATATAGCAGGGTTTCTCAGCCTGGAAAATATCAAGTTCGCCTTGAGAGGATCAACTCAGGGGTTCACCCAAAGATGGCAACCGTTCATTGACTTCTTCAAAGAAAATTAAACGACAGCAGTAAGGAGGGGGTGGGAGGGGGGGGGGGGGGGTGGAAATAGGAGGCATGGCAGTGCTAAATAAGGACAGGGAACTCAGTACACGGGGAGCTAGGAAATAGGGCGCGGGCAGTTGGGGACATTGTGTATTTTTGGGGGGGATTCTTTTTTTAATATATATATATACACATGTGTCGGCCCATGTGACTATTTTAAGAAATGTTAATGTGTTAAACTGTGAAAATTTTAAATGCTTCAATAAAATATTTTCTAAAAAAAATAGACGAGAACACTCAGCCCAGGTATTCTTGTGCCCACGCAGTGCTGTATGCACTCCAACCTAAGGCCGACCACAAGCTGGAATGATTAGAATGGTTGGGCATCATCCACCCTGTCCATTTCATGGATTCGGCTTCACCGGTGGTCCTGGTGTTGAATCCTGACGGGTCCATACAACTCTGTGGCAACTATAAAATGGCGGTGAACCGTGTGTCTCGCCTCAACCGTTACTCGGTCCCATGCAACGAGGACATTCACACAAGGCTCAGCGGAAGCAAAATGTTCACGTAACTGGACATGAGCCACACATATCTGTAGCTGGTGCTGGATCCGGGGTCCTGTAAATATGTAATGATGAACATCCATAGGGGGTTATATGAGTTTACCCAGATTCCGTTCGGGGTATCCTCAGCCTGTGTGATATATCCGACAGGTCATGAAGAACATCTTATGAGGGTTGTCAAGGGTGTCTATATGCCTAGATGATGTCCTCATTGCAGGTACCTTTTACAAAGAATTCATGGAGAACCTTGCTGAAGTCGTCGAGTAATTTGAACGGGCCGGTGTCCAGCTCCGGAGAGAGAAATGAGTCTTCCTTGCCACTGAGTTCACATACTTGGATCACCGGGCGATCACTTGGACCAGGTACGGGCGATCCGGCAGACCCCCATCCCTCAAGACCTGACTGAATCCGCTCTTTCCTCGGGCTAGTTAATTATTATGGCATGTTCATACCCCAGATGGCCACGTTACTCAACCCATTCCATCAGCTACTGAAGAAAGAACAGAGATGGGCTTTGGGGCCCTCGCACCAGAAGGCTTTCCAGGAGGTCAAGCGGCACCTACCATCGGGTGAACTGCTGACCCACTCTGACCCATCGAAACCATTGCTGCTGACATGCGATACCCCGCTGTACAGCATTGGAGCGTTCTTGCCACATCGGATGCCGGACGGCTCAGAAAGGCCAATAGTTTTCGCATCCCGCATGTTCGCAGATGTCGAGAGCAACTATGCTCAGGTAGAAAAAGAAGGATCGGCCGTCGTATTCATGGTTCGAAAATTCCACCAGTATGTTTACGGGCATACTTTCACGAGCTTCATGGACCACAAGCCCCTGCTGGGATTATTCAAGGTGGACTGAGTGATTCCGCCGATCGCGCCAACCCAGATTGAATGGTGGGGTTTGTTATTAGCAACCTATGAATACACCCTGGAACGGAAATTCCGCATTCAGATGCGTTGATCCCCCTGCTGCTCTCCACAATGCCACCAGCGCCCGCTTTGGCTGCTGAGGTGAGTGCAGCCCTCCTTGCCGGCCACGGCAGCCGCATCAAGGAGTAGACCCAAATGGACCCAAAACTGACATGGGTCCAGCACATGGTCCAATACGAGAGCCATCATAGGGCGTTGGCAGACAAATTAAAGGCCTAAATCACATAACTGGCCGAACTGAGGGTAGAGGATGGCATCCTCTAGCGGGGATGCCGGTGGTCGTGTCCTTGTTGAAGGACCTCCACAGTGAACACACAGGGATGGCCAAGATGAAGATGCTGACCTGCATCTCCATTTGGTGGCCCAATTGGATTCCGAAATTGAGCAAGTGGTCCACAACTGCATCCCTTGTCAGGAGCACCAGAAGTCCCAGAATGCAACCATGGGAATAACCTGGGAAACCATGGATACATGTCCACATCGACGACGCTGAACCATTCCAGCAGACCATGTTCCTTATATTAATGGATGCCCATTCAAAATGGCTCGAGGTCCACCTGGTTCAGCCTGCAACCATGCGGACCACCGTGGGCATAGTTTCAGCAGCAGGCCTTGCCTAAAGTCCTAGTCCGATAATGGGACAGCATTCACAAGCCAGGACTTCACCTATTTCATGACAACAAACGGTGGTGATGCAGTGGTTAGCACTGCTGCCTCAGGGCGTCGAGGACCCAAGTTCAATCCCAGCCCCGGGTCACTGTCCATGTGGAGTTTGCACATTCTCCCCTGCGTGAGTTTCACCCGCACAACCCAAAGATGTGCAGATTGGCCATGCTAAAGTGCCCCTTAATTTGGAAAAAAAGAATTGGCACTTAAATTTTTTTTTAAATGACAGCGAACAGGATTTGACACATATGGACTGCTCCATACCACCTGGCCTTCAGTGGGTTGGCTGATTAGGCGGCCCAGACCTTTAAACAAGCACAACATCACATGCCACCGACGGGACTGCACCAGCGGACTTGCTCATGGGACGGCGGCTCAGGACTCGCCTCTGCCTTGACCTCCCCGACGTCGGGGCAGGACCGCTCCAAGGCGGGCTCATGCTGGTGCCCCTATCTGCGCACGTGCGAGACAAGCGCTGTATACTTGTGAAATTTCAGTGCTGGAGCCACGTAGATCCCAGACATGGTCCTCTGTGCGACGGGCCGGTCTTCTATGTAGCCCATACAGAGGGAACTGAGGCAAACCTGGACCACATTCGTTGATGCATGCAAAAGCCGCTCGAGCTGTCATGATGCCTCACTCCGGGCCCAGGCACAATCCCCCTTGTAGCCTAGAAGGGCTCCCGAGGCTCCACGAGAGTGGACCACCACTCGCTATCACTGCCGCTTGCCGAGTGTCCAGAAGCCGACGTACCCGCTGTGCCCACGGGGCCGCTCAATGACAATGATGACAGCCATGGAGCTGTGACATGGGCACTGGACTGCCAGGTGACTGCATGCTTTGCCCGCCAAGCCACTCCCACTTTGGTGCTCTTAGCAGAAACAACAGTCGCCGGTGCGCTGCAGGCCTCGCGGGCCAAATATGTCGCCTCTGGAACCCCGTCCACTGCCCAAGCGGTCGCGGGATCCTCCAGCTCCAGAGGACGTAGACGTTTCTCCAGACTGGGGGGGCGGAGTGATATAATCCCCTAAGGGGCCAAAACCCACATTGTATCCCGTCCCCCTCCTACACCCTGGAGTACGAGCTCCCCAGGTATTTGTAGGAACCCCACAGGATATAAACCCTGATCTGGGAGCAGGTCGGGGAGGGAGATGAACACTGATACAATTGCCAGCTTTGTTACCTGTCTTATGCATTTATTTTCTTTTTGACCAGGAGATTGTGAATAGTCTCCTGTAGCATCCTGGAAGGGCCCAGAGACAAAAGGATTGAGGAATCATCAAACTGAGCATTATCACAGATTTTCTCTCCCTACAGGTACTGCCAGACCTGCTAAGCATTTACAGTAATTTTCATTCACCATTACTCTCTTTGTTCTTAGCCAAGTTTTACCTATGCAGCCATGCCATGCGACTAAGGGCTTTTCACAGTAACTTCATCGAAGCCTACTCGTGACAATAAGCGATTTTCATTTCATTTCATTTTCATGCCACTTTAATCCCATGGGTTTAAGTCTGATACTTTATCAAATGCCTTTTAAACCTTTTAAAAGTTCTGAAACACAACTGCAGCACCTTCATCCACCTGTTTCATCACTTCATCAAAGAGCTCAATTAAGTTAGCCGAATACGTTTGTTCATTAACAAACCTGTGCTGATTTTCATTCATTAACCATGGGTGCGATTTAATGGAAAAGTTTCTAAGTATGGAGCGAGTGGGAACTGGGATGCTCTGTTACCCTGAGGTGCTCAGAGGGTCAGGCACAAGGCAGCCAGTGTCACATGGTAGGAATTGGCAGTAACCATCAGCTCGGGGAGCGTCACCAGCGATAAAATCCTGCCCCATATTTTTCTAGGTTCCATGTCATTTTGGCTGTCTGTGGTTGCTTTTTGTACAGGGACTCAACATTTTCAATACTTCAGTCCTCTGGCATTACTCCATATCTAAGGGGAAAATAGAAGGTGGTGGGCAGGGACTGCACAATTTTACATCCTGTCCTAGCATGCATCACATCTAAACCAGATGTCCTTTCACTCTGAACGCTGCAAACTTTTAAACTCTTTATTGATATTTATCCTCAACATTTTCTTGCTCTTTTACTGTGACTTTGACAGCAAACTCTTCCTTGCTGAAGACAGGTGTAAAGGACTCATTCAGTACCTTAGCCATGCCATCTACCTTCTTTTTGGTCCCCATTCAGCCTCGCCATTCTGTTGACTGCTGTTTTATTATTTATATATTTACAAAAGACGTGTGGGTTCCATTATATGTTACCATTTTCCTACACTCTCTTTGCCCCCTTACTTTCTTTGTTCTCCCTTCTATTTCTTTTTTTTTTTTTAAATTTAGAGTACCCAATTATTTTTTCCAATTAAGGGGCAATTTAGCGTGGCCAATCCACCTATCCTGCACATCTTTTGGATTGTGGGGGTGAAACCCACGCAGACACGGGGAGAATGTGCAAACTCCTCACGGACAGTGACCCAGAGCCGGGATTCGAACCCGGGTCCTCAGCGCCGTAGGCAGCAATGCTAACCACTGTGCCACCGTGCTGCCCCCTCCCTTCTATTTCTTGAGTTCAGCTTCATTCTCTGCTGAATTCTGAATCTGACATTTATCACAATCCTTCTTTTCCTGTTTCTGTTATATTCTTTGTTGTAGGCACACAGAGAAAGAATCAGAGGTGATACACGGTGAGTTCTTATAACATAGTGCAAGGTGTTGATTTACAAGATGCTGCTCAAACAGAAGAACTCCACAAAAGCCCACAAAACTCTCTGATGACGTTATTGCGTAACACGTGACATTACACCAGCTGATACGTAACAGATTCAATTTGCCTCTCTGTCTTTTGTTATCCAGGGAGCTCAGGCTTTCCTGCCCTTTCCTCCTTGGTTTGGGTACAGGTCAGATTCTCGTGAGATACCCTGCTCAATTTTACATCCATTGACTTGGACATAGAACAGTACAGCACAGAACAGGCCCTTCGGCCCTCAATGTTGTGCCGAGCCATGATCACCCTACTCAAACCCACGTATCCACCCTATACCCGTAACCCAACAACCCCCCCTAACCTTACTTTTATTAGGACACTACGGGCAATTTAGCATGTCCAATCCACCTAACCCGCACATCTTTGGACTGTGGGAGGAAACCGGAGCACCCGGAGGAAACCCACGCACACAGGGGGAGGACGTGCAGACTCCACACAGACAGTGACCCAGCCGGGAATCGAACCTGGCACCCTGGAGCTGTGAAGCATTTATGCTAACCACCATGCTACCCTGCTGCCCCTTCATGCAAAACTAATATCCGATTGAACTCATCCTGTTCCTGTCAGGCGGGTTAGGTTAAAATCAGGGGCCAGTATTTATTACTTAATCTAGGTTACATGATAGTCACAAGATATTAACACATGAGTGTTGCTGGACATCAGGCAGGCACAGAATACTGCACTTCCCTGTAAAAGTAGAAGCCTGTTCAATATTTCTGGCCTGAACCACTTGAACGGGATTTCGAGAGACATGTTAAAGATATAGAAGTAGCTTTCAATTGAATGAAAAACAGGCAGGTTCTATAAAAGGACAAGCAATTAGCTCCACAAGATTGTACTTTAGAGTGAAGACAAAAAAATCTACATCAAGTTGTCTGCCTTTTCCTCAATCAATCAGCACAAGCTCATGCTTAAAGCATATCTTCCTACTTCCACCTTGGTTCAGTATCTGCTCTCTATTGCCTCTGGGTCAGAAGTGTGGGTTCAAACCTATCAGAGATCTAAATCAATTTTCTAGGCTGGCATTCCAGTGGAGTACTGAGGGAGTCCGTCACTGTTGGAGGTGCCATCTTTCAGATGACATGTTAAACAGAGGCCTAACACTCCTCTCAGGTGATGTAAAAGATCCCATAATGTTATTCAAAGGCATGCTGGAGGGTTTCCCCAAAGTCCAAGGCAATATTTATCCCTCAACCAGCATAACTTGAACAGATTATCTTGCTGTAGGGCAGCACGGTGGTGCAGTGGGTTAGCCCTGCAGCCTCACGGCGCCGAGGTCCCAGGTTCGATTCCAGCTCTGGGTCATTGTCTGTGTGGAGTTTGCACATTCTCCCCGTGTTTGCATGGATTTCGCCCCCACGACCCAAAAGATGTGCAGGTTAGGTGGATTGGTCACGCTAAATTGCCCCTTGATAGGAAAAAAAATGAATTGGGTACTCTAAATTTATTTTTTTTAAAGATTATCTTTCGGTGTACAAATTGGCTGCCATGTTATGTTCCATTGCTGCAGTGACAACCCTCCATCGGCTGCAAAGTACGTTTCGACATCTTGAAAATCATGAAGTCTGCTATATAAGTGCATGCCCATCCTTCTATTTGCTCCACAAAATCATGCCCAAAGGTATTAGCCTGTTTCTTTTTAAGTGAGACAACAACCTGAACTTTCAGATATACAACTGAAGATACACATCGTGACCTTGTAGAAGTCCTGAAATGTGGAGCTCAATGGAAATTGCCTGGGGTGTTTCATCTTCTGATGTGCAATTCCCCTTCTCCCTTGACCCTCTGCCAATGTCTCCGACTTGGAGCTAGACTCAGTTCAGGAGTAATTACCCGAATAATTACCCAGGAAATGTTAGACAGATTAAAACCTGATCTAAAGCCAGGGTAACTACCACAACTGAGCACCTCCCCATAACCCCCACTGACCCTCGACTACACACTGGCCACATGGCTAGTCCACTGAACCTGACCACCCCCCCCCCCCCCAGCTCACCCTCCCACCGACGACCCAACTACCCCTCCAAACCCGACTAACCACTCACTCACCTACCATTTCACCCATCTCCTCACACATTCTAACAACGTACCCACCTACACCACCACCCGCGGGTGGCCTGGTTGCACAGTAGTTAGCACTGCTGCCTCACAGTCCCAGGGACACAAGTTTGATTCTGACCTTGGGTCACTGTCTGTGTGGAGTTTGCACATTCTCCTCGTGCCTACGTGGGTTCGTCCGGGTGCTCCGGTTTCTTCCCACAGTCCAAAGATGTGCTGGTTAGGTGGATTGGCCATGCTAAATTGCCACTTAGTTTCCAAGAGTTGGATGGGTTATGGGGATGGGGCGGGGAAGTGGGCCTGGGTAAGGTGCTCTTTCATAGGGTCGGTGCAGACTCGATGGGTGAATGGCCTCCTACAGGAGGAAGCACGGGGCAGCACGGTAGCATTATGGATAGCACAATCGCTTCACAGCTCCAGGGTCCCAGGTTCGATTCCGGCTTGGGTCACTGTCTGTGTGGAGTCTGCACATCCTCCCCGTGTGTGCGTGGATTTCCTCCGGGTGCTCCGGTTTCCTCCCACAGTCCAAAGATGTGCAGGTTAGGTGGGTTGGCCATGATAAATTGCCCTTGGTGTCCAAAATTGCCCTTAGTGTTGGGTGGGGTTACTGGGTTATGGGGATAGGGTGAAGGTGTTGACCTTGGGTAGGGTGCTCTTTCCAAGAGCCGGTGCAGACTCGATGGGCTGAATGGCCTCCTTCTGCACTGTAAATTCTATCTATGTACACTGTAAGGATTCTATTATTCTGTTGTATGTACTTATCGACCTCACTTATCTACCCATTCATTTTTTCACACATCCACACACTAATCCACTATCATTCATTCACTAACATTCAAATCGGACCATTAAACTTAAGCTAGTTCTGTAAAAGGGGGGGAATGTTGTCTTGCACTGACTTACCCTGCGTCGATGGAGTTTCCCAACAGAAGCTGCGCTGTGCATTCCTGTGAAAGCTGGGCTCAGAAGGTCCCAGGAAAAATGTGCAGCAGTGTAGTGTCAGAGGAATTCTTGATCTTAGCAGCAATCCAGTGACTATTGCTGCCACCCAGAAGGTCCCGGGTCATTATGTGAGAAAGGTGGGGGGGGAGGGGGGGGGGGGGGGGAGGGGGGGATAAGGGAAGCTCAGCTGGCTAGATGGCTAGCCTGTGGTTCAGAATATCACCAATAGAGTGGGTTTTACTCCTGTTCTTGAGGGGTAGACGTGTGACCTGCCATCTAATTCTAAGAGTGGAAGGCAATGGCAAATCAACACTAAGAAAAAACTGTTGAGTTAATGGCTCAGGGTGAAGCATCAGCAGATAATGAGACCTGCCTTCAGCACATAAAAATCGATGAATGACCATTCGTTAATGAAGTCAACACTTTCGCTGAAATTAAACATTCAGCGAATGATTGTTAAAAAAATATCAGGAAGCTCTTCAATAATGCAGTGAAGGGCATCTGCGTGACTAAAATTGGCCAGTGGAAGCATTTTAGTTGTTGCACATGTTAAAAATGTACACATTAACTCATGTTTTCCTTTCTCCTAACAAAACAACTGAATTCATAATGAGATCATTGTATAATGTTGCACAATAAATGTGAATGTATTCGTACCATGTGTTAAGAGGCCAAATAATCACACATCCTGTTTACGAGATGCATCAAAGAAAAGAAAACTTTATTGTGCTGCACAACTTGCCCTATTGCTGTCATACATAGTATTTTAACACTAATAATGAGGAATTTAACGAGAGCCCTTGTATGCTTTAAACAATGAGCATCTGGATAGGATTAACCCTAGAGAATTGCTGCTCACTCCTATCCATTGCAGAGGGGCTGCACAGTGGCACAGTGGTTAGCACTGCTGCCTCACAGCACTGAGGGCCCAGGTTCAATCCCAGCCCCAGGTCACTGTCTGTGTGGAGTTTGCACGTTCTCCCCATTTGTGCACGAGTTTCACCCCCACAACCCAAAGATTGGATTGGATTGAATTGGATTGGATTTGTTTATTGTCACGTGTACCGAGGTACAGTGAAAAGTATTTTTCTGCAAGCAGCTCAACAGATCATTCAGTACATGGGAAGAAAAGGGAATTGAACAGAATTCAAGAAAATACATGAGAATACATAATAGGGCAACACAATATATACAATGTACTACATAAGCATTGGCATCGGATGAAGCAGACATGGGTGTAGTGTTAATGAGGACAGTCCATAAAAGGGTCATTTAGGAGTCTGGTGACAGTGGGGAAGAAGCTGTTTTTGAGTCTGTTCGTCCGTGTTCTCAGACTTCTGAATCAGATTTGCAGGTTAAGTGGATTGGCCACACTAAATTGCCCCTAATTGGAAATAAAAGTATTGGCTACTCTAAATTTATAAAAGTAAAAAAAAAATTAAAAACTCCGATCCATTGCGGGAACTTGTTTTTCAGTTCCATGACATACAGATATTCTAGTTATTCTAATAAGGTGCGAGACACGTCCTTCACATTATTTTAAATGAGTTTTGTTTGTCATGTTATTTCAACAAACATGTCATGCCAAATAGTTAAATGAACCGTGTTAGAATCATAGGCTGAAAATTCAATTGCGCAGCACTCATTATTTTTAACGCCATGTCTTTCTTCTCAGGTCCAAAATGACATCCTGCACCAGGTTCATGCAATTCTGGTGCCGGCCACGCTTGACAGCATTTTGGTAAGGATATCAGCGCACACACAGGATGCATATGCTGGAAGACTGCAGAGTGGGCAGATTATTTGACGGCAACAGAGTCAAGTCCCACCTGTGCTGTAATTTTCTTTGTTCTTTGCAGAGGGTGGTGGGTGCCTGGAACGCTTTGCCAGCGGAGGTGGTAGAGGCGGGCATGATAGCATCATTTAAGATGCATCTAGACAGATATCTGAACGGGCGGGGAACAGAGGGAAGTAGATCCTTGGAAAATAGGAGACAGGTTTAGATAAAGGATCTGGATTGGCGCAGGCTGGGAGGGCCGAAGGGCCTGTTCCTGTGCTGTAATTGTCTTTGTTCTTTGTTCTTTGAATGATCCTGTTGACCCCCTTTCTTAACTTCACACAGTTGAGCATACAATCAACAGCAGGAAGGATACCACCCCACCTCCCCCAACCATCACTCCCACCAGTGTGATTTAAACGGTTCAGGTTCTTGCTAGTTGACTTTTGATGGTGGTTGCTGACAGAGTAGAGGTGTTTGGTGCTTTGCACTGTCATTTAGAGTTGTTGACATCTGAGAGGTGATGCGTGTAGTGGTCTTGGTTCTGACTTCAAGAATTCCCTTCAGTCAACTTGCTGCCAGACATGCATGCAGTAATTTCTATTACCCATGGCCTGCAACATGACAAGGAGGATGGCAGACTGCAGCACAGAGGAGGGAAAGCTGCACCCCTCAGAGGAGGGAAAGAGAGAGGAAGTGGAAGGGGGAAAGGACTCCCACGAGAGGCTATATTTACCCTGGGTCTCCAGGAAGCAATCCTGATACCTGAACCTCAGCACGGAACCTGTTGCAACCACAACAGCAGCCTCAGAGCAGGGCAGGTACATCATTGCAAGTGGCCAAGAAAATTATCTTTATGTGTTGTTTTTTTTCCCAGGCATGAGCAGGTGATGTTTGCAACATCTCCCTACTTGCCATACACGGTCTCATCAGGGAGGTCCTGTTGGAGTTGGACACATTTCATTCCCCCTTGCTGGATAGAAGCAGGCAGAGTCCTGCTTCACCAGGATTGCACATTTCCCCTCAGTGCAGGATGTCCAATTGGCTTCAGACACGTTGCTTTGTGAGCACTGCATGCAAGTTCTGAGATGTACCACAGCTGGAAGGGATTCCACTCCCACAAAGCTCAGCTTTTTTGTGGTAATACTCAATAATGCCATCATGCAGATAAATGCCCAATATCCCAGCAGCAGTCATGATGTCTTCATTCTGCTTCCGTCCACTGTACAATCACCATTTCAGCCATCATGACAAGCCAAAGAGTGACTACTGGGCAATGAGGCCTATTTGCTAGACCCCTGTCTCATAACTGTTGTGCACAACACATGCATATGTAGGCAGCATATAGAAATAAAGAGAGCCATGCACAGGAAATGTGTTTGAGCGGACCAGGTGTGGGTCATCTTTAAGTGGTGTCAGCACTCTCACAATTTTTGAACCCCCTGCTAAGGCATACAGCCACTCAGAAGTTAGTTACCCCTGGTTCAGTTGATAGCTGACTGTCCTCTGAGCCAGAGGTTGTGGGGTTGATGTCCTACTCCAGGACTTGAGCACCAAAAAAGGCTGACAATCATAGTACTGAGGGAATGCTGCACTTCAAAGACATCGGGCGTGATTCAGCGGACTCAAGTTAAAGTCCGCTGAACGGCGCATTTAGAGGGCTGTTTCTCAACACCTGCAACTCAGCTTATCAGCGCAGAAAGACTATTCGCGGATTGGGAGGCCATTTCTAAAGGCAGCCCTGATTTTTCTACCCTACTTAGTGCCCCCACCACGGCTTCAGGAACCCCCACCCCACTTCACCCAATTTACCTCTTTCCAGGTCCTCAAGCACACCCCCTCACCCCACCTCTTATAGTCAAGGCCCTCCCCCGGACCTGACCCTTGACATGGAAAACCTGGCACCTAGGCACTGCCAGTCTGGCACCCTGGCAGTACCTCTGCCAGCCTGGCAGTGCCACTTGGGCACCCTGGCAATGCCAGAGTGGCACTGTCTGGGTAGCAGTGCCAAGGAACCACACTGTCATCGTGTGGTGCCTGGATGTCCCCCTGCCCAGTCCCTGACCACCCAGGAGCCTCAACTCCCCAGTGAGACCCCCAAGGTGCCATCACAACTGTTTCCCAACTTTGTGAACCAGTACCAAATGGCGCCCAATTGAAGCCTCGCCGGCGAATCCCGGGTCCCGGGTGAATACAGCAAACATATACTTAAATTAGCCTAATGGCCCATAATCTTTCAGATGTGAAGTTAAGCCGAGGCCCCATCTGACCTCTCAGATGGACATAAAAGTTGCCATGGCACTATATTTCAACAAGACCCTGTTGTCCTCACCAATATTCAATCCTCAATCAGCAGCACAAAACAGTTGATCTGGTTATTGTCACATTACTGTTTGTGGGAACTTGCCAAGTACAAATTGGGTGCTGCATTTTCTATGTTACAAGAGTCGATACACTTCAAAAATACTTCATTAAATGTAAAGCACTTTGGGATATCCAATGGCCATCAAAGGCATTTTGTAAATTGATGTCTTTCTAGTCTTTCTTTTTAGAACAGGTTGCACGCAAAAATTATTTAACAGACAGCACCAAGTTTCAATGACACTTGCCTCTGAAGTAACCCATTTTTAGGCCTTAATGAATTTTGCAGCCATGGAATTTTACAGCAAGGAGGCTATTTAGTATTGTGCCAGTACCAGCTGTTTGATATAGCTATCCAATTAGTCCCTCTTCCCGGCTCTTTTCCAATAGCGGTCCAATCTATTCCTTTTCAAAAATATAATATCTAAACCCTTTTTGAAAACTCCTTTTTAATCTGCTTCCAACACCATTTCAGACAGTGCATTCCAGATCATAACAACTCGCACCACCTAAAATAAATTCTCCTCATCTATTGTCTGGATATTTTGCCAATCATCTGAAATCAGTTAACTGATTTTAGTGTCTCTATTTCTTAGAGAATGATGATTGTTGGAGTTGCATTGTAGATTCTATATATGAGCATGCAAAATGTCACTTAGGAAAAGACCCAGTCTTATGCAGCATGATACACAAACACTATCTACTCACCAGAAACCAAATTTAAAAAGCAGGTAATTAAGGGAAAAAATACCTGGAAAGTTCTTCTCCAATACCTTTATACAGTTGAAGCTAATCCAATAAATTATGCAGACTGTGGCTGGGATTTTCCGGTCCCATTGTGGCAGGTTCCACTGAGTGACATGTGGCAAGCCAGCCAGAAGTCCATTGATTTTCAGTAGGAAGATCCCGGCGGGTCTGAAAAATCCTGGCCCATTATGTGAGGTTATCTCTGCCCCAACCAGAATCAGATCTGACTCTGGCTCAAAGGAATTCAGCACCAGTGTTCAGATGAGGTTCACCAGGGTGTGGACTGGGTTGGAACGTTTCAGCTATGAAGAGAGACAGGTTAGACTGGGGTTGCTCTTCTTAGAGCAGAGAAGGCTGAGTGGGGACCTGATTGAAGTGTACAAAATTATGAGGGACATAGTTGGGATAGATAGGAAGAAACGTTCCCCCTTAATAGAGGAGCAAGTAACTAAGGGACATAGATTTAAGGTAAGGAAGAGGAGATTTGAGGAAAAATGGTTTCACCCAGAGGGTGGTGGGAATCTGGGACTCACTGTCTGAAAGGGTGGTAGAGGCAGGAACCCTCACAACATTGAAGAAGGATTTAGGTGAGCACTTGAAATGCTTTATTATACAAGGCTGGACCAACTGCTGGAAAATGGATTAGTCTAGATTGGTGCTTAATGGCCGGCACAGACACAATGGGCCAAAGGGCCTCAAGTCCTCTGGGTAATTAGAAATTGGGAAGCTTGTTTTGTCAACGTTTAATGACTGAAAATTTAGCTGAGTGGAAGAAGTGTGTGGGAAGACAAAAAGAATGGCAATGGACAGAAATAGAAAAAATGCACTCATCACAGCAAGAGTAAGATAGGAAACCATGCAAAGTCACATTGGGTGGGGCAGGAAACAATGACTAATTCAAAGGCAGCATTTGTTGGCCAGTTGAGAAGATATTTCTTACAGGGTGAGGAGTAAGACTGCCTCTTATTCTGTTTTTTATTTATTCTTGGGATGAGGGTGTCAATGTCAAAGTCAGCTTTTATTCCCCATCCCTAGGTGTCCTGAGTAGGTGGTGAACAATCTTCTGGAAACTTTGTAGTCCCTGTGTTGAATGTGCTTCCATGGTGCTGTTAGGTGGATGGAGCCATCATTTTAATCTAGCGACAATGAAGGAATTACAACATATGACCAAGTCAGGGTGGTGTTTAATTTGGAGAGGGTCTTGAAGGTAATGGTGCACAGGCACCTGTTGTTTTTATGGGTGTTGGCATCTTTAGATGTAGAACGTTAAGGTGAAGGAGAAGGGACAGCGTGGTAGCACAGTGGTTAGCACAGTTGCTTCACCGCTCCAGGGTCTCAGGTTCGATTCCTGGCTTGGGTCACTGTCTGTGCAGAGTCTGCATGTTCTCCCCGTGTGTGCGTGGGTTTCCTCCAGGTGCTCCGGTTTCCTCCCACAGTCCAAAGATGTGCAGGTTAGGTGAATTGGCCATGATAAAATTGTCCAAAAAAGTTCTATGGGGTTACTGGTTTACAGGTGGAGGTGTGGGCTTAAGTAGGCTGCTGTTTCCAAGGGCCGGTGCAGACTCGATGGAGCGAATGGCCTCCTTCTGCACTGTAAATTCTCTGATTCTACGAGAAGAAAGAAAAATCCCAAGATTCAGAGAAACAAGATAGAACAAGTCAGCATTGCAGATCCAACATCCAAGTGACATTACAGAGCTGAAAAGAAATAGAATGGACGGGATTCTCCGTTGGCTGAAGGCGAAATCATGAAACTCAATTGGGCAGAGTATCAGTTCCGACGCCAAAATCGCGATGGGCATCGATTCGATGCCAAATCGAAATTCTCGACAGCGATATCAATGTGTTCCAGAACACAGATACAGTAAAAGCGGTTTGCATGCCTTTAGCGGGCCTGACCCGGTATTCTTCGGGGCCTCTGCGATTCTCCGCCTCCAATGGGCCGAATTCCCGATGGGGTGGTTCATTTGTGCTTTTAAAAATCCTGAAACCGGCGTCGTGGCTGATGAGGGAGAGAGAGGAGGCAGGACACAGAGAGGCGTGACTGGGCTGCCGGGCTGGTCACTGGCCGGGCTGGCTCGGGTGGGGGGTCGCCCTGCCAGGGTCTGGGAAGAGGGGGTGATGGGGGAACGGGCCTAGTGGCCGGGATGACCCACACAGGACTGGGAAGGTGTCCAGTCATGGACCAACATTACTACGGCCTGCAAGGCTTCCACCTTGCTGCGCACCCCACTGACCACCCAACCACCACTCCCTGGTTCTGCAGAGTGACACCGGCTCTATGGGAACCCCCACATCCCCATCCCCACCCTCCTCCCAGCCTTTACCCGCCGATGGCCCACCCAGGGAGTGGGCCACTTGAGGAGTACGCCATCGGGACGGCCTCAGGACGTCACCTGAGGCCCTCCCCCAATGCTCCACCCTCGATGAGCCAATTCCTCGACGGTGTGGGACGCATGTCCTCACAACTATCAGGGATCTCGCGAGGCAGCTACAGGGTGTGTCCCACGCCGCAACAGTCGGGGGGGCTCCAGCGGGGAGTGGTCCGGAGGAGGCGGGAGGGGTTACAGGTGGGCAGTTTTTGGCAGGCCGAGTCTGTGCGCCGCCAACGCTGTGCGCATACGCGGCCACGAACCCGGCCATTTTGTGGCCTTATCCACAGGTAATGCCGGGTGCTTTACGCGGCACGGCTGCTAGCTCTCCATCGGTCGGAGAATTGGTGCGCGGGCGGTGCCGACTTTCTGCTCGTAAGATCAGATGGTTCCTACGAACATAGCCACAGAATCAGAGAATCGAGCCCATAATATTTATTGTAAGATATTTTATTCCAAACACAATGAAAACAAATTATACAGTTTGTACATTTTTACCCTTTTAGATCCCTCCCACCCCTCCGCGACAGACAGCTTCTTAAATATTGCTATAAACGGCCTCCACTGTACCTTGAAACTCTCTTCCAACTCCCTTAAGGTGAATTTGATCTACTCATATAAATCCCCCAGCCAAGCCACAACCCCCGGTGACATAACCAACCTCCAATACAAAAGAATTTGTCACAGAGCAATCCGAGAGGCGAAGGCCATGACACAGGCCCTCTTTCCCTCCAGCAGCTCTGGCCCTCCGGCACCCTAAAGATCGCCACCATAGGGTCTGGCTTCACCTCAACCCCTATTACCCTCAATAGGATCCCGAACACCACCTACCAATAGTTCTCCAACGCATCTCCAGAACATGTGGGCATTATTCGATGGCCCCGCCCGCACTTCTCGCATCCATCTGCTATCCCCAAGCCTGAGTCATGTAGACCCTGTGCGCCACTTTAAATTGTATCAAACTCATTCTTGCTCAGGACGAGGTTGCGTTCACTCGCCACATCATCTCACACCAGCGCCCCCAATCTATATCCCTCCCCAGCTCCTCCTCCCATTTCTACTTGATCCTTTTCACTAATGCCTTGCCCTGATCTCACAATCACACATATATATATCCCCAATCATGCCCTTCTCCATCTCATCTGGTAGCAACATTTTCTCCAGTAGTGTGTACTCCGGTAAATGGGGAATGATGGCAGCTCTTTTTGTGCAAAGTACCGCACCTGCCAGAACCTGAACTTGCTACCTCAAACCTCTCCCATAGTTCCTCTGGCCCTGCCAACCTCCCCTCCAAGAACATGTCCATGACCCTCACCAACGCGTCTTCCCTCCTCCGCCTATACATACCATCCATTCCCCCCCCCTTAAACCTATGATTCCCACACGGTAGCTTTAGCAACAGAAATGACCCAATTTAAAGCGCCTGCTCAACTGACTCCAGGGGCGGGGTTCTCCCCTACCCGGCGGGGTGGGGGTCCCGGCGGGATGGAGTGGCGTGAACCACTCTGGCGTCGGTCCGCCCCAAAGGTGCGGAAGTCTTGTCACCTTTAGGGTCCAAGCCCTAACGTTGAGGGGTTAGGCCCGCGCCGGATTGGTTGGCGCTCCGCCAGCCGGTGGGAATGGCCTTTGGCGCCACGCCAGCCGGGGCCGAAGGGACTTCACCTGTTGACATCATCCCCATGCATGCGCAGGGGAGGGGCTCACTTCTGCCTCCACCATCGTGAAGACTATTGCAAAGGCGGAAGGAAAAGAATGCCCCACGGCCCAGGCCCGCCCGCCGATCGATGGGCCCCGATTGTGGGCCAGGCCACCGTGGGGGCATCCCCCGGGGCCAGATCGCCCCGCGCCCCCCCAGGACCCCAGAGCCCGCCCGCGCCGCCTGGTCCCACTGGTAAGGTAGGTGGATTGATCCCCGCCAGAGGGACCGGCATGACAGTGGCGGGACTTCGGCCCATCGAGGGCCGGAGAATCGCTGGAAGGGGCCCGCCGACAGGCGCGGCGTGATTCCCACCCCCGCCGAATCTCTGGTGCCGGACACTTCAGGACACGGCGGGGGCGGGAATGACGCCGGCCCCCGGCAATTTTCCGACGCGGTGGGGGGTCGGAGAATCCAGCCCCAGATCTTAATAGTCGACTCCACCTCCGGGCTCCCCGTACACATCCTCGAAGCCTGCGGCAATGTGGCCATCACAAGAGCCCTCAAACCTGAGCCCTTACAGGACTCCTTCACCAGCCTGATCCATTCTGCCTCCTCTCCCCTCCTCCCTGCTCTCCACACCATCACCTCACTGTCTAAGAAGCAGAATATGTGGCATTCAATGTATTGGACCACCTCACAAAAGTCTAAAACCACCCCTTAAGCATCAACTATGACAGGTTCAGATTCTCTCTTTAACCACTCCTCCATATATAGGGTGTGGGATTCTCTGATCCTGAGGCTAAGTGTTGACGCCGCCGTAACGCATTGGCATCAACAGGGCCCCAGGAGCAGCGATTCCAAGCCCTTCAATCGGCCAGCACGGCACTGGAGCGACCTATGCCGCTCCAGCTGCCGATACCGGCGTCAAATGGGTGCCGCGGGTCTGCGCACTGCGACGGCACGGATGTCCGTATGTGCAGTGCGACCGGCGCGATTGCACGCATGTGCGGTGGCTTCCTTCTCCACGCCGGCCCCGACGCAACATGGCGTAGGGCTACAGGGGCCAGCACGGAGCAAAAGAAGCCCCCAGCCTGAGAGGCCAGCCCGCCAATTGATAGGCTCCGATCGCTGGCCAGGCCACAGCGGAGGCCACCCCGGGGTCGGACCCCCACCAGGCTGCCCCCGGAAGGATGCACGCCAAGGTCCCACCGATTAAGACCACAAGTCGACGGTGCCGGTGGGACATGGATTTATTTGTGGCCACTCGGCCCATCCCGAGCGGAGCCGGTGCCAATGGCGCCAATTGTCCGCTCTCCGGAGAATCGGTGGACCGGCGACGCGCGATTCACGCCCGGTCCGGAGATTCTCCGGTCCAGCGTGGGCTGAGAGAATCCCGCCCAAGGTGCCTTAACCATTTAGAGGTTGTGATTCACACATTTTCAGGTTGCGAGTGATATTGCTAAAGTCAATACTCATTGCTCAGTTCTAGTTTTCACAAGAAGGTGATGGTCAGCCTTCGTCTTGAAATGCTATGGTTCATTGTAGGGATGTGATACAACTGAGCGGCTTGGTAGGCATAAATTATGACTTCATATTCCGCTGTGCCTAAGGAGATTATTTTTTTAAAAATTCTGTTCACTTTGACAACCTTCGGAGATAAGAGGGCAATAAACATTAGGGCTTAGAAATTATTTTTTGAAGTGCAAGAAGGACACAGTGAATGATCCTTGCACCAAGGATCATGATGGCAGACCTGTTTCTAAAATAAAAGAAAGTCATTTTTCACAACCACTGGACCTTAAAAAGCACTTTACAGCCAGTTAAGTATTTTTTTTAAGTGTCGTCACTGTTGCAATATAGGAAATGCAGCAACTGATCAGCACTCAGTAAACTCCCACAAACAGCAACGTGCCAATGAGTAGATAACTTGCTTTTTGTGGCGTGGATTGAGGGGTGAATATTGGTCAGGACACCAGGGATATCTCCCCTGCTCTGCTCTTCTTCTAAATATTGCCATGCGATCTTTTACATCCATCAAATAGGCAGATCGGACCTTGGTATAACGTCTCATCCAAAAGACACAGATCCAACAGTGCAACAAGCTTCAGTACTGTACTGGAGTGTTAGGCTTAGGATTTGTACTTGAGCCCTGGAATGGGACTTGAACCCAGAATTTTGCAATTCAAAAGAAAGCGTGCCACCAACTGAGCCACAGCTGGGTTCTTAAACAGCCAAACAATTCCTCAGTTGTGTGTGTAGGAAGTCGAATTTCTATTTTAGGTGGAAGCCTCAGACATCAGAAAATTGCCTGACCCAATTTTATGGTGGATGTTTCTCAGGCATTATTGAGTGCAAAACAGGCGTTTTTTACACACACCTTTTATGAGGATCAATTTCTACCCTGTGCATGTGCAGAGGCAACTATTATAAAGTGATATTGGCATTCCTGTTAAATTTGTCTACATAACATGAGATTTGTTTACATACAGTGAACAACATGGTGTACAGCGATGGCTTGAGGATTGAGTGGACGTGGCCTTGGTTTCCCACACAACATAGTAACACTTAGCAGCAATTTTCTGTCATTTACATTGACTTACTCCCGCATGGGACATCTCCACCCTAAACTTTCCCTTTTACGTGTTTTAAATTCTTTCAAATAGATCTAATATTTATAACATGGATGAAACTCTTGTTGCTTTGCCCAAACAATGAGGTAGTCCTGCTGTACAGATGTGACTTTTCCATTTCCCACAGCAACTATCTTGTGGCATCTCAGAAGAAGGCAGGCAATTCATATCGAATTATGAATGTTTCCTTACATTCAACAGTGGCCATTTGGAATTAACAAAAAACTTACTTTATGTAGGACCATTACAGCCCTCAGAAAAATTTGGCAATTATCCTGTTATTCTGGATTAGATTCAAATCTTAACGCAAAACAAAAAGACAGCACTCCTACATAATTGGAGGTTGAAATTTCTCCATACTATTTTTAGCACATTGCTAAAAACTTGCAATATTTCAATTAAACAGATAGCAGCTAACTGCAGAAATATGTTAGTCTGGATAAAGTAAAGGCTGTCTGAGTGGAACTGTTTATGTGCAGTATATTTGTTTGTACATTCGGCTAATCACTGAAAAGTTTAGCGAGTTCAGCCTTAAAGAATGAGCGGATTCTGACTAAAAGGGAAAGTGGCCAGCTATCATGATATAATATTCACTGTGAACTCAAGGAGCAAGACATCCAATAAATTTTAGCAGAGGAATAAGGACTAAAGGGGTTCCCACAACCAATCTGGCTAAAATATGAAATTCTCTTTATTAAGCTATTGTTGAAACAGAGGCCATAATTCTATTTTTTTTAAAGACTGAAAGACATATTGAAGGAGGAGTTTGATTAGACATGATTGCTTGTGTGAAGGCAATTACCCCTATACACTTGATGCACTCAATGGCCTGTTTCTATGCTGTAATGTTCAATGATGTGGTGTTGAATACTCTAATGTCCACACTTTTATTGTCATTGGCCAAGACTTGAGGTGGGGATGTCCGGTCTCGACCATGGAGGAGTAAGTCGCACATTCGATAGCTCCCACCTGAAACGGACTTTCGGACCTTTTTCCCCAACTTTTCACGGACTTTATGGGATAGATCGGTGAAGTGGACAATATTAAAAAGGATTCCCTCTCCAATGTATGGCTAATTGGACTAGAAGTGGCCGTGTGAAAAGACTCAGCCCGGACAGAGTGAAGCAGTCGGAGCTGGTACCATGGTGGAGGGTCAGGACCAGGGAGCGGTGGCTCAGTGGTCTAAGGAGCAGCAGATGAAGTTCTTTAAGGACTGTTTCGCTTAGCTGAAAAAGGAAATCCTGGACCCGATCAAGGCTGCGATCGATCAAGTGATTTTGAACCAGGTGGCCCAAGGGAAAGCGATACAAGAAATTGAGCTGAAGTTGTCCAGCCAGGAGGACTATCTAACCGTGCTGGAACATATGGTGGAGGTGTTGGATGAGCGACACAAGAGAATGCAGGAGAAGTTGGAGGACCTGGAGAACAGGTCCAGGAGGCAGAACTTAAGGATCGTTGGCCTCCCCGAAGGAATTGAGGGGTCGAATGCGGGAGCATATGTGGTGTGTATGCTGGAGACGCTGATGGGGCCCGGGGCGTTTCCCTGGAAGTGGACAGAGCACATCGAGCCCTCACAAGGAAGCCTAAGGTGAATGACCCGCCGAGGGCCATGGTGGTGCATTTCCACCATTTTTCAGACAAAGAACTTGTCTTGCGGTGAGCCAAGAAGGAGCGGAGCAGTAGATGGGAGAACAGCGAGGTGCGCATCTACCAGGACCAGGGAGCGGGGCTGGCCAAGAGACGTGTTGAGTTTAACCGGGTGAAGACGATCCTCTTCAAGAAGGGGGTGAAATTCGGGGTGTTGTATCCAGCGCGGTTGTGGATTACGCAAGAAGACCGTCACTTTTACTTTGAGGCACTGGACGATGTATGGTCTTTCATCAAGGAAACGAAGTTGGAAGCGTCTTAAAGGACACTTAAGTCTTGAAGGAGTTATGTGGCGGCAGTTTGTAATTCTTGTATCGGTTCAAATAAGACTGTATGGGGTTCTGGGTTAAGTATTGGGCTGGGGTGGTGGCTTGAGGATTCTGTGTTTTTGCAGAGATTGGATGCGGAGGGGGGAAGGGGGCCCTGATTCTGTGGGAGTTTGGGTCTGGTTTCAAGCAATTGTTTCTGCATTGGTTTATGTCAAATTCTTTTACTTGAGGTTGTTTACTTACTGGGAACTGTGATGTTTTTAAATGGTTTATGCATGTAGGGGTTCGAACAATAGGGAGCCAGACTGTTTGGCACCAAGGGCGTGGGCTGTCGGGGTCAGCATGGGTGAGCTGACTCTCGGAAGCGTGATGGGGGTGCACATGTGCTAAGATGGTGCTTGACCTGGGGGGATTAGGTTTCGGGGGCTGTTGGGGGGGTGAAGGGGGGAAAGGGGAGGCTACTTCGCTGACAGGGGAGGAACTATTATCAGGGAACAAAAGGGAGGTCGGGAGTGGTTGTTGCTTGTGGGGGAGCTTGGGGAAGCGGGGGGTGCGGGCTCTGGGCTGGCCAAAAAAAGGTTATGGCTAGTCGGCAGGGGGGGGGGGAGGGGGGGGGGGAGGGAGCCCCCCGTCCAGGCTGATTACGTGGAATGTGAGGGGTTTGAATGGGCCGGTCAAAAGGGCTCGCATTTTTGCGCATTTAAAGGGGCTGAGGGCAGACATAGCAATGCTTCAGGAGACACGTCTAAAGATTATTGATCAGACGTGATTGAGAAAGGGTTGGGTTGGTCAGGTGTTTCACTCTGGGCTGGACAAGACCAGGGGGGTAGCGATATTGATCAGCAAATGGGTGGCATTGAGGCTGGAAGAATTGTGGCAGATAGGGGGTGTAGATATATTATGGTGAGTGGGAAGCTGGAGGGTGTACGGGTGGTACTTGTAAACGTATCCGCTCCGAACTGCGAGAATGTGGGATTTATGAGATGGGTGTTAGGCAAGATCCCGGACCTAGAGTCTCATGGCCTGATCATGGTGGGGGGGACTTTAACACACATTGACCCCGATCTGGACCGGTCAAAATCCAGGACTGGAAGGAGGCCAGCCGCGGCGAAGGAGTTGAGGGGTGTCATGGAGCAGATGGGGGGTAGACCCGTGGAGATTCGAACGGCCGAGGGCGAGGGAGTTTTCGTTTTTTCTCATGTCCATAAAGTTTAGTCTCGCATTGATTTTTGTGTTCTAGGTAGGGCGCTAATTCCGAAGGTGGCGGGGACGGAGTATTCGGCGAAAGCAGTCTCTGATCATGCCCTGCATTGGGTGGATTTGCGGTTGAGTGAGGAGAGAGGCAGCTCCCGCTGTGGAGGCTGAATTTGGGGTTGTTGGCGGATGAAGCAGTCTGCGGGTGGGTAAATAAGTCCATTCTGAATTACCTAGATACAAACGATATGGGTAAGGTATCAGCAGCAACGATTAGGGAGGCTCTGAAGGCAGTTGTAAGAGGGGAACTAATTTTGATTCGGGCCCACAGAGAAAAGGTGGAATGAGCAGAGAGGGCAAGATTAGTGGAGGAAATACTTCGAGTGGATAGGAGATATGCGGAGGCCCCGGACGCGGGGCTCTTGAGGGAGCGTCGGAAACTACACGCAGAGTTTGAGTTGTTGACCACAGGGAGGGCGGTGGAGCAGTTGAGGAGGCCAAGGGGGGTGGTCTACGAATATGGGGAAGAGGCGACCAGGATGGAGGCTTTTGAATGTAATTGATGCCCTCGGAAGGAGAGGAGGCGTAGGTGGTGGTTGTGATGAACACGGAGAAGGCTTTTGATCGGCTGGAGTGGGAGTATCTTTGGGAGACGCTGGGGAGGTTTGGGTTTGGTGAGGGCTTCATCGACTGGGTATGATTGCTTTACCAGGCGCCGGTAGTGAGTGTGCGCACGAACTGGCTGAGGTCAGGGTACTTTAAGCTACACCGAGGGACGAGGTAGGGGTGCCCTCTCTCCCGGTTGCTGTTCACTCTGGCTATAGATCCGCTGGCCATGGCGCTGAGAGCATCAAGGAAGTGGCAGGGGCCGATTCAGGGTGGGGTGGAGCACCGGGTTTGGCTGTACGTGGACAATCTGCTCTTATACATCTCGGGGAGGGGATGGGGGAGGTTATGCAGATCTTGGGAGAATTTGGCAGGTTCTCGGGGTACAAATTGAACATGGGAAAAAGTGAATTGTTCGTGATGCAGGCAAGGGGGCAGGAGAGGAGACTGAAGGAGCTGCCACTCAAGATGGTAGTGAGGAGCTTTCGCTACCTGGGAATACAGGTGGCTCGGAATTGGGAGGCATTACACAGATTCAACCTAACCCGGCTGGTGGAGCAAATGGAGGGGACTTTTAAAAATGGGATATGCTCCCGCTATCGCTGGCGGGGAGGGTGCAGACCGTAAAAATGACTGTGCTCCCCAGATGTTTGTTTGTCTTCCAATGCCTCCCCATCTTCATCCCTAAGGCCTTTTATGCGGGTAACCAAGATTATTTCAGGCTTTGTATGGGCGAATAAAACCCCGCGGGTGAAGAAAATGTTGGAGCGCAGTCGGGGGTAGGGTGGGTTGGCGCTGCCGAACTTCTGCAACTACTACTGGGCGGTGAATATAGCGATGATTAGGAAGTGGGTAATGGGGGAGAGGTCGGCACGGGAGCGGATGGATGCGGCGTCATGCAAAGGCACCAGTTTGGGAGCTCTGGTAATGGCACCTCTGCCGTTCTCACTGGCCCGTTACTCCACTAGCCCGGTGGTGGTGGCGGCATTGAGGAAATGGGGGCAATGGAGGAGGTAGAAGAAGGTGGAGGGTGTGTCAGTCTGGACCCCGATTTGCAACAACCACAGGTTCGCGCCGGGCAGGATAGATGGCGGGTTCCGAAGTTGGCAGAGAGCAGGAATTAGACGGTTGGGAGATCTATTCATAGACGGGAGCTTTCCCAGTCTGAAGGCGCTGGAGGACATGTTCAAGCTGCCGCCGGGGAATGGTTTCAGATATTTACAAGTACGGGACTTTCTGAGGAAACAGGTGTTGGCTTTCCCGCTGATCCCGCCACGGAGGATACAGGACAGAGTAGTGTCCGGTACCTGGGTGGGGGAGGGGAAAGTGTTGGATATCTATCAGGAGTTGTTGGAGGCAGAGGAGACCCTGGTGGAGGAACTGAAGGGCAAGTGGGAGGAGGAGCTAGGTGGGGAGTTAGAGGCGGGTCTGTGGGCGGACACCCTAAGCAGGGTTAATTCCTCTTCATCATGTGCCAGGCACAGTCTAATACAGTTTAAGGTGGTCCACCGGGCACACATGACGGCGGCGAGGATGAGCAAATTTTTCGGGGTAGAAGATAGATGGGCGAGGTGTGCAGCAAACCATGTCCATATGTTTTGAGCATGCCCGAAGCTTGGTGGATTCTGGCAGGGGTTTGCCAGAGCAATGTCCAAGGTGCTAGGTACGCGGGTGGTGCCGAGTCCAGAGATAGCGATCTTTGGAATGTCAGAAGACCCAGGAGTTCAGGGAGTGAAAGAGGCCGATGTTCTGGCCCTTGCCTCCCTGGTAGCCCGGAGACGGATCCTGTTAATGTGGAGGGACTCGAAGCCCCCGAGGGTGGAGACTTGGGTCAGTGACATGGCTGGGTTTCTCAAGATGGAGAAAATAAAGTTTGCCTTGAGGGTGTCAATGCTGCGGTTCTCCCAGAGGTGGCAGCCGTTCGTCGACTTTCTCGGGGAAAATTAAAATGTCAGCAGCAGCAGCATTCTGAAGGGGGGAGGGGGGCGGCGGGTAGGTGCAATATGGTTAAGGGATGTACAGAAGGGGTTGGGTGGGAAATGTCTAGTTTACCATGTTGATGTTTATGTTATTATTGTTTTGTTTGTTATTGTTATAAAAATTTTGCAAATGCTTCAATAAAAATATTTTATAAAAAAAAAGACTTGGGGTGGGATTTTACAGCCCTTCCCACCAGCAGAATCTTCCGGTCGCATCGAAGGCGACTCCCTGCAGCAGGTTTCCCAGCGGCAGGGCAAGCGAACAATGCAAAAAGACATAGACATTGGCAGGGCTGAAGATCCCGCCGGCAGCCAATGGCGAGCCGCCTCCGCCACCAGAAAACACATCATGGGGGGGGGGGGGGGGGGGGGGGGTTGCAGAACTCCCCTCCCCCCTTGGAAATCACAAGTAAAGTTTAATTCATGTTTCAATGTGTAGGGTGCCGCGGTGGTGCAGTGGTTAGCACTGCTGCCTCATGTTGCTGAGGACCCTGGTTCGATCCCAGCCCCGGGTCACTGTCTGTGTGGAGTTTACACATTCTCCCCGTGTCTGTGTGGGTCTCACTCCCACAACCCAAAGATGTGCAGGGTGGGAGGATTGGCCACACTAAGTTGCCCCTTTATTGGGGGAAAAAAATGTTTCAATATGTAACAGATTTTGGTATTAAATATTAATATTTATATTAATATTAAATATAAATATTGAAAATTAAACATAAAGTATCATAAAATTCAAGCACGAAGAACAAACAAGTATAAAATATAAGCATAAATGGAACTTAGTTAAGCTGGGTGTCAAGTTCCAGGTTGGCAGGTAGTCCTAACAGCGCAGATTGGTTCCCATTGCATGCCAATCCTCTACATTTGCCTATATTCTTCTTTGTAGGCACTATGAATAGAACCATCATTGTAAAATATTAAAAAACCCATCCATCACTGTCCAAAACCTTGCCTCATGTCGCACCACTGTCAACCTTTTCCTTTGTAAATTGCTGTGTCCACATTTATAATGGAAACCACCTCTTTAAACTGGTCATGCAGTAACCGCGCCCTCCTACCCATAGCTATACGGTAGTGTCTCAGCTTTGCATCTCCTTAGCGTGTATTGCTGGTGAACCCCTGCACTCCAATCAACTCTATGTTTTCATCTCTTTAAATCACTATAGGTTTGGTATTTTGAACAGTGAATAGCTACATAAACCAAACTTGTAAAATAAGAGCAGAATGTCTAACTTTAAAACTGAGATTGATTTTTTGCCTGTTTACACTGGTGTCTTTATTCTCTGCCCTTTAACCTTGGTTCACCTGAGGCTATACTTGACCTTGGCTCGCCATACACAATGTCACAAGAGTTCCACTAATACTTTATAATATTCAGAATTAGGAATGTATAAACATTTTGTATTGCTGAAGATACACATTAACAAACTGCAAGAGTCTTTTAGCACTCCCAGGGTTAACCCGATACTAAATTTAGGACACAGGTTTCAGGATGGAGTCTGCATATTTATGTGAGAGGCTCAGTCTTGTTAAATGGGAACGTCAAGAGGAAATACCATTGAACTTTGATAAATATAAAAGTACCAATTTGCCAAGAAATGTCAAGCTTGAATTAAGGTTATATTTGAATCAGGTCTTCCTGTACGATGGGAGAGTTGGTTTAGAATTTGTTGCTTGGAATATGAATAGATTTCTTTGCATATGCTATTGTATCCATATGTCTCTCTGGAACAGGTTCCCTGGGAAGACAAGAGAAGCAGACAGTACAGATTTATTCAAATTCATGATATGAGGTGATTGAGAGAAACAGATGATGTGGACCTCGAGATCTTCATTTTAATCTATAGGAGCCTGTGGGTACGTGGTTAAAATCAATAAAACTGGCACCATATCTGGATGTTTGCTCCAATGTTTTGACTTTCATATTTCACTGCAATGTGTTCGGCTGCATGCGAACAGCTCCCACAGAAGAGGTAGGGTGGCACATGTTAATCCCTCAAGTGGAGCAATATTGACGTGGGTTTTCAATTTTAACTTTGGGTCCACGTGTTTCCTGGGCTTCCTGAAACTCTTTAGTGAAGAAATGGTGAGAACACAGAAGCAATTGAAGGGACGGAGGCCATGTCAGGGAAAATTGCCAATAAGTACTAAGTACGTACATCGTTCATACACACTTGTGGTAAAGGGTTTATTCGCAGTATTTGTGCTGAGAGGTGTTACGGGTGACTGGTCAGATCCCAAAGGTGGCTAAGGTACTGGACCAGACCAGAACCGTAAATTTTTTTAATTTTTAAGACTGTGCGGATAGATTGATTTGCTCCAGGAGTGATTGCAGAAGAAAGAGGGTTCAATTATTTTCACAAACAAAAATTTATCAAAACAAAAGAAAACAATATTTAAACCTTTAAACTTCAAACATAACTAGATCAGCTTACATGTATCTCTTAACCCTAACACAAGATTTCCCATTAAACAGCACGTAAAATGAACATACAGTTCTCAACTCCACTTAGGCAGGCTGGCAATAATGATACTTGCATTTACAGAATGTATTCCTGTTGTTAGAGTATCCTCCTTCAGACCCCTTTTCGAAAATCTGTGTCGGTGGCAGCTTTTCATGACCTCTCCCAGGGGCTTTCCAAAATTTTCTGCCACCACCTGTTCGAACAGGGTTCTTTTATCTCTCTGAGTTTTATCCACTAAGTGCTTCAAAGATGGTTCTGTCCAAATCTGACCAAATTTGAACTCATCATTGTTATCTGGGCTTTTGATGCTCCACTCCGATTTACACAAAAGAACAGGGCCATGCTATGACTATGCAATTAACTTCCAGCTTATGGACAAAATAGGCCATCTGACTCTGTAATGTTCTAATGGCTGGTCAGACAAGAGTGTTTCAGAGGACAATGGATCTTGGGTGAATCATCCCGGCTGAACAGGGGTATCCTGTTTATTCCCATTAACGAGTTTAAGTCTAAATGGGACAATGCAACTCAGGCCAGGTGTGTGTGTGTATATCTCTAACTCAGTGCTAGCAGTTTTACCCTCAGTCTGTTAACCCCGAAATTGCCCACTGCATCTTCAATCCTGTTTCCGGATCAAATTTGCTAACATCTCCCTATTGTAGCAGAGATTATTTGGAGGTGTCATCTTATGATCTGTACTTTAGAGTTCTAACCTATCAGATCAGGAAAAGTGTCCCTTATGTTACATGGAATCTTAGATGACGACCAAGATGAGCACTAATAGAGGTATCAACTGGATTAGCAACAGCCAACGTCTCATGGACCTGTAGTTCCACAGGATGGAATGGAGCAGCAGAGAAGATGCAAGAGGGCATGCTTGGCACACATAGTCTACAGGCAGAGGATAAGCTTCTCTGACATGACTGGACAATAGTGTATTAGAATTACATTAGATAATAGCAGACATTTGTAACCTATCACCATGGACCTGGTGGCCATGCTTTACCAGTGGCTGTCAAAGTCACCGGCACACTCCAGTTCTTTGCCTCTGGAAGTTGCCGGGCTCTGCTGGAGGCATTTTCAGGATCTCTCAATCAGCAGCTCACAAATGCAGAAGACATATGATCGATGGCTTGTTGGCCAAGGTTGCCAGTTATGTTAACCTTGCCTGCAATGATGCCAGTCAGATTGAATGGGTGTTCAGATTTGCAGCTCTGGTCAGCTTCCTACAGGTACAGGTTGTCATCAACTGAACATGTGACAATGAAGGTACCAGTGATCATCCAGGAGCGTTGGTTAACTGTGAAAGGGCATTCATCCCATTGATGTGCAGCTGGTGTACAAACAACAAAAATCTGTTCACACAAATTTCCTGGGCAACAGCTTTCATCCTGTGGCAGTCCATTCTTCCAGAGATCTTCCTCCTTGGAAGCAGAAGTGCCAGCTATTTGCTCAGAGGCAAGGGATGCCCAGCTAAAACTGATAACATCTCTCAGAAATCTAAAGAATGAGGCCCAGAAGTGCTACAATGAATGCAACCAGGTATGTCATTGAAAAATCCGCATGCTGAAAATACACTTAAGATGCATAGATATAGCTAAAGGTACCCCTCAGTACCCAGCAACCAGGCTCACTACAATTATAATGATGTGTTGCATTGCCCAGCAGCCAGATAGACCTGGAGGAGGATCAAAGCACAAGGCATTTTTGATGCTTCCAAGAATACAAGAAAGAGGAGGAGGAAGAAGATGAGGAGGTGGTAAGTGACATGAATAATGCACCAGTAGCACCACAGTATACTTCTTGGAATGCTCAGGGTGATTTGATTGTTGGAGAGTTCACTTAGGATCCCCCAGTGCAATCATGTAACAAACGCATGAAGCACTATTTTCTGCTTCCTCCAACACCCCATTTAGTGACCTTTCTTTTATTTATTTGTTCACAGGATGTACACTTCACCAGCTAGGCTACCATTTATTACCCATCCCTAATTGCCCTTGAGAAGGTGGTGGTGAGCTGCCGTTTTGAACAGCTACAGTCCATGAGGTGTAAGTACACTCACAGTGCTGTTAGGAAGGGAGTTCCAGCATTTTGACCTAACGACAATGAAGGAACAGCGATATATTTCCAAGTCAGGATGGTGTATGACTTGATGGGGAACATGCAGTTGGTGGTAGGTATCTGCTACCCTTGTCCTTCTCGGTAGCAGAAATCCTCCAATACTATCACAAAAATATTATTATCACAGTTAACACTTCAATTGGTTCCAAATATTGTACTAATTGAAATGTTGGCCCTGATTCTGTACACTGGTGCCTGAGTTGGGATTGGAAACCCCCAACCTCAAACTCAGACTTCAGTGTGCTACTGCAGATCTATGGTTAGAGCAATCAAGAGGATAGTTTCCTGGTTATAACCCTGTTATGCCAACCCTTTTGCTCAACTTAGCAAGTAGCAAGCAGTAGAAACATCAGCATTCCAGCTTCTTCATAGCCCTTTACCTTTTATGCTGAATGGCTGCATGAGAGGTGCAAATCTCTTCACGTACAAACTTTGACCCTACTGTTCTCAAGTAGATTATAGCTGAAGTGATATGGCAATTAGGATACCTTGGGCACCACTGGAAATGGATTGCAGGATGTTTTAGGCTTGGCTTTAGCTGCAAGAAATTTGAATGATTCAATTCAAAGTAAATTGATCCTGTAATGTAAGAAAATCCGATTCATCTCTAACTCCAATAGTATTTCCTACTGCATGTGCCAACAAACACACAAAACTATTAATTGTTGTTATACCCTTCCTTCAAAACAAACTGTAACTTTAGAAGTTTGTGAAAAGAAGAAATTCTAAAATAGCATAAATGTGTAATTTCAGCATTGTTTCCAGCATGAACATAAAAATGCGGCATTTTCACTAATAAAATGCACATTGTTCCTAATGCTTCTTTGGAAGGCAATTTACATTAAGCTCTATTTTTTCCGAGATGCTCTCCAACTTTCTTGCTTGAAAGCCTGGATGTACTCCAGAACTCAGATTTATGGATTTCTGTATATAAACAGTGTTCTAAAGCAGAAGGATTTTCCCGAGGACCTTTTTGATTTCGATTTTTCTGTGAGACTTAAGGCAAATCCACAATTCTATTTGTGTCGGCATTGAGTGGACTTTACAGCACAACCCCTGAAGCGGAACTGCACTAGTCATTTGGCAAAACATATTGGGCATAATGTGCCTAGAGGCCAGTCCCACCACCGAAAGTGAAGCACAGCGGATTCCTCCCTGACAGTCTATCCACAACTCAGTCAACCCAGGAATGTCAGAGCCTCCTTCTGAGGGGGATTGAGGGGTGGCGGGAGTGGTGGGCAGGCTTTTGCCAACCGGCCGGACTTTAAGACCCATGCCGGCCGACCTTCGCGACCCACATAAGCCGATCATTGTGGCCCATGCCCACCGGCCTTCGCGTCACATGTCACGTTCACGTACCATTAACGCGAAAGGAGAACTTGCTTGGTCCTCACAATTCTCGTTTGAATCAGATTCAAAGGAAGAAAGGGCAATAGGCATATCAGATGTAGACTTCAGCCAGTTCCTTTGTGCCGTCTTCATCTTTATGAAAACAGAATATCCAACCTCGCACATGTGGGTCGGTGTGAAGGGCAATATGGGTGTCATGGTAGCACAGTGGTTAGCACAGTTGCTTCACAGCTCCGGGGTCCCAGGTTTGATTCTCGCCTTGAGACACTGTCTGTGCGGAGTCTGCACGTTCTCCCCCGTGTCTGCATGGGTTTCCACTGGGTGCTCCAGTTTCCTCCAAAGATGTGCAGGTTAGGTGGATTGGTCATGCTAAATTGCCCTTAGTGTCCAAAAAGGGGTTACTGGGTTACAGGGATAGGCTGGAGGTGTTGGCTTAGGTAGGGTTCTGTTTCCAGGGGCCGGTGCAGACTCGATGAGCTGAATGGCCTCCTTCTGCCCTGTAAATTCTATGAATAGCAACAAAATTATTGTTTTACCCAGGACTGGACACTCCTGGGAGATGCTATTCCAGAATGCTGACAGCTTCATGGGCTTTTGGCGTGTTTTAGTCAGCTTAAGAACTTAAGAACTAGGAGCAGGAGTAGGCCATCTGGCCCCTCGAGCCTGCTCCGCCATTCAATGAGATCATGGCTGATCTTTTGTGGACTCAGCTCCACTTTCCGGCCGGAACACCATAACCCTTAATCCCTTTATTCTTCAAAAAACTATCTATCTTTACCTTAAAAACATGTAATGAAGGAGCCTCAACTGCTTCACTGGGCAAGGAATTCTATAGATTCACAACCCTTTGGGTGAAGAAGTTCCTCCTAAACTCAGTCCTAAATCTACTTCCCCTTATTTTGAGGCTATGTCCCCTAGTTCTGCTTTCACCCGCCAGTGGAAACAACCTGCCTGCATCTATCCTATCTATTCCCTTCATAATTTTTAATGTTTCTATAAGATCCCCCCTCATCCTTCTAAATTCCAACGAGTACAGTCTCAGTCTACTCAACCTCTCCTCATAATCCAACCCCTTCAGCTCTGGGATTAACCTAGTGAATCTCCTCTGCACACCCTCCAGCGCCAGTATGTCCTTTCTCAAGTAAGGAGACCAAAACTGAACACAATACTCCAGGTGTGGCCTCACTAACACCTTATACAATTGAAACATAACCTCCCTAGTCTTAAACTCCATCCCTCTAGAAATGAAGGATAAAATTCCATTTGCCTTCTTAATCACCTGTTGCACCTGTAAACCAACTTTCTGTGACTCATGCACTAGCACACCCAGGTCTCTCTGCCCAGCGGCATGCTTTAATATTTTATTGTTTAAATAATAATCCCGTTTGCTGTTATTCCTACCAAAATGGATAACCTCACATTTGTCAACATTGTATTCCATCTGCCAGACCCTAGCCCATTCACTTAACCTATCCAAATCCCTCTGCAGACTTCCAGTATCCTCTGCACTTTTCGCTTTACCACTCATCTTAGTGTCATCTGCAAACTTGGACACATTGCCCTTGGTCCCCAACTCCAAATCATCTATGTAAATTGTGAACAATTGTGGGCCCAACACGGATCCCTGAGGGACACCACTAGCTACTGATTGCCAACCAGAGAAACACCCATTAATCCCGACTCTTTGCTTTCTATTAATTAACCAATCCTCTATCCATGCTACTACTTTACCCTTAATGCCATGCATCTTTATCTCATGCAGCAACGTTTTGTGTTGCACCTTGTCAAGGGCTTTCTGGAAATCCAGATATACCACATCCATTGGCTCCCCGTTATCTACTGCACTGGTAATGTCCTCAAAAAATTCCACTAAATTAGTTAGGCACGACCTGCCCTTTACGAACCCATGCTGCGTCTGCCCAATGGGACAATTTCTATCCAGATGCCTCGCTATTTCTTCCTTGATGATAGATTCCAGCATCTTCCCCACTACCGAAGTTAAGCTCACTGGCCTATAATTTCCTGCTTTCTGCCTACCTCCTTTTTTAAACAGCGGTGTCACGTTTGCTAATATCCAATCCACTGGGACCACCCCAGAGTCTAGTGAATTTCGGTAAATTATCACTAGTGCATCTGCAATTTCCCTAGCCATCTCTTTTAGCACTCTGGGATGCATTCCATCAGGGCCAGGAGACTTGTCTACCTTTAGCCCCATTAGCTTGCCCATCACTACCTCCTTAGTGATAACAATCCTCTCAAGGTCCTCACCTGTCATAGCCTCATTTCTATCAGTCGCTGGCATGTTATTTGTGTCTTCCACTGTGAAGACCGACCCAAAAAACCTGTTCAGTTCCTCAGCCATTTCCTCATTTCCCCTTATTAAAACTCCCTTCTCATCCTCTAAAGGACCAATATTTACCTTAGCCACTCTTTTTTGTTTTATATATTTGTAAAAACTTTTACTGTCTGTTTTTATATTCTGAGCAAGTTTACTCTCATACTCTATCTTACTCTTCTTTATAGCTTTTTTAGTAGCTTAATGTTGCTCCCTAAAGATTTCCCAGTCCTCTAGTCTCCCACCAATCTTTGCCACTTGATATGCTTTTTCCTTCAATTTGATACTCTCCCTTATTTCCTTAGATATCCACGGTCGATTTTCCCTCTTTCTACCGTCCTTCCCTTTTGTTGGTATAAACCTGTGCTGAGCACTCTGAAAGATCGCTTGGAAGGTTCTCCACTGTTCCTCAACTGTTCCACGATAAAGTCTTAGCTCCCAGTCTACCTTAGCTAGTTCTTCTCTCATCCCATTGAAATCTCCTTTGTTTAAACACAAAACACTAGTATTTGATTTTACCTTCTCACCCTCCATCTGTATTTCAAATTCCACCATATTGTGATCGCTCCTTCCAAGAGGATCCCTAACTATTAGATCATGAATCAATCCTGTCTCATTACACAGGACAAGATCTAGGACCGCGTGTTCCCTCGTAGGTTCCATTACATACTGTTCTAGGAAACTATCGCGGATACATTCTATAAACTCCTCCTCAAGGTTTCCTTGACCGACCTGGTTAAACCAATCGACATGTAGATTAAAATCCCCCATGATAACTGCTGTACCATTTCTACATGCATCAGTTATTTCTTTGTTTATTTCCTGCCCCACCATAACGTTACTATTTGGTGGCCGATAGACTACTCCTATCAGTGACTTTTGCGCCTTACTATTCCTGATTTCCACCCAAATGGATTCAACCTTATCCTCCATAGCACCGATGTCATCCCTTATTATTGCCCGGATGTCATCCTTAAATAACAGAGCAACACCACCTCCCTTACCATCCACTCTGTCCTTCCGAATAGTTTAATACCCTCGGATATTTAACTCCCAGTCGTGACCATCCTTTAACCATGTTTCAGTAATGGCCACTAAATCATAGTCATTTATGATGATTTGTGCCATCAACTCATTTACTTTATTCTAAATACTACGAGTATTCAGGTAAAGTACACTTATGTTGGTTTTTTTACCTCTGTTTTGAATCTTAACATCTCCAGTTTTATTCCTTTTAGTATTACTGGGCCTATTCACTAAGCTCCCCTCAGTCACTGTACCTTGTACTGTTGCCCTTTTTGATTTTTGACTATGTCTTCTCTGCCTTGTACTTTTCCCCTTACTTCCTTTTGCTTCTGTCCCTGTTTTACTACCTTCCAACTTCCTGCATCGGTTCCCATCCCCCTGCCACATTAGTTTAAACCCTCCCCAACAACACTAGCAAACACTCCCCCTAGGACATCGGTTCCAGTCCTGCCCAGGTGCAGACCGTCCGGTTTGTACTGGTCCCACCTCCCCCAGAACCGGTCCCAATGCCGCAGGAATTTGAATCCCTCCCTCTTGCACCATCTCTCGAGCCACGCATTCATCCTATCTATCCTGACATTCCTACTCTGACTAGCTCGTGGCACTGGTAGCAATCCTGAGATTACTACCTTTGAGGTCCTACTTTTTAGTTTAACCCCTAACTCCCTGAATTCCGCTTGTAGGACCTCATCCCGTTTTTTACCTATATCGTTGGTGCCTATGTGCACCACGACAGCTGGCTATTCACCCTCCTCCCCCAGAATGTCCTGCAGCCGCTCCAAGACATCCTTGACCCTTGCACCAGGGAGGCAACATACCATCCTGGAATCTCAATTGCGTCCACAGAACCGCCTGTCTATTCCCCTTACGATCGAGTCCCCTATCACTATAGCCCTGCCATTTTTCTTCCTGCCCTGCTGTGCAGCAGAGCCAGCCACGGTGCCATGAACCTTGCTGCTGCCTTCCCCTGGTGAGCCATCTCCCTCAACAGTATCCAAAGCGGTATACCTGTTTTGCAGGGAGATGACCGCAGGGGACACCTGCACTGCCTTCCTTCTCTTGCTCTGTCTTTTGGTCACCCATTTGCTATCTCCCTCAGTAACTTTCACCTGCGGTGTGGCCAACTCGCTAAACATGCTATCCACGACCTCCTCAGCATCGCGGATGCTCCAAAGTGAGTCCATCCGCAGCTCCAGAGCCGTCAAGCGGTCTAACAGGAGCTGCAACTGAACACACTTCTTGCACGTGAAAGAGCCAGGGACAGTGGATGTGTCCCTGAGCTCCCACATCGCACACGAGGAGCATGACATGGGTCTGGGATCTCCTGCCATGTCTTAAACCTTAGGTAAACTTATACAACAACAATTTCTAAATAAAAATAAATAAATTAGACAATTAAAAGAAAAACTACTTACCAGTCACTTACCAGGGTTAAAAAGCACCTCCGAAAAAGCACCATCTTCACAGTCCTCCTGAGCAGCTGAAAAATGGAAGCAGCTTTGCTCCGTGATTTGGCACCAAGATCATGTACAAGGCGTTTGATGTCAAGTGTACATGCAGGGTGTACGACCTGCTCACTGCTGCCACTTCTGGCCAGAAGATCCCACACAGCCTCATTTATTTATTTTCATTTAAGAGGTGGCAGCAGCCGCCATTCTCAAGCCCGTAGTGGCTATTCGGGGTTTCCTCCGCAATCGGGTCCACCATGGGAATGGTGCAAACGTTCGCTCGGCGACCCTCCCGACACCCACCCGTGGGTTGTGACCTGCACTTTGAAAAACACTGGGCTAGAGATTATTTAGGCTAATAATTTGACATTTTGATTTGACACAAAAGTAGCGCAGTTAGCCTAAATAATACCGAAAGTTTAATATGTTAATTTATATATACATCCAGTGCCCGGTTCTTAAATCTCAGAGCAAAATGGACTTTTTCATCAAAGCGTGAACACAAACCACTGCTTCTCAGCCTTAACCATTCTGTTTTTCTTAATTTACTATATTCATAAAAATGTATCTAAAAATATTATAATGAAGATGCAGAAAATATTCAGGCACTACAATGGAAATATATTAGTCTACATTGATTGGTATGGTTGCTCCAGATAATTTTTTATATTTCTTGGGGTGTGGTCGTCGCTGGATAGGTCAGTAATAATAATAATAATAGCTTATTGTCACAAGTAGGCTTCACTGACGTTACTGTGAAAAGCCCCTAGTCGCCACATTCCGCCGCCTGTTCGGGGAGGCCGGTACGGGAATTTGCTGTCCATCCCTATTTGCCCTTGATATGGTGATGGTGAGCTACCTTTTTGAACTGCTGCAATCACTATAGCGCTCAAAGTAGACCCCTTACAAGATTCCTCCCATCGTAACCCACGCTACCCCTTCTCCATCCCACCACCGTCGCACCTTGACCACATTCGCTGCTCAATCATAATGAAGCAGGTTCGGCAACACCAACCCCCCTGCTGCCTCTGCCTCTGTAGCAGGTCCTCCCCTCCCCCTCGGCACCTTCCCTCCCATACAAAGTCCAAAATGAATGTGTCCAATTTCTGAAAGAAGGCCTTTGGTAGAAAGATCGGGAGAGCCTTAAAAATAAACAAGAACCTCGGCAGAATATTTGTTTTCACCACTTGGACACCTGCCACTAACGTAAAGTGCAGTGTATACCAACTCAATTCTCCACCCTCCCCACCAACAACTTAGCCAATACTTTCACATCCGTGTTCAATAGTGACATGGGCCTATACAACCTACATTCCTCCAGGTCCATCCCCTGTTTCAGGATTAACATAATTACTGCCTGCATCATTGTCTCCAGTGGCTCCCCCTTCTCCAGCGCTTCATTAAACGGCCCCAACAGATGTGGTGCCAGGTCCATCGCAAATTCCATATAAAATTCGGTCAGGTACCTATCCGGCCCTGGGGCCTACTCGGAGTTCACACCGCTGATACAATCCAACACATTCCTCAGACCCAGGGGCTCTTCCAATGCTTGCCTCTTTACTTCCTCCATGTGGGGAAATTCCAGCTCGTCCAGAACCTGCCCCCTGTCCCCTTCGTCTTCACCCAGATCCGCCTCCTAGTCCCTGGTAGTACTCCCTAAATTCCTCATCTATCTTCCCCGGCTCTCAGACCACATCCACAGATACAGTCCATATCTTCAATATTTCCCTGGACCCGGCCTGCCTCCGCAGCTGGTGCGCCAGCTTGCGGCTCGCGTTCTCCCTATACTCAGAGTGCACCCCTCTTGCCCTACCCGGTTTTCCTACCACCGTCTCTGTTGTCAACCTGTCAAACTGCCGCTGCAACTTTTTCCTCATCGCCAATCCCTCCACGGTGGGCACCTCGAATACTCCCTATCCACCTCCACTATCTCGCTCTCTAGACGGTCATGTTCCTCCCTCCTTTCCCTATCCGCACAAGCCTTAAACAAAATTATTTCCCCCCCCGGACCACTGCCTTCAGTGCTTCCCATAGAATAGCCACGACACCTTCCCAATTTGATTTAACTCCACATGCTCCTTAATTGCCACCCGCACCTTATCACAAAACCCTCCATCTGCCAACAACTCCGAATCAAACCTCCACCCCAGTCTCTGCTCTCAACCTGATCTAAACCGAATCTCCAGCCAGTGGGCGCATGGTCTGAGATAACTATCCCCGCATACTCTGTCCCCTCCACCCCAACCAAAATCTCCCGACTCACTACAAAGTAATCAGTCCTTGAATACACCTATAGACGTGCGAAAAGAAGGAATACTCCCTTCCCCTTGGAAGTGCCATGGATCCACCATACCCATTCTCTCCATAAACACCCCAGCTGCCTTGCCACCCGCACCCTACCCATCGACCTGGGGCTTGACCTATCCACCCTCGGCTCTAGGACACAGGTAAAATCTCCTCCCATGATCAACTGGTGCGTGGCCAAATCCAGGATCACTACCAGTAACCCCCTCATAAAACCCACATCACCCCAATTTGGGGCATATACACTTACCAACACCACTGGCGCCCCTTCTAATACCCAACTTACAGTCACATATCCCCCACCTGGATCCCTCACCTTGTTTGCACTCACAAATCCCATTTTTTTGCTCCCTAATAAGTCTTCGGCCACATCTGGGGTCGCAAAATAATACTCCCAGGAGTCACACATAATTTTGCCGGGTAGAGCACCCCAATCCTGATCTGCCACTGGCACAGCATCACCTACGCCTTGTTGAACCCTGCCCACCGTTTAGCCAACTCGGTTCTGATGTCCTGGTAAATTCAGACCTTTGTTCCCTTGCCACTCACAGGTATGCTTCTCCATGGCCCAAATTTGTGGAGCCTCACAATCACTGCCCGCGGCAGCTCCCCAGCTCTAGGCTTCTACCTCAGGGACCTCTGCTCTCAGCCCACTTTAGGGCCTTATATAGCAACCCTTCCACCACCAGCCCCACCAGCATCTTCGAGACGTACCTCGTGGCACTCACACCTTCCACTCCTTCAGGCAGGCCCACTATTTGCAGGTTCTGCCTTCTTGAAGTGTTCTCCTGCTCTTCCACCTTTTCCCTCAATGTTTTACAAAGGTCCCCGAGGAGCCCCACCTCTGCCTCCAGAGCCACCACACGATCGCTGTGGTCCGATATTACTCCTTCGATCTCCCGAATCTGTGACCCCTGTACCCCCAAACACTTCTCCACCCGTTCCATTGAACTCTTCAGGGGTGCCACAGCTCCTTCGATGGTCTTCGAGCGATCCTGCTGCATTTCCTTCCTCTGCTGGTGGAATTCCTCCTTAATAAAAGCCACCAACTGCTCCATCTGGGGCTTTCCACCTTGCACCTGTCCGTCCTCCCACAGCCATCTTCACACCAGCTGCTGCTGCAGTAAAAGATTCCTTCAACTCTTCAGCCAGGTCTCTCATCGTCTTCTGCCAAGTTTGGTAACCAGCAGACATACCATTCCCGGGGCAAACTACTCATCCAACACTCACCTACGCCTTTTCATCAAAATTCCACCCATTATCGGGTAAAAAGAGCTCTTTTCTGTGCCTTCAATCAGGAGCTTCCCTGTGTGAAACCACTCACACCATGGCCGCCACCGGAAGAATCAAATGAAGAATATTCTATCACAGTCCTGATTTGTGCCTTGTAATTGGTGGACAGGATTTAGGGAATTAGAAGGTGAATTACATCCAGCTTAAAGTGCCCTTTGCACTCAGAAATTATAGCTGATTATATTTTTGGACTTGAGTGTTAGATGGTATGTGGTACTTGGATAAGATACTGCAGGATGCATTCTACTAAATCTGGGATCACCTGACCTGTGGGGAATTGGAGGTCAGATATCACATGTTCGGGAGTTAGTCGCCTGGTAGATTAAACAATATTGTTCTCGCAGTTAAATATTGGCTTTGCGCGTTGTTTTTTCATCCTGAGAGGTGGCAGGGTGACCAAATGTTATGTCATAAAATAAGGAACACTTTGACCGTAGAACCGGGAGGTGGGGGTTCTGGTGACTATAAGAGCTGGGGGAGGGGCGGTGTTTGGGGTGGTGGGTGACGTGGCTTTAAGGCAGCCAAAATGTACAACTTAGTTTGTGGAGTCATAACATCATTATCACTCTGCTGGTCAACTCAGAGACTTGCTGAGCCACTCAAATCACTAAACTTAGACTCTCAGACTCACCCTCCCACAGTCTATCCTCAGAATTAAGGGATGCAGAACCAACAGGCAGAATAAGGGACACTCACTTAAAATGTGGAACAATTGGCTATTCTTGTCAGTGGTGAGGCTGACATTTATTGACCACATATGGTTGTCCTGTGAAGATGGTCATGAGATTTTAAAGTGCCTTGCTAGGCCAATTAGGAGAGCAGTTAAGAATGAACTTCAGTGAAATTCGTATTCATCCACCTTCTTTTACACCATTATTTGTGGCTATACCTTCAGACAAGGAATCCCCTCACTAAAAATATCAACCTCTCTCTCCTTTAAGATAATTCTTAAAACCTGATGTACCATCAATCTGACATGAGTCGTAGAGAGGATCCAAATAGTAGGCTTTAATAAGCTAGATGTGAGCCTGGCAGTGGTCGTACAAGGAAAGGCTGACTGCCTCATGGTACAAGCTTTTATACCCCGCCTTGTAGGTGGAGCTACCATCCTCTCAGCCAAATGGCGGGGAGTCACATGACTAGCAACAGCCAATTGGCAGAGAGGCACATGACGTGCCTAGGCCAATGGGCAGCGGGACTGCTGTACCAATGGCAGATTGGTTCTAAGGTCATATGATCTGCCTAGTCATACTACCACAAAACCTATCCCCTTAAGCAAACTTTTGGTCATTTGCTCTGACGTCTCTTTCATTTGCTTCGTAAATTAGAATCAAAGGTTGTCAGACAAAACTGTAACTGAATAATAGACCACCTTTAAAGTGGAAATAGTTGGGACACAGTTGAGGTACATTCCCACAATAGAAACAGTGGGACAAACAAAACCTGAGCTCCCTTAATGATGACAGGGATAGAGAGTAAGATGAAGCAGAGAAAGGGTGTTTATGGCAGATGTCCGGTTGATAATAAAGTGAGAACCTGACTGAGTATAAGAGGTTCGGAAGAGATGTAAAGAAATATATAACAACATGAAAGAGAATCACAACAGTGTTATGGCGCAGAAGGAGGCCATTTGGCCCATTGTATCCACACCGACTCTCCAAAAGAGCATTATGACTTAGTGCCATTTTCCTATCTTTTTCCTGTACCGCTGCAGATTGTTTCCATTCAAATATCATCTAGTGCCCTCTTGAATGCCTCGATTGACCCTGCCTCCACCACACTTCTAGGCAGTGCATTCCAGACTCCAAACCCTCGCTGCGTGATTTCTCACATCATATTTGCTTCTTTTGTAAATCACTTCAAACCTGTCCCTGTCATTCTCAATCCTTTTACAAGAGGGAACAGTTTCCCTCGTCTACTCTGTCTTCCCCCTCAGAATTTTGAACATCTCCATCAAATCTATTCACAGCATTCTCCTCTCCAAGGAAAAATTAGGAGACGAGACTGGCAGCCAACATCAAATGTATCCAAGATTATTATAGGAATATAAATAGTAATGGGATGTAATAGTAAAGGCGGGTGGGTGGGTAAAAGGAGGAATTAGACCAATTAGGAATTAAAAAGGGGTTTTTAAAAATTGTTTGTTCACGGGATGTGGGCTCCACTGGCTAGGTCAGCACTTATTACCCATTGCTAATCATCTTTGAGAGGATGATTGTGGTGTAGGCAGAACACAGAACATACAGTGCAGAAGGAGGCCATTCGGCCTATCGAGTCTCCACCGACCCACTTAAGCTCTCACTTCCACCCTATCCCCGTAACCCAATAACCCCATCTAAACATTGTGGTCACTAAGGGAAATTTATCATGGCCAATCCACTTAACCTGCTCGTCTTTGGACCGTGGGAGGAAACCGGAGCTCCCGGAGGAAACCGCAGACACGGGGAGAACGTGCAGACTCCGCACATACAGTGACCCAGCGGGGAATCGAACCTGGAACCCTGGTGCTGTGAAGCCACCATGCTATTCACTTGTGCTACCATGCTGCCCTTATCCAGAGCGGAGACATACACAAGGTGTAGCAGGCAGGGGACTGTCTTCAAAAGTCTTTCCAGAAAAGCAGAAGAACATCAATGGAGCACCCGGTGAAGCTCCCAGATTCTCTGATGTGGCGCTGGAGCTGACCAGGAGGCGGTCCAGGAACATGCTGCGAAGCAAATGGGGTCAGATCAGCCACACAGGCCAATTCAAGGGGTATGGCCTTGAGGACCTAGCTGTACATGCCACAAAAGATCCAATCACCTCATTCAAAAGGGAAAGGCTAGTGAATGTATCTTCAAAGACTATCTGCTGCCTACTGCACCAGCAACTTCACACAATCCTCAGATTACACACACACCTATCATTCACCCACCTTGCATCAAAATGTTCTACCTCACTTCTAGTGACGGTGATGTGCCGAGCGGATGCACCTCAGGTGGCTCCCCTCCGAACCAGGACAAAAAAAGGCACTTGTAGTTTTGTCCAAATTTCAAAGAAAAAGTCCCTCAACAACTAAAGGAGGGTAACCGAGGAAAGATGCCAGCGAACGGGAGCTCGAGGGGCCGAAGAGACAGCAGACACCAACAGGCAGACGAGACAGCGGAGCCACAAGGCGAAGGAGCTGCGACCACCCAGGAAGGAGGGTGGCCAACGACCCGAGCATTAGCCTCCCCCCCCCGCCCCCCACCACCACCACCACTGGCGACGGATGGTTGTAAGGTATTCCAGTTGATGAAAGATTGAAGTTAGACCAGCCAAATGTGAAATATTATCGTCATTGTTATGTTGTAAAAAGATGTCTCAGGAGATGAATTTGGAGGGAGTGGGGCTAGCGTGGAGAAAGTTCAGAATCTATTATGGTTAAGTGGACAATCAATCAAGGGAAAAGATTGATTGTATTTTTTACATTCTTATCTAAACCGCTTGATATCTTTCTGCCTTGTAGCACACTGCAGACTCCTCTATTCCAAAAAATGCTTGATTTTCTCACATTCTCAGTGTCATACCAACATTGAATGTGACATCTATGAGAAACAGGAAATTGAAAAGTAGGGAATGTTTTCCTCTCGATCTCAACAGATTGTGGCTTTGCTTGTTATTCTGCATCGTGAAGCAAGGATTTCTAAAAATATCTAATATAATTTCCTTAATGGCTTATTATCCTCCAGTGTCAATCAGGAAGATTTTTTGCACAGGGTGATTCTTCAAACAAAAGGTCTTGTTAATACAAAACAGGCACTAAATAATATAGACAATAAAAAATGATCCATAAGCCCCAAGGCTTTCAAACTAAAAGCTCATAATGACATTGCCATGTAAGTTCTTCCTGATGCCCTGGTCATAGAACATAGAACATAGAACAGTACAGCACAGAACAGGCCCTTCGGCCCTTGATGTTGTGCCGAGCAATGATCACCCTACTTAAACCCACATAACCCGTATCCCAACAATCCCCCCATTAACCTTACACTACGGGCAATTTTGCATGGCCAATCCACCTAACCCGCACATCTTTGGACATATCTTTGGATATACATCCCTTGACCAATATTATTTTAAACTGATTATCTGATCGTTATCACATTGCTGTGTGTAAATTCTTGTGCGTGCAAATTGGCTGTCATATTTCCCAACTTTACAACAATGACGACACCTCACATGTACTTAATTGGCTGTAAAGTGCTTTGCGATATCCTGAGGCCCTGGAAGGAGCTAGATAAATACAAGTCTTTCTTTCTTAGCCAGAGCTCCAGCCAGCAATCAAGAAGCTTTTTTAAAATTTAGAATAGTTCATGTAATTCAATGTTAAATGAAAGATTAATAATGTGACTGTGTATAGTTCAGCCTGAACTATCTTCTGTCTCTTACTGAGGCCATATGTATCGTACCAGCTGCCTAATTTTAGGTTACATATTGTAAAGAACTGTCTCTAAATTACTTGCTCAAGCTAACGTGAAGCATTTTTGCTCTTACTTCCTTCTTGACACCTCTGTGGCCTATGTGGAGAGAATCAGATGTCACTGAGGCATGTCATGGAATAAGTAATTTTTTTATATTAGTTCCCAGGTTGTGGGACTGACAGGTCTGGCATTCATTGCCCCTCGCTAGTTACATTAGGCGGAATTTTCTCATTTCTGCTCAGAGTGCTGGCTGAGGTGAGAAAACCAGCACGCAGATCATCGGCTGTCCATCTGGTTTTTCTTGCCACATTGTGCAGCATTCTGCGCAAAAGAAATGGAGGCGTAGTCCATTCCATCATGCTGGTGGGGCAGGACTGGAAAATTTGGGGCGGGATTCTCCCCTACCCGGTGAGGCGTGGGGTCCCGGCGTAGCGGAATGGCGCCAACCACTCTGGCATCGGGCCTCCCCAAAGGTGTGGAATTCTCCGCACCTTTGGGGCTAGGCCCGCGCTGGAGTGGTTGGCACCACGCCGACTGGTGCCAAAACCGGCGCCAGCGGCCTTTGATGCCCGGCGCCGGGGCTGGCCGAAAAGCCTTCACCGGTTCACACATGCGCCGGTGCGTCACGTCACCACCGGCGCATGCGCGCTGGGGGATTCTCTTCCGCCTCCGCCATGGTGGAGGCTGTGGCGGCGGCGGAATCAAAAGAGTGCCCCCACTGTACTGGCCCGCTCGCCGATCGGTGGGCCCCGATCACGGGCCTGGCCACTGTGGGGGCAACCCCCCGGGGTCCGATCGCCCCGCGCCCCCCCAGGACCCAGGGGGCCCGCTCGCGCCGCCGATCCCGCCGCCACCAGAGGTGGTTCAAACCATGGTGGCGGGAGAGGACTCTCAGCGGCGGGACTTTGGCCCATCGCGGGCCGGAGAATTGCCGCAGGGGCTCGCCGATGGGCGCGGAAGGCACACCTATTGGTGCGCCGTGATTCTCGCCCCCGCCAATTCCCGGGTGGCTGAGAATTCCGGCCACGGCGGGGGCGGGATTTTCGCCGGTCCCGGGCGATTCTCCGACCCTGCAGGGGGTCGGAGAATTTCGCCCTTGGTTCCTGACCTTCCTGGGTGGGAACCTCATTGCATCACTGCCAGAGGTGAGCGTGAAAAATTGGAAAAAGAAATGTAGCTGGCGAGAGTCTCATTTTCAATTCTCACGGGATTTTACACCTACATAGCCATTTGTGCTTGCGGCAATTGCAGGCGCAAAATCCCCCCCTGTTGAGTTTGACAAATTGAGTGGCTTAGCTAGGCCCCGTCAGAGGGCAATTAAGAGTTAATTCCATTGGTGTGGGACTGGAGTCACCTATAGCCCAGACTGGGTAGAGACAGTAGGTTTCATTCCATAAAGGATGTCAGTGAAAATGTTGGGTTTCTTTAACGATGATTTTTTGGATATTCTTACTTTTTAATTTCCAGATTTTTCTTACCAATTTCAAATTCTCAAAATAACTATTTTTGTAGCTGAACTATTTTAGATGGGTTATTAGACCGTGGGTGTGATTTAATTGGAAAAAAACAGAGTCCCGTTTCGAGTACATTTGGTGGGGTGTTTTTCAGCACTTAACAATCCCGCTATCAAATGGGACTCTTTTTTTTTCTGGCTTCAGCGAGGAATGTTCCACCAAGGCCGCAATTATCTTAATTTCCTGCACTGACAAGCTTCAACTTGTTAGAGCAGGAAGAGATTGGGGCGCCATTTTTAAATGCGGCCCGATCTGTCGAACCCCACTGCGACTTCCAGACCTCCAATGCCCCAAATTACCTGTTAGGGAGTCTTCAAGACCCCCTCACTCCACCTCATAAGGACAGGACACTTCCCGGGCGCAATCACCAGCATGGACAACTTAGCATCCAACTACCTTGGCGCTGCCAGCCTGGCACCCTGGCAATGTCCTTGTCAACCTGACAACCTGAGCAACCTGGCAGTGTCAGGGTGCCATGGGTGGCACTGCCATGGTGCCCACGTGGCAGCGGAATTACTAGACCATTAATATAATGGTCGGGCAGCAGGGTAGCATGGTGGTTAGCATAAATGCTTCACAGCTCCAGGGTCCCAGGTTTGATTCCCGGCTGGGTCACTATCTGTGTGGAGTCTGCACGTCCTCCCCCTGTGTGCGTGGGTTTCCTCCGAGTGCTCCGGTTTCCTCCCACAGTCCAAAGATGTGCGGGTTAGGTGGATTGGCCTTGCTAAATTGCCCGTAGTGTCCTAATAAAAGTAAGGTTAAGGGGGGGTTGTTTGGTTACGGGTATAGGGTGGATACGTGGGTTTGAGTAGGGTGATCATGGCTCGGCACAACATTGAGGGCCGAAGGGCCTGTTCTGTGCTGTACTGTTCTATAATCACCACATCACCTATATCAAAGACATTACAGAACTGGTGAAGGAGAGAGGCAGATAACAAGTCTAGTCTACAGCAAAGTCCAGCCAAAGTGCCCCGCATCATTGTCATTTTCTGTATTCTTCATCATTCAAAATCTTCACTGCCAAACCACACATTATCTGTTTAATACCAGAATGAAAATTATATATTTGCCTTTAATGGTGCTTAGCAAACCCATAGCAAGTGAAAGAAAACGTTAACACGTGGCCTCGGCATTAGCCAGCATTACGTCCCAGAGGAATTTTAGGAATGTGAACTAAAATGCATTAATGTTCCATAAAAGCCAACACGCCAAGTTTCCAATGCACAAAGGATTTTTATAGACTATAATAATAAAAGGCGCGAGCCAAACAACACCTTTGAGCCTGTTTAACTGTTTAATTAGATCAGAAGCTGAAGCTCCTAAAGGTGAATGTGAAGGATATAGGGACTCGTTTGCAGTGCATCAGTTCTGGATTGAAATGACAGCCTATTGTCAACCCTAGTAAAGGCTTGTCATATTATAGCCTTGCAGCCAATACTTTTAATATTTGGATGCAAGCAAGCTATTAAGATAGCTGCCACAAACCACGTGACTTTTGACATTTGGACTACAGGAAGTCTCTGGACTTAAATACGGATAAAGAATTAAATACAGACATAGGTAAGGATATTTGTGGAATTTGCACATTTCATTGTTTAAGGACTGGGCAACACCTAAAGACCATGGAGTTTCCAGACTGCCTGTCTCATGTTTCATATAGCACAAAAGGGAAGATCGAAACTGAATGGCAACTATCAATTTTGCATTGTATTACAATGGCCTCCCCCATCCAAACTAGACTGGGTGGGCCTCAGAATTGTTAATCTGTGGGGCGGCACAGTGGTTAGCACTGCTGCCCCACGACACCGAGGACCCGGGTTCGATCCCGGTTCCAGGTCACTGCCTTGTGGAGTTTGCACATTCTCCCTGTGTCTGCGTGGGTCTCACCCCCTTAACCTAAAATGCAGGGTAGGTGGATTAGCCACGCTAAATTATCCCTTAATTGAGAAAAAAAAAGAATTGGGTGCTCTAAATTTATTTAAAAATACGAATTGTTAATCCAGCAGTCATGTGATCAAAATTGATCCCTGGAACAACTCTTTTATTACCGACAGGACCCAGCAGATCATCAGAACTCCCAGTCACCAGCAAGTCTGACAAGCAGACTCTAAAACTAGCTGCAGACCATCAAGCAGCCAAAGTACTCAGCCTGTTCCACTTTCAAAGTTCACCCGATAATCAATCTGCTAGATATCCAAGTACAAGGAACCACACAATCGGCAATGAACCCTTTACTTTACAAGACCCTCACTTCAACTTTAGATCACCAAATCCGTTCAAGAAACTACGTGGGAGACTGGGAAACTGTAAAGCAGAGACTGGCTGAGGTATTAGATGAATACTTTTCCAAGGACCCAGATGCTACTCAGGTCATGGTGAAAGACTATACAGTATAATAAGCTTTATTATCTTTATTAGAAGGTAGGTTAGACACTTGAAGTGTTTCAAATTGATAAGGAGGAGGTATTTGTTATGACACCCTTGGCGAACACAGTCAATTCTAGCCCCCGTCGACCCTGAGTCACAACATATTGTTGTCCCATTGTTCAAGAAGGGGAGTAGAGACAACCCTGGTAATTATAGACCTGTGAGCCTTACTTCGGTTGTGGGTAAAATGTTGGAAAAGGTTATAAGAGATAGGGTTTATAATCATCTTGAAAAGAACAAGTTGATTAGCGATACTCAACACGGTTTTGTGAAGGGTAGGTCATGTCTCACAAACCTTATTGAGTTTTTTGAGAAGGTGACCAAACAGGTGGATCAGGGTAAAGCTGTTGATGTGGTGTATATGGATTTCAGTAAGGCGTTTGATAAGGTTCCACACGGTAGACTATTGCAGAAAATAAGGAAGTATGGGATTGAAGGTGATTTAGCGGTTTGGATCAGTAATTGGCTAGCTGAAAGAAGACAGAGGGTGGTGGTTGATGGCAAATGTTCATCCTGGAGTTCAGTTACTAGTGGTGTACCGCAAGGATCTGTTTTGGGGCCACTGCTGTTTGTCATTTTTATAAATGACCTGGAAGAGGGTGTAGAAGGATGGGTTAGTAAATTTGCAGATGACACGAAGGTCGGTGGAGTTGTGGATAGTGCTGAAGGATGTTATAGGATACAGAGGGACATAGATAAGCTGCAGAGCTGGGCTGAGAGGTGGCAGATGGAGTTTAATGCGGAAAAGTGTGAGGTGGTTCACTTTGGAAGGAGTAACAGGAATGCAGAGTACTGGGCTAATGGCAAGATTCTTGGTAGTGTAGATGAACAGAGAGATCTCGGCATCCAGGTACATAAATCCTTGAAAGTTGCCACCCAGGTTAATAGGGCTGTTAAGAAGGCATATGGTGTGCTAGCCTTTATAAGCAGGGGGATTGAGTTTCGGAACCACAGGGTTATGCTGCAGCTGTACATAACTCTGGTGCGGCCACACCTGGAGTACTGCGTGCAGTTCTGGTCACCACATTATAGGAAGGATGTGGAAGCTTTGGAAAGGGTTCAGAGGAGATTTACTAGGATGTTGCCTGGTATGGAGGGAAGGTCTTACGAGGAAAGGCTCAGGGAATTGAGGTTGTTTTCGTTAGAGAGGAGAAGGCTGAGAGGTGACTTAATAGAGACATATAAGATAGTCAGAGGGTTAGATAGGGTGGACAGTGAGAGTCTTTTTCCTCGGATGGTGATGACCAACACGAGGGGACATAGCTTTAAATTGAGGGGTGAGAGATATAGGACAGATGTCAGAGGCAGTTTCTTTACTCAGAGAGTAGTAGGGGTGTGGAACGCCCTGCCTGCAACAGTAGTAGACTCGCCAACTTTAAGGGCATTTAAGTGGTCACTGGACAGACATATGGATGAAAATGGAATAGTGTAGGTCAGATAGGCTTCAGATAGTTTCACAGGTCGGCGCAACATCGAGGGCCGAAGGGCCCGTACTGCGCTGTAGTGTTCTATGTTCTATGTTCTATAAGTGAATTACCAAATAATTCTTATAAACCTGTCGAGATTTTGGTCCTCGACAGCTCCAATGAATTACAGGCACCAGGGGTGGGATTCTCCGTTCCAGCGGCAGAGTGTTGACACCGTCGTAAATGGCGGAGCGTTTTAGACAGCGTCAACGGGCCGCTGGGAGCAGCGATTCTGCGCTGCACAAGGGGCCGGCACGGGTACCTTGAGAAGCGTGGGTGGAGCGGCCCCAGACGTGGGCCACGTTATTTACGCGGCGCCGCATCGCTTATGTTGCGTGAGCGGCGCTCATTGTCGACACTCGCAAGATGGAAGCCGGCCGCTGTGCTGCCCCGAGGTGGAGGAGAGGAGGGCCGTCCTGTGCCCCAGACGGGGCCACCAGAACCCGCGGCGAACCGTCCGGCGTATGTGGAGGGATGTGGGCCAGGCCGTCAGCGGCGTGGCACACACCATGGACCGGCGAACAGTGCTGCAAAAAGCTGCACGGCCTAAGGAGGGCAGCCAGGGTGAGTACACAGCAAAGTGCCCCTGGCACCACCACCTCTACCCCCCACAGGCGAAACGCCCCCGCCCCCCAGGAGGATGGCACAACCCCCTCCCTGACCCACATGGGCTGCACCCACCCATGCCAGCCGCATTGGCCGGGTGCCCCTCGCTCCTATGCCATCACATACCCAACAGCTGTGCTGCATACGTCGGACCGCCTAACACTGATGTTTGTTCCCCCCCAGGATAGGAGCGCCCACAACCATAGGGAGCGGGAAAGAACCGGAAAGAGTCCACCTGCCCTGCACCCCTTCACCATCCATGAGCAGAGGGCACTGGACCTCGCAGGCGGAGCCGAGGACTGGGAGGTTGTCGGTTGCCAGGTCGGAGGCACACTAACAAGTGAGACTCCCCTGCCTGGCTCCACCTCCTCACCCCAGCCCCCCACTCCACCCCCTCACCCCAGCCCCCCACTCCACCCCCTCACACCAACCCCCCAATCCACCCCCTCACCCCAGCCCCCCAATCCACCCCCTCACCCCAGCCCCCCACTCCACCCCCTCACCCCAGCCCCCCACTCCACCCCCTCACCCCAACCCCCCAATCCACCCCCTCACCCCAGCCCCCCACTCCACACCCTCACCCCAGCCCCCCACTCCACACCCTCATCCCAGCCCCCCACTCTACACCCTCACCCCCGCCCGCTACTCCACCCCCTCAGTCCCCCCACTCCACACCCTCACCCCAGCCCCCTACTCCACCCCCTCAGTCCCTCCACTCCACACCTTCACCCCAGCCCCCACACCACACACTCGCCCTCGACCGCCTGTCTAATGATGCTGTCTTGTGTCTTACAGGACCAGCCACCGGTCGTCCCGGGACTCTGGTATATCACGCCCACGACCAGTGCCAGATCCCGTAGCCCCCAGGGACGCAGGCCATGGCGGAAAGGGCAGACGTCACAGAAGCCCTGCCACCGACTCAGAGACCCAGGACACAGACAGGCAGGATACTGATACCCAGAGGACGGACACCCAGAGGACGGACACCCAGGGGACGGACACAGAGAGGACGGACACAGAGAGGACGGATACCCAGAGGACGGACACCCAGAGGACGGACACCCAGGGGACGGACACAGAGAGGACGGACACAGAGAGGACGGACACAGAGAGGATGGGCACAGAGAGGACGGACACACAGAGGACGGACACCCAGAGGACGGACACCCAGAGGACGGACACCCAGAGGACGGATACAGAGAGGACGGACACAGAGAGGACGGACACAGAGAGGACGGACACCCAGAGGACGGACACCCAGAGGACGGACACCCAGAGGACGGACACCCAGAGGACGGACACCCAGAGGATGGACACAGAGAGGACGGACACAGAGAGGACGGACACAGAGAGGACGGACACACAGAGGACGGACAACCAGAGGACGGACAACCAGAGGACGGACACCCAGAGGGCGGACACACAGAGGACGGACACACAGAGGACGGACACAGAGGACGGACACACAGAGGACGGACACACAGAGGACGGATACCCAGAGGACGGACACACAGAGGACAGACTCACAGAAGACGGACAGACCAGACAGTGACACACAGATGGGGCGACACAGGAACCATTGGGCCAAGGGTCAGCGCAGGAGACCCCAGACTTTGGCTCTGATAATTACATTGACTTTTCATCACTGCTGTCTCCCACACCCTCTACCATTGCCGAGGCTGTCACCTCGGTTGGGCACTTTTGTGAAGAGGCTTCTGGGACACTCAGTGGTGCGCAACACACAGTTGGTCCGGTACAGAAGGTGGAGGTAGGAGCAGCCGAGGGGCCGGACTGTCGGAGGGCAGACCGGCCCCAGCAACCAGCTTCCGCCCAGGCGGTTCCCGGGTTCCTGGACTTACCAGACCCACCCAGAGACCCGATGCAGTCAGACACCCAGGGACTAGACGGCCGGCTTCCAACAGCTGCAGACGCAGGTGGAGGAGTCCATCCACGCCAAGGAGCAGGGAGTGGTGCCGGTCATACCTGCCAACCAGGCCGACACTGCACAGGTGGCGTATAGGCGTCATCAGCCACAAGCACAAAGGGTAACCCCTGTCGCCCAGCAACTAGCCCCGCAGCCGGCGGGGGGGGGGGGGGGGGGGGGGGGGGGGTGTGTGTCCCTCGAACATGGCGAGGATAAACGATTATGCCAGAATAAATGAATCATGCACACTGCCCGGGTAACGGGTGCAGATGTACAGGATCTTCATCTGGTGGTCACAGACCACCTGAATGTTCTTGGAGTAGGCCCCCTTCCTGTTCATGAGCACGGCCCTGTTATCGGCTGGTGGCCGCGTGGCGAAGAGCACCCCATCGATCACCCCCTGTACCATAGGTATCCTGGCCACGGCAGCGAAGCTGGAGGTAGTGGGCTGCGATGTCATACAGGGCATAAGTCAGTGAACGTATGCACCTGTGCACTGATGCCTGGGAGATGCGGGACAGGTCCCCACTCGGCAACTGGAATGACCCCGTGGCATAAAGGTTCAGGGCCACCGTCACCTTGACGGCCATTGTGGAGAGCATGTCCTCCCCCAGTTCCACGCGGTGCCAGGTGTGCCATCAGGTGGCAGATATGAGCGACGGTTTTCCGGCTCATCCGGAGTCTCCTCCTGCATGCCCTGTCCGGCAGGTCCTGGAAGGACATGCGGCGCTGGTAGACATGAGGCCTCATCGGGCGCCTCTGGCGCCGTCGCACCACCTCTTCCTCCTCCCCCCTCCTCCTCCTCATCGCTATCCTCATCCTGTACCTCGCCCTCATTGTTGTCCTCCTCCTCCTCCTGCGCCTGTTGGGCGGACAGCCCTCCAGCCTGAGCGGGTGCCACCTGGCCCTCTGCAGCCCGTCCCTCTGCTACAGCCTCTGACGCCTCTCTGAGCCGCCTGCGCTGACGCTGCCACAGGCCTGCATGCAGGGCAGTGACCCCCGCGGCGGCCAACATCGCTGGCTGGTGCCCAAACATTATTATCTGCAGGGGGTGGGGGGTGGGGGGGGGTTAGACAACAGGTTTAACCATGCTGCATGACCCCCTCCACAACCGGTGCCATGGGCTACATGGACGCCCTGATTGGCAGCTTGCGCCCCTGCCATGCATGCCTCCCAACCCTGCCCGCACCCTTGGTGCCCCGGCTCCTGCTGCCCGTCCCTCCTGCTAGCATCACCGTTGAATGGCACTGCCCTCACTGGGTGCTGCTGTGGGTGCGGCCCTGGACATGACCACTGGTGGGTGCCGCCGGCTGGAGGGTCCGCAACCCATCCGCATGCCGGGAGGCTTGCACTCAGCCAGCACCCGGGGTCGGTGCCCATCAGCCTGGCCGCAGTAATAGCGTCTGTGGCTTTGACACCGCCCTGCCATGGCGGGCCATTCCCGGCCGGCGGGGCTGTCCTCCCCAGGCACCCCCCGAACCTGGAGGGCCTCCCCACGCCTCCCGCTCCCCCAGCGACGGCCATGCCCATCCTGCCAGTCCTAGGTCCCCCCACGCCGATCCCCACCTCCCTACCAGAAAGACTGGCTGACGATTTTAAAACTACCTCATGCTTGGATATCTTCACAGAACTCAGAACAAAATAGAGCTCTTCACATGATCCACCTTTCTTCCAGAAATTTCCAAAAGGCTCCACCAATCGCAGGGGGGGAACAGATGCATTGATTGGCTGCTTGTCAAATCCATCAAACTGACATCACGGCTCTATTCCAGAGCATCAAGGGGAAGACCTGGGCTAGTTCAAATGGCAGCTTGCAGTGGGGGGCGGTTTCAGATTTTTTAAATGAAACACAGAACAAAGGATTTTGGCAGGATCCTTACATATTAGATAGGTTATATTTGCCTAAAGTTGATGAGGCACCAGAACAGATGAGGTCCATCCAAGGATACAGAGGGAAGTGAGAGTGTAAATTGCAGAGGCGCTGTCCATAATTTTTCAATCTTCGTTAGACTCAGGGGTGGTGTCAAAGAACTGGAGAATTGCAAATGTTATAGTACACCCTTGTTCACAAAAGGGTCTAAAAGCTAGCACACGTTTGTTCGGGGAAAAGTGTGTTTAACTAATATGCTTGCGTTTTTAAAGCAATAATAGAGAAGGTTACTGAGGGTAATGCTGTTGATGTATGTACATAGACTTCAAAACGACATTTGATAAAGTGCCACACAACAGACTTGTGAGCAACGGTACAGCTCATGGAATAAAAGGGGCAGTAGCAACATGGATATGAAATTGGTTGAGTTACATGAAGCAGAATAGTTGTTAATGTTTGCTTGCAGGCTTCTGGAAGTTCAAGTTACACTTCCCCAGGAGTCAGTGTTAGGGCCCCTGCACTTCCTGATGTAATTAATGTCTCAGATCTTGGAGTACAGGGCACAATTTCAAAATTTGAGTGAGATACAAACCTTGGAGGTTTTGAGGAGCGTAGCATAGCATTTCAAAAATGACATAGACAGGTTGGTCATTGGTAGAAGGATCGAGATCCTGTGGGCACAGATTTAAGGGCTGGGATTTTCCAATCCCGTGGCCAAGTTCTGACGCCGGCGTGAAAAGCGGGGCCAACCACTCCGGTGTCAACTTTCCCCGGTAATCAAGAATGCACCCCTTCCTAGGGGGCTAGGTCGGCACAGCAATGGTCCCCACAGCTCCAGGTGGTGCAGAACGGCTAGCGCGAGTTCGCACATGCACGCTATGGCCGGCGTGATTCTGCGCATGTGCGGAATGGCCGGCATGATTCTGCGCATGCATTCCCGTCTCCGTGCCGGCCCCCGGGCAATATGGCGGAGCCCTACAGGGGCCCAGCCCGGAGGAACATAGGCCCCCACAAACCAGCCCGCCGGCCGATCGGTAGGCCCCGATCGCGGGCCAGGCCACCGTGGAGACCCCCAACAGGGTCGGATCCCCCCCCGCCCCCAACCTTCCAGGATGGCCCCCTCAGACACACCTTCCAGGTCCCGCTGTGTGGGACCTGAGTAACCCACGCCGATGGGACTCGGCTGAACTTGGCGGGCACTCGGCCCGTCGAGGCCCGGAGAATCGCCAGCAGGCTGCTTTCAACGGCCCCCGACCGGCGCGGCGGGGAACCCACGGGCGCCTGAGAATCACGCTGGAGAATCGGTAAGCCGGCAGCAGGGCGGCAAGACGCGATTCTCGCGTCCCCGGGAATTCTCCGACCTGGCGCAGGGTCGGAGAAACCCGGCCCTGTCATTGGCTAAAAAAGGCAATGGTGACATGAAGAAAAGCTTTTCCACGCAGTGAGTGGTTAGTGTCTGTAACACACTGCCTGAGAGTGTGCTGGAGGCAGGTTCAATCGAGGCATTCAAAAGGGAATTGGACAATTATCTGAAAAGGAAGCATGTGCAGGGTTCCAGGTAAAATGTTCCTTCAGAGACCCGGCACAGACATGTTGGGCCAAATGACCTCCTTCTGTGTTGTAATCATTGAATTATTCTATAATCCCAAGTCAGGATCACCTGTGGCTTGGAGGAGGTTGGGCGGCTTGGTGGTGCAGTGGTTAGCGCTGCCGCCTCACGGCGCTGAAGACCCGGGTTTAATCCCGGCCCTGGGTCACTGTCCGTGTGGGGTTTGCACATTCTCCCCATGTCTGTGTGGGTCTCACCCCCACAACCCAAAGATGTGCAGGGTAGGTGAATTGGCCACACTAAATTGCCCCTTAATTGGAAAAAAATAATTGTGTACTTCAAATTTTTTTTTTTTTAATCTGTGGTTTGCAGGCAAAATGCAGTTCCTATGCACCTGTTGTCCTTATCCTCCTAGGTGGCAGATTTCACAGGTTTGGAAGGTGCTGTCAAAGGGACCTTACTTTTTTTGTTCTTTTCCAGAATGTGGGCGTTACTCGATAGGCTCGCCCTTCTTTGGTGACCTTCTCTAACTGTCCTTAAGAAGGTGGTGGTGAACCAACTTCTTGAATTACTGCAGATCGTGTGGTGCAGGTATATCCACAGTGCTGTTTGGAAGAGAGTTCCAGGATTAAAGGTTGCTGCAGTACGTCTTGTATATGCTACACACTGCTGATACTGGGAGGCGGTGGTGGAGGGAGTGAATGTTTAAGGTGGTGGGCAGAGTGCCGATGGTTAGAGCTTTTTCATCCTCGGTTGTATTAAACTTCTTGAGTGTTTTGGAGCTGCATTCATCCAGATTAGTAGAGAGTATTCCATCACATTCCATGTAGGTGGTGGACGGACTGGTGTGGTGCATTGAGCAATGTGAGAGTTTAGTAGTGCAGAAGGTATGAGATGACTTTCTCATCTATGTGAGGTGATTAAACTTCCTATTGCACTGCTGCCAGGTGCTCGACATCAGACTCCTTGCATTGACCTTTCTGTCATCTGCTCCAATGACCTTCAGTGGGAGTTCCTTGAGGGCCTCCTGCCCCCCACCCCCAGCATCCACACCCCACCCAACCCCCACACCTCCACCCACTACAGAAACGTGGTATTTCTCCTCTTGTCAACCTCCATGACTGAAGCTGTCAATGCCGCATCCATAAATTACAAAGCCCTCTCCTTGCATAGTGCTCCATTTTACTCATCTCCAACAGAAACACTGACAGTCAACAGCAGCCTCCTTTGAGTCAATGCAAATTCCCTTTATGAGGGACAGACAAGCTATATGAGCTGGAAGTTAGCTGCAATATAGCCGCACACACTGTTAGGTTTCCTGTTGTGAGAGCAGTCAATCAACAGTGCGATTCATGCTGGGCTATACGCAGAAGGAATGGGAATGAGAAGGTTTGAATGCTGCCTGTCTCAATGGAAAAGATTACAATTCCCAACTGTCAATTCTTGCAGCCGGAAAGGGATGCAAACCAATTTTATTGACTAATGCCTGAACAGCGCTCTTGGTACTTCAGCTGAGGAGGCCCCTTCCCTCATTTCGGATCTTTGTTATTAAAACTGGCTCACTGTTTTGGACTTGTTGCCAATAACAGCTGGGTTTGTTGCGACCCATTTCAGTGCTGGTATGCTGGTTTACCAATACCAAACTTACTGGGAGCTTGGTAATGTTGTACACAATCTAATTTTACTTGGTAAAGCTATACACAAACTGATATTACTTGGTCAAGCTGTACGCTATCTGATATTACTTCTGGTTGCCCCACAGTAATTGTACATTGTCTGTCTATGGCCGTAAACGCCCCTTTCCACGAATAAGTAGGCATTGCATTCCATGGACGTAAAGCTAAACTTCAAAATTATGTGCAGAAAATGTATCTTAAAGTCAAGATTCATTTACTTGTCATGATTCCACCATTATTTGAAACAATGGGAAGACTGGAATGAAGTAATGCTGGGAGACCAAGACTATTTATCAACCACAGTTGCTTATCCCATTAAGACAACCTGCAAAATAGCTGTAATTATGAACACTGCAACATTGGCCTTGATTGAGCAATCCAGTGGCAAAGGTCTGGACAGATCAAACTTGACGTGTCATATTGAGATACCCTCAATTACGACACAGGAGAGAAGATTGGTAATTCAAAGGCTTTAATTACCAGAGAACCAGACAGCTGCCGAGAAGTGTGCTCATCACATGCTGCCCAGTGAGCATCACCTTATATACCGTTTCCTAGGGGCGGAGCCAGAGGCGGAGTCCCCCAGGGTTCCAAGCCCGGTCTTAAAGGGCCAATGTATTAAAAGCAAGGTACAGTTACAGCAGTTACCGATACCATTCATCACACATATAACCAATTCAGATGGTTTAAAGTTATTGTTATATAAATGGCAGCCTGGCTGGTATAATCACTTCTGAGTCAGAGGGATCAAACCACACTCAATAGCTTGAGAACATAATCAGATGAGGCATTATCTGTCCTCTCAGGTGCACATGAAGAAGTCTATGGCAATAAATGAAGAACAGGGGAGTCTCCCAGTGTCCTAGCCAAAATCTAACCTTCGGGCAGCACCGTGGCACAGTGGGTAGCACTGCTGCCTCACCCCATAGCTTTTGCAGCATCCAGTGCCTTCCTCATTTCTTGATTTTGCGAATCAAATTGGCTGAAGACTGGCATCTACGATGCTGAGGACTTCAGGAGGAGGCCGAGATGAATCCTCCACTCAGCATCTCTGGCCGAAGATGGTTACCTTATGGGGATATTTGTGGAGCCTCCTTCTGCAGTGAGTTGTTTAATTTTCCACCACCATTCATGACTGGATGTGACAGGACTGCAGAGCTTAGATCGGGTCCATTGATTGTGGGATTTCTTTGTTCTATCTATTGCATGGTGCCGCTGCTGTTAACGTGCAAGCGGTCTTGTATTGTAGCTGTGGTGAATGTGATTCACACTGGATTATAATCTGTATATACATGTGCCTATATTGTAAGTGTAGTTGCACTACCTGACCACCAGGGGGAGTAGCTCTGGGAATGCTCGAGAATTGTACTAGGCTTCTCCCTTGGTTCCGCCCAGGACTCCTCCCCCTGGAGCTGCTGTATAAAGAACAGTGCCACATGGTCAGCCGGCCAGTTCGCCGAAAGTTCAATGGCTAACCGGCTGGCTCTGTTGTGAGTATATTAAAACTGCTATTCTGATCCTACAAGCAGGTGTCCGTAGAATTGTTGGTTCCAACAGTAGCTTCACCAGATTGACACTGAATTTTTAGGTTATGGTTTAATCCTGTACTCGTCATTGAAACAGGGTTGATCCCATGGCCTGGTGGTAACGTTAGAGTGGTGGATATGTGCATGGCCCCTTTAAAAGTTTTTGCGGAGTTTCACATGCAGGGTAATTTAAAAGGACCGACTTGAGTGCAGTCTGCAAGGGCATTTTCAGGCTAAAGCTCAGCCCCAGAGTACAACTTGGAGTCAAGTGCCTGGGACATTATACTGTACTACTTTAAAGGTCTTGTATATAATAGAAGTTTGTGTGGTTGTTGTCCAAAAGGTAAAAGGATAATGTGCTAATTTACTCCACCACATGATGCCAAATGTTTGCAGAATGTTTTCAACACCACAGATTGACTTGCCCTTGAATTCTCTCTCCACTTAGTAGGCACTACAAAAATGTTCTTATATAGTCATTGTACGGGGCCCAAAGTCAAACTTAGCACATAGCAAAGGTTAGCAGTAAATGTTGATTAAAATGATAACAGAAGCAATATGCTGTCAACACATCAGCCAGACGGGCAAAATGTATTGCATGGGTTTTCTCCGGGTGCTCCGGTTTCCTCCCACAAGTCCCGAATGACATGCTGTTAGGTGAATTGGATATTCTGAATTCCCCCTCTTTGTCGCCAAACAGGCGTCGGAATGTACCGTCTCGGGGCTTTTCACAGTAACTTCATTGCAGTGTTAATGTAAGCCTACTTGTGACAATAAATATTATTATTAATCAAAGTTAGTCAGTTCAGGTCCAAGAGAAAGAATCATGGGGGTGATTTTATGCAGAGGCAGTGGCCTCGATAACCAACTTGAAAATTGAAGGCAAACCTGTCTTCACTTGGGCAGGCTTTCCTGACCCCCCCACCCCCCCAGGTGCCATTATGCCTGGTCCATGTTTCTGTGACCCAGGCGGGCGTTTGTTCCTGAGCCTCGGGAGAAACGGCGCTGACATATTTAAATGAGCCTAATGGCTCATTCTCGGTAGATCTCACAAAATGTTCCTAGCCTCGCATTTCTCATGAGAGGCCTCTCGCGAGATTAAACGGCCATGTCACCGAGCCGTGCGCGACGAGGTTGTTCGATGACGCCCTTAATCTGCAATGGATCCCTTTTAGTGTATCCCTTTTCCCGACCCAGAAGTTACATTTTAAAAGGAACCAATTCAACCAGCTTTCTTGAGTTAAAAAATTACTAAATGCAAGAACAAAATAGTAATCACATGCATTTACATTCATACAAATTAGAAGTGAGAGTTGAGGCCAAAGTAAGCAAATAAAAAAGGGTATACGGAACAGTCCTTGACTCACAAGGAGTAGATGATGAAGCGTTGCAACCATTATGATTCAAGATTCCAGTAGAGTTGGCTTCAGCAGGTGAATAGTCAGTTCTGCGATTCCTGTGTTCTGTTGTTTGACAGAAAAGCTTCCCAGTTGTCTTTTCAGCTGTGGTCCTTTGCTGACTGGGTTGACTTCCACAGTCAGAAAGAGAGAGATTCAAGATATACCTGCAAAAATGGCCATTTTCAGGAGCACCGTGTATGCGAATGCTGCTTCTTTTTCTGTGTCAAAACTTCCAGGGCTTCTTCCCTCAGAGCACACGCAGACAGACAACGTTGGGCAGTGTTCAGCTGGCTTCAAACCCATTTTCTTTATATTCCAAGGAGAAGGCGAAATACACAATCCCATCTGGGCATTACTCACAGATATCTCTTGAGATGAGGTGGCCATTATGTCCTTTTATCTCTGATGGTGATGGTAATTAATTTCCAGATGGAAGAGAAGTACCTTGTGTGGATACAGAGTGGGATCCATTGTTTCTCGGAGTATCAACCCCCCCCCCCCCCCCCCTCCCCCCCCCCACCCACCCAAGCTTCCAGCAATTCGGCCAATTGCTGACTGTACATACTCAGCCATCTTTGGGTCTGTGCATCTATTTTTTAGAAATGCCCAGGTCTTATGAAAAGTCCAACCTTTCTGAACATAATTACATTTTTTTTCTCCGTCATTATAACAGTTTATATAAAAACTCTGCATCTATTATTTTAACGCATTTATTAGCCATGAAGAATGATCTAAACAGAAGAATGCCTAACTTGACACATCCCATGAAGATACCTTTGCAGCTGTTTTCTTCAGATGCTGAAGATGTTCCCAGTTGTGAGTTCACAAACGACATTCATCTGTCCCATTTCTTCAATTCCACTTCCAGGGTTTGGAAATAAAATTATATCTGAGGTTGGTCAGTGACATTTTACATCACTTATGTTCTTATAGCAGCCATCAGGGCAGCATGTAAGCAACTAAAATTATTCACCATAATCACCAACCCTGAGATTCCCAATGTCCCTCCTGACCACAATCTCCAAGCTCAAAGTTTGTATGCTGTCGGCAATGGGAGCACTGGCCGTAGGGTTAGTCATGCATCTCAATCCCCAAATCCATTTTTGGGGCCTTATTGAATTTCACAGCTGAGCTCTGAATCCCACCATGGCAGTTAAATTTCAATTCAGTTTCAAAAACATGGAAATGAAAAGCCAATCTAAATAAAAGTGACCATGGATTGTTGTAAGAACCCACTTGACTAATGTCCTTATGGAAAGGAAAATTGCCATCCTTTCCCAACCTGGCCTCTCTGTGGCCAATATCACAACAACTTAGCCGTCTCTTAACAAGTCTCCGGAATGGCCTAGCAAGTCATCCTGTTCTATCAAACTGGTGCAAGGAAGAGACTCCCTACATAATAGCATTGTGGATATACTGTGGGTGAAATTTTCACATAAGTGACACTTTCGGTGTGAAAACTGGTACGAATTCCATCGGTCCCGGCACCATCCCACACCGCAATTTCTAGGCACTCTGAAAAAAAATGTTCCCCACATCAAAAACATTTTGATTTGATTTGATTTGATTTATTGTCACATGTACCAAGGTACAATGAAAAATATTGTTCTGCGTCCAGTCCAGATAAATCGTTCCATACATGAAAAAAACATAGGACATATGATAGGTACACAATGTAAATACATAGGCACAGATAGTGGGTGAATCATACGGAGTGTAGTACTACTCAGTAGAGAAGAAATATGGAGAGATCAGTTCAGTCCATAAGAGGGTCTTTCAGGAGTCTGGTAACAGCGGAGAAGAAGTTGTTTCTGAACCTGTTAGTACATCGGGTCCTCTGATTCTCCTGTTGCATCATCTGATCACTTTAAACAAGGGGGCTTTGCATTTGAGTGGCTCCACAGCCACACAGTCAAGCCAGGAGGATGACAGCCAAGAAGCCAGATCCATGATTTACTGAGGGGGCCCTCACAAGAATGCTGGATGTCATAGAGGAGGGAAGGGCAACTATCCACCCCTCAGGCCAGCAGGAGATCTTCCAGCAAGGTGACAAACCCCGCCAGGGAACAGGTGGCAGCCATGGAGAGTGCCAGCATCCTCCACAAGAGAACTGGGTGCAATGCGGAGAAAAATTAACAACCTACTCCATTTTGTCAGGGTAAGTGCTTTTTGTCTCCTCTCACCACTCCATCTTTCCGGCACCCTTCCCCACTCCAAGCAGGGCCCCACCATCCAACCTCCAACAAGCTTCCTTACATCTCCAAGGACTTCTTTACTTATAATTCATCCCTGTTTATGCGCTGTGCCCACACATGCCAAGTATCATCGCCATCTGACCTACCGGTCAGTATGCTAACATCTCCATTTGTCTCCCTGCAGGATAAGCTGCTCGCATTCGCCGCGATCCGGCAAAGACGGGCGATGGAATGGCAGAGCTGAGAATCATGACTCCATTTGAAGAGAGAGCCTTGGAGGTCAAAGGGAAGGAACAGGAGCGGGCCTGTGCAGAGAATGGGGTGGGCCTGCAAGAGTAAAATGAGGAGCCTCTGCATTTTCTTCCAACTATCCGAACCCACGTGAGTTTTGCGTGTCCCACTGTTGCCCTGTGTTGCCAATCGCCACCAGAGTCAGCAATAATGTTGCCAATTAATAATGATGCTCTTTAGAGTTGCCAGGTATCAAATGATACCACCACAAGGTTTTACTGGATATCGATCAAAGGACCACACAACCAGTTAGTCAGTTCAAGTTCAAAAGTGGTTTATTTACACACAAGGATTACTTCGACATGCAACACAAAATACTGCAAGATAGACTATACCTAACAACTACAATAATCTATACTTAACTTCAGGGCAACCGGCTCTATGCAGATGGACAAGGCCTTTGTCCGGATCTTGCATGACTGGGTGGAAGAAGTGGCTCTGTTTCTGCTGGGCTCATCCGTCTGGTAGCGATCATTGGTCTTGAACTTGTCTGTCTGGTCATTATGCTGCACTTGGGTTGGCATAGGCCGGATCCAAGAGAGACCGAGCACATGGCTGTGTCTTTTCTTATTCATCTGGTATTTTGCGCTCTTTGGGGCGGTCCTTAACTTGGACCCAATAATTCGACAGACTTCTATCACTGCCTTCGATTTTGGCCAATAAAGGGGCAGATGCCTTGATGGCTGGGCGTGTCCTTAGCGGTCTTTGACCGTGGCTGTTTGGGCTCCCTGAGTAAAGGGAGTGGCACCGATTAGTATGTATCTGTATCGGTTAGTTCTTTTGTTCTGGGGAAATGGGCCATTAGAATGCAAATGAGCGGGGGTTTCGATCGCATCTAGCTATCTGGTTGCAAATACACACACAAGCTCTGAGTCTGTCTGAGTCCTGGGTTGGCCATAATTCCCATGGTCCTTTGCAAGTGGCCATCTGAGATGGGTACATCATGTCCTCTTGATCCTGAACGTGAAGTGTGGTGGATCACACTGTTGATCCCTTATCCATCCCTGGTGTGCCGGTCACCCTTGGTCAAGGACAGGTTTTACACTATTCTGTCCTATGTTTTTGGAGCATTTACCTAACATTTTTAACATATCATACATTCATAATTTCTAACAGGTCACGATAAAACATTTCACTGTTCCGCACAATTGAATATCTAACTTGATGTGTTGGGTACTCTGGATCTGTGGAGACTGCGTTTACCTTAGCAGTAACATAGACAGGCTACCAACACTTGTAATAGTACAACTCTATTTTATTTTACTAAGAGCTGTTAAACATACTTGCACTGTGGGTCGACACTTTGTTAGATTGACTGAAGAGCTATGCCTAACCTGACCAGCCTATAGTGCTAGCACATGGTGGATGTTTGTGCTACTGACTGAGGGCTCTGTCTGTCTCAGAGGCTGCATCCCGAATGAGCGGGAAAACTAGTGCCCTCTGGCTCTATAGTGAGCGTGCCCTAACTGGTGATTGGCTGCTGTGTTGTGTGTGTTGATTGGTCTTGCAGTGTGTCAGTCAGTGTGCGCCTCTCCACCACCATATACTGATGTGTATATTATGACATCCCTTTTTTTTTTAAATGTGTGTTCGTGGCAATAAATAATGTAGTGTGTGAATGTTCCTAACTGTGTGTGGCATATGTAAACATATTTACAGGACTATGTACAGAAACTCTAAGATATTTACATTGGAAGGTGTCTAGTGCAGATGGACAGTATATAACACAAAATATAACTAGAACAACAGTATGTACAAACCAGTGAGTTAATCAAACAGGGTAACAAAACAATCAGTTCATGAGTTCAAAGAGTCCATGAATTCAGGCAGTTCATAAATTCAGTCTCTGAGGTGGGCGACGAATTCTGGTTGACCGCCTCACGGGTGGGTCAGGGGCCCCCTGTTCTGGAATGGGCGGGACTGTGTCAGACTCAGAGGGTGGCAGAGCGAAAGGGAGATCTGCAAAGTCCGTAACGGGTTCGTTGTGATGGCGAGGCAGGACATGATGATCTGGTGGAGAGCGAGGAAGGAGTCGTAGTGCCCGCCTATTTCAGCGAAGAAGAGAGCCATCTGGTAGACGAACCAAAAATGACCTGGGGGCCACTTGTCTGAGCACCACAGCGGTGGTGGACCAGCTACCATCTGGAAGTTGGGCACGAACCTCGTTATCAGGAGCCAGAGCAGGGAGATCTGTGGCACGGGCGTCGTACGCCGATTTATGTTGGGCCCGAGACAACTGCATTCGACGAAGGACCGGAAGGTTGTCCAAGTCCGGGACATGAATGACCGGCACCATCATCCGCAGCGTGCGATTCATCAACAATTGAGCCGGTGACAGGCCAGTGGACAATGGAGCTGATCTGTAAGCAAACAGGGCGAGGTAAAAATCAGATCCTGCATCGGCCGCCAATCACAGGAGTCGTTTGACAATGTGCACCCCCTTTTCAGCTTTGCCATTGGACTGGGGTAATGGGGACTGGACGTGACATGTGTAAAGTTGTATCGTTTGGCAAAATTGGACCACTCCTGACTGGCAAAACACGGGCCATTGTCGGACATGACCGTGAGCGGGATGCCATGGCAAGCGAAGGTTTCCTTGCACGCACGGATGACCGCAGTTGAGGTGAGGTCGTGCAGCCTAACTACCTCCGGGTAGTTTGAGAAATAGTCCACTATGAGGCGTAGTCCCAGCCAAGTGCATGGAACAGGTCGTGCCCACTTTGGTCCAGGGGGAAGTAACAAACTCATGGGGTTGCAAGGTCTCCCTTTGCTGAGCAGGCTAGAAACGCTGGCACGTTGGGCAGTTGAGAACGGCGTTGGCTATGTCCTTGTTTATTTCAGGCCAGTACAGTGCCTCACGGGCCCGTCGGCGGCATTTCTCCACTCCCAGGTGGCCATCATGGAGCTGCTCAAGGACGAGGTTCCGCATGCTGTGCGGAATGACGATCCTGTCCAACTTTAGTAGAATTCCATCTACCACCGGCAGGTCATCTTTAATGTTATAGAATTGAGGGCATTGGCCCATGAGCCACCCGTCTGTCAGGTGGCGCATGACACATTGGAGCAGGGGATCGTTGGCCATCTCACGACGAATCTGGATGAGTCGTTCATCCGTGGCAGGCAGATTGGATGCGGCGAATGCCACCTGAGCATCAATCTGGCACACGAAGCCCGTTGGGTCGCAGGGTGTGGTGACAGATCGGGAGAGTGCATCTGCGACGATGAACTCCTTACCCAGGGTTTAGATGAGTTCGAAGTCGTACCGCCTGAGTTTAAGGAGAATGCGCTGCAGGCGCGGCGTCATGCCGTTAAGGTCTTTTTGAAAGACATTGACCAGTGGCCTGTGGTCTGTCTCGACTGTGAACTTTGGGGGTCCATAGACATAGTCATGGAATTTGACGACTCCGGTAAGAAGGCCCAGGCACTCTTTTTCAATTAGCATAGCGCTGTTCAGTGGGCGTCATTGCACATGACGCGTATGCTACAGGAGCCCATGAGGAGGCACCATCACGTTGAAGGAGCACCGCTCCAATGCCGGACTGACTGGCATCCATGGAGATCTTTGTTTCTTTGGCCAAATCAAAAAATGTCAACACCGGGGCCTTGGTCAGCTTTGCCCTGAGTTCCGGCCATTCTTGTTTGTGGGCGGGGAGCCATTGGAACTCTGTCGTCTTCTTGACCAGGTTCCTGAGAGCCGTGGTGTGGGAGGCGAGGTTAGGGATGAATTTCCCCAGGAAATTGACCATGCCCAGGAAGCGGAAGGCCGCCTTCTTGTCCTCCGGTGTCTTCATGGCCTTAATGGCAGATACCTTGTCAGCATCCGGCTGCATGCCAAACTGTGAAATGTGGTCTCCGAGGAATTTAATTTCTGTTTGACCAAAGGAGCATTTGGCCCTGTTGAGGCGGAGGCCATGCTCATGGATTCTCCGGAAGACACGTTGGAGGCGATCAATGTGCTCCTGTGGGGTGGTAGACCAGACGATGATGTCGTCCACATTATACGTGAACCCCTTTGATACCTTCCATCATCTGCTCCATTATTCTGTGGAACACATCCGATGGAGAGATGCCAAACGGCATCCGGTTGTAACAATACCGGCCAAATGGGGTGTAAAAGGTGCAGAGCTTCCGACTGGATGCATCGAGTTGGATCTGCCAGAACCCATTGGATGCATCTAGCTTGGTGAAAAATTTGGCGCGAGCCATCTCACAGGTGAGTTCTTCGCGCTTTGGAATGGGATAGTGTTCTGTCATAATATTGCGGTTGAGATCCTTGGGATCAATACATATGCGTAATTCGCCGGATGCTTTTTTTCACGCACACCGTCGAGCTGACCCAGTCAGTCGGTTCTGTAACTTTCGAAATTACACCCTGGTCCTGGAGGTCCTGCAGCTGCTGCTTGAGGCGGTCCTTGAGGGGTGTTGGTACCCTGCGAGGTGCGTGCACCACAGGCATGGCATTTGGTTTTAACAAGATTTTATAAGTGTATGGGAGTGTGCCCATGCCCTCGAATACACCGTGGGATCGGGTGATGATGGCGTCTAGCTGTGACCGAAAGTTAGCGTCCTGAGATGCGGAAGCATCAGCGGGTGACAGGGAGTGAACCCTTTGGACAAGGTTTAGGAGTTTGCACCCCTGAGCACCAAGCAGGGAGGCTTTAGTGGATCCCACTATTTTGAATGGCAGGTTAGCCTTTAATGACCGGTGCGACACTTCAAGCTGGCAAGAGCCACTGGTAGTAATGGCATTACCATTATAGTCCAGAAGCTGGCAGGCGGATGGCAGGATGGTAGGCTTGACATGGAGGCTTTCAAGGTCAGACCACGCAATGAGGTTGGCTGAAGCACCGGTGTCCTGGCGGAATCGGATGCGGGATCGGTTGACCGTCAGGTTGGCACACCACTCGTCGTCCGGATCAATGCTGAATATTGGGAGAGACTTGGCTTTTGTCTTCGGGAGCATCTTGTGTTTGTTGATGATGCACACCCTAAATGGTGCTTTAGGGTCCTCGGTGTCAAGGTCCGTAATCAAGTGGGCGGAGCCACAGTTGCCGCACGTCATGACGTCAGAACATTCGGTGCGCCACCGCGCATACGTGGTGCGGGCTGTTGTTAAGTGTGCTTTACACTTAATTGCTCTGTTTTATAACCTTTGCTCTAGAGTCGCCAGGTATCTTTATGATACCACCACGAGGTTAAAAGCCAAGTGCTGATCAATAACTCAATACACCTGTTAGTAAGCTTCAAATCAAAACACATTTATTATACACACAGTCAATCACTACTCATGCATAAAACTCTACTTACTAGACTATCTCTAACACTAAAAGGCCTATACTTAGCTTTGGGAATGGCCCACCAGGTCAGGGGAACGATGGCCTTTCGTTCGATTCTGAGGCTGCAGGCTTCAAGCTGGTATGGACTAGTAGCTAGGAGCGCCTATCTCGTAGCGTGCATTGACTGGAGACTTATTTGGTTGGTGCAGCTGCTAGGCAGGTCTCTAGTTGTTGAGGGTCATGGTCAAGAATTGTTTCGAGCTGCTGAGAGACCCTGCCAAGAAGATCGAACTGAACTTGGGGACTCTATTTTATAGTCCCCTTGGGTTTCGCTCCCTTTTGGGTGGACCCCGTACCTGGTTCCAATTGATTGGACTAAGTCCCGATCGCTTGGATCGATTTCTCCAATACTGGAGCTGCTCCCTGATTGCTGGGCGGTTCCTATGTGTCCGTTGACCTTCCTTTGTCTTGGCTCCTGCTGGTGCTGAGGAGTCTGGTTTGGTCTTGATTACTCTTAATGTTTCCAATTGTTCCCGGGGATCGCTCATTAATATGCAGATGGTTTTCGGTTTCGATTCTGTCTGGGTTCTGCAAGTCTTAATACACAGGAAACCTTGCACCTGCTTGTTTCCCTGTGCCTGGCTGAATTTCCCTGCATTCTTTGCGGGTTTCCATTTTGGAATCGGGAAGTGGCCAACCCAGGTGGCTACACTCCCTCCTTGTGATCCTCAACGCGAAGCGTGAAGGATCACATTACTGAGGTGTCTTCATTCCCTGACCCAGCGAGCACTCTTCCTTGGCCTCTACACTGACCATAACTATGCAATAACATTTTTAACTGACAATTCTAAGGGGCGCTATGTCATAAAGGGACATGCATTACAACACAGAAAAAACGGAACCTCTAACTATCCTCAATAAACTACTCTCACTTAAATCATCCAAACATACTAACTTCCTAACAATACAAAAATAATAGCAGCATTCACATTTTCCTCTGGCTTGGCGGTCAAGCACAGAGTTTTACAATCTTATAGTCATGAACTAAACACATTTCTTTATTCACAAATGACGCACAAACAAAACGAAAGTTCTTTATTACATCTCAAGGGGTTCGGGGGCCTGGTGGAAACCGAAAATAGGGGATCTCATCCTGTATACCGGGGTGCGAGAGCGGTAGGCTCTCCTTTGCCATTTCTTCATGCGAATAGTCTGCCCGATGCTGCAGAGTATTGCCAATGCCAGAAGTGATTCGACTACATATGAAAGGGAATACCATGTTATAAACCTGTCACACCATGACGGGGTACCATTGGTCGTTACTGGGCTCTGGGTGCTATGGGGGAGTGAATCATTGACGGCCGGTGGAGTGGGGGTGAGGGGGTTCGCGTTCGCACGCAACCACATGTAAAATGTGGTTTTAAATGGAGGACGTCTTCATCTTCCTCTTCTTTCTTCTCTTCTCTTCCTTTTCTTCTCTTTTCTCTTCCTGGAGCTTCTGGAATTCTGTGGATGCAAGCATAATTTCTGTTATTATCTTGTTTAATATCTTGTACGTTAGCAGGTCTGTCCTTTAGTGCCAATCGTACGTGGTGCACGCCTGCGCAGTGCGGTCTTTGGCCTCACCGTCCCCTCAGTCAGTGCGCGCATGCGCGGGAGCCCGCGAAAAGCGTGCAAAATGGCCGCCCTTATCCAGGCTTAGGCCCTGGAGTTGTTTAATGGCTTGCACCCGCTCTGCCTCGTGGGGACCTTGCCGCTCCGTTTCGGCAGCTTGAATGTCCGAGTATCGGTTAGTGGCGTGTTTATGCAGAACGCAGGTCTCGATGGCTATCGCCAGGGTGAGCCGTTTAACCTTGAGGAACTGCTGGTGTAGGGGGTCCGATTGCACACCGAAAACGAGCTGGTCACGTATCATCGAATCGGAGGTGGAGCTGTAATTGCAGGACTGTGCGAGGATGCGAAGGTGGGTGAGGAAAGATTGAAAAGGTTCATCCTTACCCTGCAGACGCTGTTGAAAGACACGCTCAAAACTTTCATTTACCTCAATGTCACAGTGACTGTCGAATTTGAGCAGAACTGTCTTGAACTTGGACTTGTCTTCACCTTCAGCGAAAGTGAGAGAGTTGAAGATATGAATGGCGTGGTCCCCGGCCGTGGAAAGGAAGAGAGTAATCTTCCTGGCGTCTGATGCAGCTTCCAGGTCAGTAGCTTTGAGGTATAGCTGGAATCGTTGTTTAAAGATTTTCCAGTTCGCACCGAGGTTGCCGGCGATGCAGAGTGGCGGTGGAGGGCGGACGCTGTCCATACTACCGGATGGCTGATGGCTGGTCAAAGGCAGATCACTTGAAGGTAGGTCTATTAAACTCTAACATCACGTACTGGTACCATGATGTGTTGAGTACTTTGGATCTGTAGAGACTGTGTTTACCTTAGCAGTAACATAGACGGACTACCAACACTTGTAATAGTACAACTCTATTTTCTTTAACTAAGAGCTGTTGAACATACTTGCACTGTGGGTCGACACTATGTTAGATTGACTGAAGACCTATGCCTAACCTGACCAGCCTATAATGCTGGCACATGGTGGATGTTTGTGCTACTGACGGCGGGCTCTGCCTGCCTCAGAGGTTGCATCCCGAATGAGCGGGAAAACTAGTGCCCTCTGGCTTTATAGTGACCGTGCCCTAACTGCTGTGTTGTGTGTGTTGATTGGTCTTGCAGTATGTCAGTCAGTGTGTGTCTCTGCACCATCATATACTGATGTGTATATTATGACATAACTAACACTATCTAAGCTACTCTCATGCTGCTGGCAAATATCAAAAAGAACTTATGTACAATATATGATTTCAAAACAGCAGCATCACATTCCTACTTAATCCATCAAAGTTAGAGGGGTATATATATTTTTATCAGAGATTACAGTGTTTGTTGGGTTTGGTGAATTCCAAAGAAGGGGGCTCGGAGTATATATATCGGGGAGCAGGAGGCTGTTTTTACCCGTTTGCGGAGTCTAAGTGTCTGGATGACACTACAGATTATTGCAATTATCAGAAGGGCCTCTACAGTGTATGAAAGAGGGTTCCAATTGGCAATGTTTTCACACCAAGTGGGGGTTTTAGTGTCCATCTGTATGTGTGGTGTGGTGTCCGGGCTAGGGGTGTCATGTTGTGTGGTGGTGTTCGGGGCTGGTGTGGTGTGTTGTACATTGGCTTGTAACGCGCGCAGTTGTAGGAGTCCAGCGATGATCACAATGTAGGTCATCAGTCCTCTCTTTATCTTGTCTTCTGTCTTCCGTTTCCCTTATATTCCTGGGGGTGCAAACATAATATCTGTTATTATCTTCGGTTAATATCTCGTTTATTTGTCTTTCTCTCCTTAACTACAAGTACCCATTAGTATCGTCACCATGTGTGACACCCTCATTTTGTTTTTAAATAAAAGTTTGAGAGACAAGACATGGACAAAAAAACTTTCTTTGTAAGTGCCGAGATTCTTGCAGCTGGTGGTCGATGCAGGGAGTGGGCGGACAATTTCTCCGTCCAGTCTTTCCTTTACTGCAACCAGTGATGGCTGAGGCTCATATTACTAGCCGAATTTTAGCGCAGCCAGTTTTATAGAGTTTCGTCATCCAGGATCCAGTGGTAGTTCGCATGTAGCATGTGGCAACCAAGTGGGTCAAACGTATAAATAGAGGAAAAGATCTCACCAAGGCCATTGAAGAAGCGGTGACGGCTGACTTCCGGTGACGGCGGTCAGGAGGCAGCCGCGCGTTGGAGAGCTCCCGTTCGGGAACGGCATTGTCGCGGATTGATGCCCGGTCCTAGGGGCAGCGAAGACGGTGAAGGCCAGGAGAAAGCACAGGGAAGGGATATGTCGCGGTCCAGTAAGAAAACGGCTGTGAAAACAGCTGAAAGTTCGTCAGGGAGTAGAAAGGTCACCGCGGGGCCACCAAGGAAAATGGAGGCTGGAGCACCAGGGGAGGCCGCATTGCTTACGGCTGAAGAAATAATTAAGGTGATGGCTGCGGATTTTCGAAAGGCAGTTTACAAAATACATGGAGACAATGAGGAAGGAGATGAGGGAGGTTTTGAGTGTGCTGGTGGAGGAGGCGATTTCCCCGGTGACAACGGCGGTGGCGAGCACAGTGCGGAGGTGCGGGAACAAGGGGAGGCGCTGAATGAAGTGGAGGAGACATTATTGCAGCACGGTGATCAACTTGCGTCCATGGAGAAGGAGATGCGGAAGGTGTTCGAGATTAATAAGGATCTGCGAGGAAAAATGGAAGACCTGGAAAACAGATCCAGGCGACAGAGTTTGAGGATTGTGGGGCTGCCCGAAGGAGTTGAAGGGCTGAGGCCGACTGAGTATTTTGCTGCGATGCTGGCGAAACTATTGGGGGAGGGGGAGGATCCCTCCCGATATGAACTGGATCGGGCTCATCAATCGTGGAGGCCTGTACCAAAGGCGAGAGAGCCGCCAAGGGTAGTGACTCTGTGCTTCCGTAGGTACAGTGTGAAGGAGAAGGTCCTGTGCTGGGCCAAGCAGAAGCGGGTGGTGCAGTGGGCTGGAGCTGGTATAAGCGTATACCAGGACTTTACGGTGGAGCTGGCGAGGAGGCAGGCTGCTTTCAGCCGGGTGAAGAGGGTACTGTACATTAGCAAGGTGCAGTGCGGCATTGTATATCCAGCGAAGCTGAGGGTGACTTACAAGCTCAAGGACTTTTATTTTGGAACGGCGGAGGCAGCGGAGGAGTTTACGAAGGCAGAAGGACTGTGGCAGAACTGAGAAATTGAGAAATGGCCATGTGCTGATGTAACCTCATGACTGTATTTTCTTTTTTTTTGTTTGTTTGTTTCACTGCGTGCGGGTGTATGGGCTAAAGGAGTCGATCTTGTATATATTTGGACAATGGAAGTGATGGGACTTTCACTCGAAATGAGGTCTCTTTGGGGTGTAGGTGGATATGCGGGGTTTGTGTGCTAAAAGGGGATTTTTGGGCATTCCTAGGGTCGGGCAAGGGGGAAAGGGACCCGAGCGGGGGCCTCCACGCTGGCCAGTCCAAGCCGGCCAGTGAACGGGAGTGAGATGGGGGGAGGGGCTGCGGCCATCGGAGCCTGGCAGAACAGGGTCCGAGGGGTCTAGCCGGGGTGGAAAGTTGGGGGAAAGGAACCGAGGTTGGGGAAAGGAGTTTTACAAGAGGCAGTGGACGGGAGGAGTTGGAGAGGAGTGGGGGGGGGGGGGGTTATAACTCTTGGGTATCATGTACGGCACTCTTTCAGAGATTGGACGGCATTGAGTGTGCGGGGGGGGGGTTGTGGACTCTATGGTGACCATGGGCGGTCCCGGACACATTTTCCTTTTTCTCCTTTGTTTTTTGTTGCCACCGTGGGAGGGTTTGTTTTATTGGATGCACATATTGACAGGTGGGCCGTTGTTTGGGGTGGTGGGAGGATAGGATCGTTGTTATTGTTAAGGGGATGATTTTGTATTTGTTACCGTTTCCTGTCTGTGGGTGGGGTGTAAATTTTGAAGGAAAATGTGAAAATGGAGAATAAAAACATTTATAAAAATACAAAACAAAACGTGTAAATAGCAGCTGGGGAATGACCAGAGGGTCGCGGAAGGTAAAGGGATGAGTGTACAGACTGTGGCAGAGGTATTCTTTACACCACAATAAAAGAGCAGAGAAAGGAAAACTGCCAAAGGCAGTGAAAAGTGTAAAGAACCATTACAGAGTACTCAAAATGACTGGAACATGAGCCGGGCGCGATTCTCTGCTCCCCGGGCCGGGTGGGAGAATCACGGGAGGGCCGCTCTGGCACCCGCGATTCTCCCACCCCTCCCAAAATGGCGTGTCGCGTTTTGCAACACGCCGCTCGGAGAATCGCGGGTCGCTGTTTTTCACGGCGACCCCCGATTCTCCGGCCTGGATGGACCGAGCGGCCTGCCATTCCTGACCTGTTCACGCTGGCGGCAACCGCACCTGGTCGCTGCCGGCGTGAACAGCACGCCAAAGGTGAGTTTGGGGCCTCTGGGGGGCGGAGAGGGGATTGAGCACCACGGCCGTGCTCGGGAGGGGACTGGCCCGCGATCGGTGCCCACTGATCGTAGGGCCGGCGTCTCCAAGAGATGCACTCTTTCCCCTCTGCCACCCCGCAAGATCAAGCTGCCACGTCTTGCGGGGCAGCGGAGGGGAAGACGGCAACCGCGCATGCGCGGGTTGGCAGCGGCCAATCTGCGCATGCACGGCTGACGTCATTAGGTGCCGCCGGCAGCGTCATTCGCGGCGCGCCGGGCCTTGAGACCAGCGTCTCCTAGCCCCCCAGGGCAGGGGGGGAGAAAAGGGGGCAAGGAGCGGCTTCTGACGCCGTTGTGAAACCATCCGGGTTTCACAACAGCGTCGGCCGTTGCGGAGAATTCTGCCCGAGGTGCGTGTGGGCCGCGGCAGGGTAAGAATGGGTGGAACCCCCGGGTAGGGCAGTGATCAGTGCCCTTGTCCACAACTGTGCTTAACTGACCGGATGCATTTGGGGTCCTCAGGCAGGGCGGGGATTAGTGCCGTTATTCACTACCTGGGTGACCGAAACGAGCGGAAAGAATTTGTAGCACATGTGAGATCCAACAATTGTTCCTTTAACGGCCATTGGTCAGTAAATGGCGTTGGAAGAGTAATTATGACTGTATCAAGAAATTGGATGTCAGGCCGACATTAATTAAAACCATGTAAGAAGAAGAAAGAAAGAAGGAAAATAAAAAGGCGAACAGGCTCCATCAGAAAGTAGGACACCGCAATTCTTATGTGGCGTCTTTTTCTCACCATCTGGACACTTCAGGGTTCTGTATCAAAAAGGGTTGTAAAAGGATTACCATAACCAGAGTCAGAATCTGAATCATCACCATCACCCGGTTGCCAGACTGCCGTTTTTGTGCCGTGTCCGCATGGGCCGTCGTGGAATCCGAATCGTCATGTCTAACCAGTCTACAAGAGTTGTCACGGTGCCAAAAAGAGGTTCGTTTGTCATGAGGTGTAGGGGCGGTGGCAGTGAAGGGCAAGTTACTGTTGTCGGGCGGTTGTGGTGGCTCTGGCAGTGGCTGTGAAAGGGGGTATAGGGGGCCAACCATATGTTGGTCATGGTACCGGGGTCTGGTGTGACTGGGGCCAGGGAGGTTGTATCAATGGTCAGTGATCGTGGTCAATTCGGGGAGGCTGGCGCTGTCATCAGAGTCAAGCTCAAGGTGGAAGGTCATACCTGTGGGCAGAGACAAGGTTGGGTCTGTGGGCGTAGACGTGCTGTCAAGGCTGAGGGAGGGTTGGACTAGGTTGTTGATGGGTGGGGCGAAATCGTCTGCTTTTGCCAGGGAGATATGGTGGGAGCGGCTACATTGGGTTCCATAGACTTTGAGCTGGTTGATAGAACCAACCAGTTTTATCATTGGGGTAGATTATCTTGTACACAGAGGGGCTTACTTTGTCCGAAATGGAGTACGGTCCTGTAAATTTGGGGGAGAGGAAAGAACTGGGATTGTAAAGGGAAACCATTACTTGCGGACCGAATGTGTACTCTGCGGGGTGGACGGTTTTGTCACGCAGGCTTTATTCTGCTTCCTTCTAGCGCCTAGTCGGACAGCTGCAGTGAGCTGTGCGGCTTTAATATTGTCTGTGACTTGTTGAACCACTTTTTCATGGATGAGGGCGGTGACTGTGGGGCTTGCCAAACCGAAACCTGATAAATATTCAGTTCCTTTCATGGGCCGAACGGTCATGAGAGTGTGAGGGGGGGTGAAACCTGTGGAACAGGAAACTGTGTTCCGAATAAACATAAGGGCAAATGGGAGAACTGTGTCCCATGTGGTATTATTCTGTTGCACCATCTTTCTAATGGTCACTTTTAAAGTGTGATTCATTCTCTCAACAATGCAGCTGGATTGCGGGTGATACGCGATGTGGAATTTTTGTTTGATTACAAAAATCGTTAGGACATTTTGCATGACTCTGCCGGTGAAGTGGGAACCTTGGTCTGACTCAATGCTGCGGGGGAGTCCCCAGCGTGTAAATATCTGTTGGGTCAAAATCTTAGCTGTGGCCTTTGCATTGTTTGTCCGTGAGGGAAATGCTTCTACCCATTTTGTAACGGTGTCGATTACCACTAATACGTATTTGAAATCATTTCTGCAAGGGGGGAGCGGGTCAATGTAGTCGAGTTGCAAATTTGTCCTAGGACCATTAACAGGTCGGGTGTGTCTCAATTGTCCCTTCTTGCAGTACCTTTCAGGATTGTTCTTTGCACAGATTAAACAATTCTCAACATAACGTGTTACACCGGATTTTAAATCGGGCCACCAGCACAAAGGTCTTAAATGGGCAATGGTATTGTCTATGCCGTGATGTTCGTGTCCGTCATGACACTGGTAAATTATCTGGTTTCTGCCCTGGGTGGGGACCACATAAATTCCATTTTTCAAAACTATACCGTCCTGTACCGTCAGTGAGTCCTTGCATTTGTCGTAGGGGGCTGGGAAGTTACCGTCTAAAACTTGTTTGAAAGTGTCGTCTGCCTTTTGAGCCTTGGATAGATCCTCGATATTGGTCTGAGATACGTGGACTGCATGTATCAGTTCACTTTCGGGGGGTTGCCAAAAGTGACAGTGCCATGATCCTGACTTAGCTAAGGGGTCTGCCTTTACATTAAAGGGTGGGGAGGAACGATGATGGCTTCTCACTTTAGTAATACCGTACGTGCGGTCTTTAGCTGTCCTAAGAATGTGTTTCAACAATGGGGCCGAGGGTAGGGGTTTACCATCAGCGGATACGAATCCTCGAGATTCCCACAGGGGCAGGAATTCTGTCAAGCTATTGCACACATATAAACTGTCCGAATGTATGTCTGCTGGGTTGGAAAGGAATCGGGGTGCTGCACTACATATGGTACGGCTGCTAGTTCTGCTGCTTGTGATCCTAGGTGGCCGGGCAATTTTAAAGATATTTCTGTTTATGCGCGTCCCTGTGCGTCTTCTACATAAATTTCAGAACCAGTTATTCTCTTTCCATTTTCTAGCGTGGAGGAACCACGGTCGGGGCTGCTTTTGTGGCAAAACCATCTATATGGTTCCTACAATGTCCAACTAATCCTGAGAGTGACAGGAGTGCAGTGATATTGTGGGGCAGGGGCCATTTAACTATTGACTCAGTTTACTTCTGTTCAATCTCTCTCTTCCCGTGGGTGATAATGGTGCCTAAATAAAGGACCTTTTCTTTTAATATCTGGGATTTTTTTGGGTTGACCTAGCATCCAATGGATTGCAAAAGACCTAGTGATTCCGAAAGAAGCTTTATATGCTCTTCCTTTGTATCCATCTGTAGGGGTAAGTCATCCGCATACTGTATAAGGCATTTGAGGTGGGAAAATTTGGAAGGTTCGTTGGCCAATTGTCAGTGGAAGATGGAGGGGGAGTTGTGGAATCCTTGTGGGAGGCATGTCCACGTATACGACTGCCCTTGAAATGTGAACGTGAACTTATATTGACAGGCCTTGTCTAACAGGATGGACCAAAAGCCATTGCTGATGTCCAGCACTGTGAAGTACTTTGCCTGTACTCCATGCTTGAGCATGGTCTCGAGATTCGTGGCAACAGTGGGGACTGCTAAAGGGGTGACCTTGTTAAGTTCTCGGTAGTCGATTGTCAGTCGCCAAGAACCATCGGGTTTTTCATGGGCCAAATTGGGCCATTATCTGTTGAGGCTACCGGCCGAAATACTCCTTGATCTAATAAGCTATTGATTACTTTTGAAATCTCATCCTCGGCTTGCTGTGGGAAACCGTATTGCTTCTGTGGCTAAAGATCGGGACCTGAAATTGTGACCATTCCTGGGATTTTCCCACAATCATGTTTGTGTTGGGCGAAGGAAGCTTTATGTTTTCTGAGGACCTCTCTAATTGTCTGGTCTGTACTAATTGTTTGCGGATTAAACCAATAGTCTCCTACTAAGCAAATCCTATGTTCATAGTCCCCTACTGTGAACGTAGCGGGGGCTCCCACTGTTTTGGCCATTTTCTATACACATCTATTCACGGGATTAAAGAAAAGGTTGTGGAAGCTCATAAAATTGATTCCTAGAATGTGCTCGGCTGTTTGGGGCAAGTCGACTAAAACAACGGGATGTCTGGTGCTTATGGTTCCTATCTGAATATCTACGGGGGTTGTGATGTATCCCTGCTGTACGTGTCCTGTAAATCCACTAAGGGTGATGGTGTCTGGTGGGCCATTTGTCACGCTGGAACATTGTGGAGGAGTTTAAGGTGGTGCGGGACCGTCCTGTGTCCCAAAAAAATTCTACTGGATGTTCCCGGACTGTGCCTGTGATTACTGATCTGCCTGATTTGTCCCAGAGTGTGTCACAGACCCAAGTTGGGGAGTCCGAACACCGTCAATCTGTGATGTTGATTGCTGACTTATCTGAATGGGCGCTAACACTATGTATGGGCCTAACATTGTTCCTAGGTGGGGGGCCTGGTTGTTGGCTTGGGGGTTTTGTCGGCATTCGCGGGCGTAATGTCCCATGTGTCCACAATTATAGCAACCTCGTGGCGCCTGTGCTCTGGGGTGCTGTCCTTCATGTCTACCCTCATTTACCCATGCTGGGTCCTGATTAGTCCTGACTGGGTGCATATTTGCTTCTGTCTGTTCCTGATCTGCCTTCCTGTGTAGGGATTGTTCCCAAGCTCTGGAGAGTCTCTTTAAAATCCAAACTTCATTGTGTGTGGTCTGCGGGGTCGTAATTCACACAAGCCTTTTGACCTGCTTCTGTGGCGTGGGAGACTAAAGTGCCGGCCCATTTAGTGGTGTCGTTCTCATTTAAGTGTGCGCGGTTCAAATCCCCAAATACCGCTTTAAAATGGATCCAAAGGCGACCTGCAAACGCGGTCGGATGCTCTCCCTACTTTTGCCTACAATGGTTTAAACCCTCGACTGGGTCTCCCTTGTTGGACCCAATCACATCTAAAATGGCCGTTTTCATCTCCTGTAGGGTTCCTCCTCCTACATTCTGGGGTTCTGGCAAAGCTGAGCTAACGGACTGGTCAAGGCTCTTTACTATAAGTTTAACTTTCTCTCTTTCATCTGGACCGTACATAACCTTTTGCTGGCATACTCTCTCAAAGAAATTATGCGGGTCTGCGGTGGGTTCGAATGGGTCAATTTAGCGCGGGCTCAATTGGGTGATGGATAATGGGGTGGTGTAAACGCAATCGGGCTCCTCCCGATCAGTTGACTTGCGCTGTGTGGTGACTGGATTCATTGGGGTGTGTGCTGCCTGTGCAGTCGGTGGTGCGGGTGCTTTCCTTTTTGGGGCATGGGGGGGCTCTATTGTGATTTTCTGTGTCCCCACATATCTCTGGGCGGTTTCATTTAATTCTTGCCAATTGGGGGCACCTTCTTCATCTGCATTTTGTCCAAAAGTATACCTAGATCCATTTTGCACTGAAAGCAGTGACTGCAACTTCTCTATTTGTTGTCTACATTTCGCGCGGTCTACTGTGCTCTTTCTTTGTTCTGTAGTGGAGCTATGGAGCGCTCGTAAAGCTGCCTTTAAATCCGCACATTGACCTGTTAACTGTAACCTGCTGTTCTGTCTCTTCTCGTACCAAGATTGCACGCTGTGTATCGTGGTAGGCTTTATCGTATTGTGTCAGAAAGCTGCTAAGGTGAACTAAACAAGATTGGTCTGCCCGTTTGACATTAGCCATCTCTTTATCTTTAGCTGTCAACTGATCCCGGAGTAGCTCAATAATCTTTTTGCTTTCACTATAGTTTCCCTCATTCTTCTCTTCTTTCTCAATGAGCTGCCTGTGGAGCGTCCTCACGACCTCCTCTGTGCCTCGCAACTGTGCCAAACAGGACACTATTGCCATCGGCTTTCGCACTTTCACTGCATTTTTCTTAGGCACCTCGGTTAGGTTGTCCCACCAGGTTTGTCCTATGCTACCTGGATCGGACTCTTCATTTGAACAAAAATCGGGCCAAAGGGGCCATCCTTTCCCCTTTAAATACTTCCTCAACTCTTCTTCCCATATGGGGCACTGCTCTGCTCTGTTGGTCGCTGCGACCTCGGGTTCCTGTGGGTTCATTAAATGTTCCATCGCTTTTGTGGCCATTGCTTCTAATATCTCTTTTCCTACCATTAATCTCTGCTTCCTATCGTTAATTTGTGACGGTGGATAAGGCGGCAATTTGAACTGCGAGTATGGCCTAAGCTATTTTCCGGTTCACAATTCCCTCGATAGTTTTGATACAATCTAATGAGTTTACCTTATATCCCTGTTAGTACACACTTCTGAAATTCGGTGATTTGGTCAATATGGGCTTGCACCTGTGGTTCTTTCTCTTTCACGCAATTGGATTTCAATGTTTGTGGGTTCTCTCGGAGTGACAAAATCACTTCTAATTCGAACCCCATCAGATGTCGCCAGTAATGTTACCAATCGCCACCAGAGTCAGCAATAACGGTGCCAATTAATAATGATGCTCTTCAGAGTCGCCAGGTATCAAATGATACCACCACAAGGCTTTACCGGATATCGATCAAAGGACCACACAACCAGTTAGTCAGTTCAAGTTCAAAGATGGTTTATTCACACACAAGGATTACTTCGACATGCAACACAAAACACTACAAGTTAAACTACACCTAACAACTACAATAACCTATACTTAACTTCAGGGCAACCGGCTCTATGCAGATGGACAAGGCCTTTGTCCAGATCTTGTATGGCTGGGTGGAAGAAGTGGCTCTGTTTCTGCTGGGCTCATCCGTCTGGTAGCGATCGTTGGTCTTGGACTTGTCTGTCTGGTCGTTATGCTGCACTTGAGTTGGCATAGGCCAGATCGAAGAGAGACGGAGCACATGGCTGTGTCTCTCCTTATCCCTCTGGGGTTTCACGCTCTTTGGGGTGGTCCTTAACCTGGACCCAATAATTCGACAGGCTTCGATCACTGCCTTCCATTTTGGCCAATAAAGGGGCGGGTGCCTTGATGGCTGGGCGTGTCCTTAGCGGCCATTGACCTTGGCTGTTTGGGCTCCCTGAGTAAAGGGAGGGGCGCCGATTAGTCTGTATCTGTATTGGTTACCTGAGTACAGTTCTTTTGTTCTGGGGAAATGGGCCATTGGAATGCAAACAAGCGGGGGTTTCGATCGCATCTAGTTATCTGGGTTGCAAATATACACACAAGCTCTGAGTCTGTCTGAGTCCTGGGTTGGCCATAATTCCCATGGTCCTTTGCAGGTGGCCATCTGAGATGGCTACACCTGTCCATGCACTAATACAATGTCCTTTCCCTTGCAGGAAAATCACCTGATCAGCCTGCCCTGGTCCATCTACCAGCAGGGTTCCACCGTCAACCGTCGGCATGACTTCTGAGGGGATGTCGGAGGAGGACACTGAAGGTATATCATGGTTGTCACCTATACCCTCCACCAGCGCAGAGACACACAATTCGGTGGGTGGTCGTAGCAGGCAGGCTTCTGAGTCACTATCTGGTGAGCACCACACTGCTTCTGATGCACATCAGGCAGAGGTAGGAGAGTCCCAGATATCGGACAGTTAGAGGTCTGCTGGATCGCAGAACTCAGCTGTGCCCCAGCCAAGTGCCACGCCTCTGGAGACGTTCATCCCTCACTGCTTGAGATGGAAAGGCAGAGGCAGGAATACCAGGAAAGGGTGTTAACATCATTCCCGTTACTGGAAGGCTAAATGGAGGAGCCCCACAGCTTTCTGTCACAGGAGATGGTGCTGGCATCCAGGCCAATACTGCAAGGATGGTTTCTACAGTGGAAAGCCTAGGGCTTGAAGTTAGATTTAGGATGGAAGATATCCAAAGCGTAGCTCAGTCCCTGAGCATCATGGCTGAGAGCCTCAACTGCATGGTACAGACACTGATGGGTATATCACGACTGGCAGCGTAAGAGAACAGTGGGGCTTCTGGATCTCACTCTAGCTGCCCTTCTATCCCATGGAGTGACCCTGGGGCCAAGAGCATCTAGAGGGAGGAGTATGCACTGGTGCACAGCCCAGGGCCTTCCACCAAGAGATCCTGGGAGTGCCCAGCCATTCAGAGTTCCCCCCTTCTGGAGATCGGCGCAACTCAGGCGCAGAAGACAACAACAATGCCCCCTCTGGGGGTCATATTGAAGGACTCCACTGGACTCGACGAGCCATGTCAAAGCAGTGAAAACGCATCTTTAAGAGTACGATGCACTTCTCAATAAGTGAGTGAGTTGCATTGTGTGCCTCGTTATATCTGGTCTCTGCTGCGGCATGTGGCCTCCACACTGGTGTCAGCAGCCACTAATTCTGGGATAACCCATGTCCAAAAAGCACCATCCCTGTAGCCTGGGGTATTCCTTGAACAGTCCAGGGATCTGGGACTGGCCAAGGATGTAACTGTCGTGCACGTTCCCTGGGAAATAAGCACACACATGCATGACCCACATCTAGTGGTCACGCACCAGCTGGACATTTCAGGAGTGGAACTCCTTCCTGTTTGCACATAGCCCCGTTTTGCAGACTGGGGTGTTATGCCCGCCAGAACTCCCCAGTGTAGCGAGAGATAAGTGGCGCCCCAATCTCTGAGGTCCCCAAATCGTGTTAGATCTCCCGATGTATTGCGAGCTGGGTAGATCCTGGGAGTGGGATCTCTCGGTTTCTATTGACCATGCTGTGCCGCAGCGCTTGCTTTTCGGGCGCAGTGTGGCATTGAATTGCAGCCAATGTATTGATTAGCCCTTGCATGCAGTGCATCCATGACCTAATGGATGCACTTATGGGTGGATGCCTGAGAGATTTGACAGAGGTCCCCAGTGGAGCCCTGGAAGGACCTTGTGGCAAAGAGGTTCAGGGCTGCTGTGACCCTGACTGCCACAGGATCCGACACCATGTGCCACCAGAACATAGCACAGGTGCCGCATCGTCTCTTTGGTCAGCCAGAGTCCCCATCACCACATGATGCCAGATAGCTCCATGAAGGAGATCTGAGTTCCATATGACCTTGGGCATCTGAATTTGTGCCCCTGCAAGGCTGGTGCGGTCTCCAGCCCCTGATCCTGACCTCTGGCTCCCTGGTCTTGATCACACATTGCTGGTGTCCATCCTCCTCCAGCACTGACATTAATAAGATTGCCCTCTCCACTGGCTCCATTCCGAATTTGATCAGTACCCTGCGAGGGATGAGAGAGAGAGAGAGAGACAGAGAGAGAGAGGGAGAGATAGGTTGGTGTTGCAGCTACTGATCATTAACATCCCCGGACCCATTGGCCACCCTGACCTGGGAACAGCCAGTCCAAGTGTATCGCCAGCAAGGATTTCAGACTCACAGCCCAGGTGCCCACCCATCTCCAGAGCAGGGATTCCCTTGCATGTGCCTTCACCCACTCAGACTCGCATCTGGCCTTCAGTCTGGGTATCCCCTCCATCAAACCTGAGACCACTGGGGGAGATTTATTCCATCATGTGGACTGGTCATTAACATCTGGACAATGAGGTTTGCCTTTAAATGGGAGGCGGGAACCTGAGAGAGCGTGACTTGCAGGCGACAGGGATCCAGGAGAGATACAACCCCTTTTCCACTTGTTCCCGTGCCATAAAGCTGATGATCCTGACACCTGAAGCTGAATCCCAGCCTTGTCTTTGAAACTATGGGGAGCTGATGTATATTGTAAAGGGTTAACTCCTGAGGGCCAATTAGTGTCATGAAGCTCAGAAATCTCACAGTGTATAATGTGTTTCTCCTTCAAGGAGAATGGGTGCTAATAAGCACCCTGCTTGGTTGTGGTAGTCACCACTGTTGTATATATCACATACGAGATGTAATACGGTAAGGCTCCTGTACTACAGGTACGGGGGTAGATCCCTGCCTGCTGGCTCCGCCCAGTAGGCGGAGTATAAATGTGTGTGCTCACCGAGCTGCAGCCATTTCGGCAGCAGCTGCAGGAGGCTACACATCTCTGCTTCATAAAGCTTCAATTACACTCTACTCTCGCCTCGTCGTAATTGATAGTGCATCAATTTATTAAGCAGAGAATTTACAACGATGGACCTCTGCATCAAGCCAGATCGCCTGCAGCTGCTCCCTCAAGCAAACGACGCCAAGTCGGCCTTCGCCCATTGGCTAGCTTGCTTTGAAACCTACATCGGATCTGCGACAGAACCACCCACAGAGGCACAGAAACTCCAAATCCTGTATACACGGTTGAGCTCCGATTTCTTTCCCCTCATCCGGGACGTGCCCACCTACACTGAGGCCATGGCGCTTCTGGAAGAGAACTACACCCAGCAAACCAACAAACTCTACATCAGGCACCTCCTGTCCACGGGGCATCAACTCCCCGGTGAGTCTGTGGAAGATTTGTGGGGTGCCCTGCACACCCTGGCGAGGGACTACGATTACCAGGCCGTTTCTGCCATTGAACATTCCGAACTCCTAATTAGAGATGCTTTCGTTATGGGCATAGGGTCGGCGTACATCCGCCAGCGCCTCTTAGAAGGGGCAACCCTCGACCTCGCGGCGACCAGGAAACTCGCGATCTACTAACAGTCGCCTCCCGTAACGTACAAAAGTACGCCCCCGACCGCACGGCACCCCCCTCCTGGACATCGTGGACCCCACTAGCGAACACCACATCGTGGACCCCACCAGCGACTGCTCCATCGTTCACCCCATCAGCGACCGCCCCCAGCCAACCCAAGCCTGCGCCACGCGGCAGCCAGCCAACCACGGGGGACCCAAGCGCTACTTCTACGGACAGACAAAGCACCCCTGGCAGCGTTGCCCGGCGTGGAGCGCACTCTGCAAGGCCTGCAGAAAGAAAGGACATTTTGCCACTGTGTGCCAGGCCCGCTTGATCGCCGCTGTAACCAGGCCCATTGTACCTACACCCTCCACGTGCGACCCATGGGTGCCACCATCGTCCTCGCCTCAGACCACGTGCGGCCCGTGGACGCTGCCATCTTGCTTGCCTCAGGACACGTGCGGCCAATGGGAGCCTCCATCTACCCCCATCAGGCCTCGTGCGGCCCGTGGGCAGCGCCATCTTTAACGCCGCCCGCCATGGGCGGCGCCATCTTCCCGGACCCTGCTCGTCGGGCACCTCATTGGGCCGCTCATTGCCTGCAACCACCGCCGGCCAGCCAGAGGCCTTCCAACACCAGCTACAGCTCGCCTCCATCACGATCGACCAGTCCCGGCCGCAAAACCTCGCAACCGCGTCGACGAAGGTAAAGGTCGATGGGCACAAGATATCATGCCTTCTTGACTCCGGGAGCACAGAGAGCTTCATCCACCCCAATACGGTAAGGCGCTGCCCCATCACACAACGAATCTCCCTGGCCTCCGGATCCCACTCCGTGGAGATCCGGGGGTACTGCACCGCAACCCTCACCATCCAGGGCGTAGAGTTCAGCGACTTCCGTCTCTACGTCCTCCCCAACCTCTGCGCTGCCCTGCTACTCAGCCTGGACTTCCAGTGCAACCTCCAAAGTCTCATTCTGAAATTCGGCGGGCCCCTACCACCCCTTACTGTATGCGGTCTCACCGCATACAGGTCGACCCACCTTCTCTGTTTGCAAACCTCATCCCTGATTGCAAACCCGTCTACACCAGGAGCAGACAGTACAGTGCCCAGGACAGGACCTTCATCAGGTCTGAGGTCCAGCGGCTGCTGCGGAAAGGCAGCATCGAGGCCAGCAACAGCCCCTGGAGAGCCCAAGTGGTAGTTGTGAAAACTGGGGAGAAAAACAGGATGGTCATTGACTACAGTCAGACCATCAATCGGTACATGCAGCTCGACGCGTACCCCCTCCCTCGCATATCTGATATGGTCAATCAGATTGCACAGTACCGGGTCTCCTCGACAGTGGACCTGAAATCTGCCGACCACCAGCTCCCCATTCGCAAGGCGGACCGCCCGTACACCGCGTTTGAAGCGGACGGCCGCCTTTACCACTTCCCGAGGGTTCCCTTCGGCGTCACTAATGGAGTCTCGGTCTTCCAACGGGAGATGGACCGAATGGTTGACCGGTACGAGCTGCGGGCCACCTTCCCGTACCTGGATAACGTCACCATCTGTGGCCATGACCAGCAGGACCACGACGCTAACCTTTCCAAATTCCTCCACACCGCCAAACTCCTCAACCTTACGTACAACAAGGAGAAGTACATGTTCAGCATCAACCGCTTAGCCATCCTCGGCTATGTGGTGCAAAATGGAGTTCGAGGGCCTGACCCCAATCGCATACGCCCCCTCATGGAACTCTCCTCCCCCACTGCCCCAAGGCCCTCAAACGGTGCCTGGGGTTCTTCTCATACTAAGCCCAGTGGTTCCCGAACTATGCGGACAAGGCCCACCCACTCATTCACTCCATCGCTTTCCTCCTGATGGCCGAGGCTCACCAGACCTTCAACCGTATCAAGGCCGACATCGCCAAGGCAGCGATGCACGCGGTCGACGAGACGCTCCACTTCCAAGTCAAGAGCGATGCATCACACTTCGCTCTGGCCGCCACCCTCAACCAGGCAGGCAGACTCGTGGCGTTCTTTTCCCGCACCCTCCATGCCTCTAAAATTCGGCGCACCCCTCCCTGTTGAAAAGGAGGCCTAGGCCATTGTGGAAGCTGTGCAGCATTGGAGACATTACCTGGCCGGCAGGAGATTCACTCTCCTCACTGACCAATGGTCGGTTGCCTTCATGTTCAATAACACACAGCGGGGCAAGATCAAAAATGATAAAATCTTGAGGTGGAGGATCGAACTCTCCACCTATAATTACTAGATTTTGTATCGCCCCGGTAAGCTTAACGAGCCCCCCAATGCCCTGTCCCGAGGTACATGTGCCAGCGCATAAGTGGACCAACACCGGACCCCACACGACGCTCTCTGTCACCCACGGGTCACCCGGTTCTTTCACTTCATCAAGGCCCGCAACCTGCCCTACTCCATTGCGGAAGTCAAGGCGATCACCAGAGACTGCCAGGTCTGCGCGGAGTGCAAACCGCACTTCTACCGGCCAGACCGCGCGCATCTAATGAAGGCCTCCCCCCCCTTTGAATGCCTCAGCGTGGACTTCAAAGGGCCCCTCCCCTCCACTGACCGAAACATGTACTTCCTTAACGTGGTTGACGAATACTCGAGATTCCCCTTCGCCGTTTGATGACGTCTGGCACAGTCATCAAAGCACTCAACACCATCGTCGCCCTGTTTGGTTTCCCCGCCTACATCCACAGCGACCGGGGATCCTCCTTTATGAGTGATGAGCTGCGTCAGTACCTGCTCAGCAAGGGCATCGCCTCGAGCTGGACGACCAGCTACAACCCCCGGGGAAACGGGCAGGTGGAGCGGGAGAATGGGACGGTCTGGAAGGCCGTCCAGTTGGCCCTGCAGTCCAAAAATCACCTGGTCTCCCACTGGCAGGAGGTCCTCACCGACGCCCTTCACTCCATCTGATCGCTACTCTGCACTGTAACTAATGCAACCCCCCGTGAACGTCTCCTTGCCTTCCCCAGGAAGTCCACTTCCGGAGTTTTGCTCCCAACGTGGCTGGCAGCTCCAGGACCCATTCTCCTCCTCAAGCACATGCGGCTCCACAAGGTGGACCTGTTGGTCGAGAGGGTATAGCTGCTTCGTGCAAACCCGCAGTACACCGTGGCGTACCCCGGCGACCGCCAAGACACAGTCTCCCTCAGCGACCTTGCTCCAGCTGGTTCCCCACCCACCCCCTCTTCCCCAGCGCCACCCTTCCTCCCCCCAGCGCACCTCACCAAAGCCCCAATCCAGGATGATCCGTCCTCCCCTTGGTCCCACCCGGGGATGAAGATGAGGTCTACACGCTCCCGGAGTCACCGGCGACCGAGCCGACGCCTGCATCGCCACCGGCACTGCGGCGCTCAGAACGGAGGATCAAGGCACCCGACCGGCTAAATTTGTGAACTTTCCCCAAAACGTTAACCTTAAAATGCATGTAACTAGTTTTCCACCACCCCCACTGGACTCTTTTTTAACAAGGGGTGAATGTGATAGTCACCACTGTTGTATTTATCACATACGAGATGTAATACGGTAAGGCTCCTGTACTACAGGTACGGGGGTAGATCCCTGCCTGCTGGCTCCACCCAGTAGGCGGAGTATAAATGTGTGGGCTCACCGAGCTGCAGCCACTTCGGCAGCAGCTGCAGGAGGCTACACATCTCTGCTTAATAAAGCCTCGTTTACACTCTACTCTCGTCTCATCGTAATTGATAGTGCATCATTGGTCAGGCAGGAGAATTCAGAGAGCTCATAGGTGTCACCCTCATTGGTGCCTACTGGATTGTTATTCCTCAGATTGACCTCCCCGGCTCCTCCCCGCCACCTCCCAACCACACATTCCCCCAGGAGAGCACCAAGTTGCTTTGCCTTCCGGGGTTTCATCCACCCTGCCCATCTGGCCAGCTAGCTGGCTCTCATCACATCCCAACTCCATTCGCCCTCCACCCACCCCCCCCCCCACACTCCATAAGCCCCACACCCGCCCCAGCACCAGACACCCCCGCCTAGGATTCCCAAGCCATAGAGAACAGAGAGCAGACCCCAAGACCACTTATTTCTCTACCCCACAAGTAAAGTCACTGACCCTCAACAGCTGAGCTCCTCTCTCCTACCTTCCAGTGACCCCCTGACTCCCCTCCCTCATATTGTATCCATTGGAGGGACAGCACGGTGGCACAGTGGTTACCACTGCTGCCTCACGGCGCCGAGGTCCCAGGTTGAATCCCGGCTCTGGGTCACCGTCCGTGTGGAGTTTGCACGTTCTCCACGTGTTTGTGTGGGTTTCACCCCCGCATCCCAAAGATGTGCAGGGTAGGTGGATTGGCCACGCTAAATTGCCCCTTAATTGAAAAAAATTAATTGGGTACTCTAAATTTATTTTTTTAAATATTGCATCCATTGGTGAGACAAATACCAAATGTATACACGATGTATTTCTGAAGGCCTGTGCGCTGTAGAGTTGTTTGACAATGCCACCTTGTGGATTGATTAAGAAGTACAATTGTACATTGCAACAGTTATTTTGAGCAAGCATACATAATGGACAGCCTTTTAATAATATAGTTAGTTATGATGAAATAAGTGAAGAGCGAAGATAAATCCAGAAATACGAGTTGAATGGAGATATTGCTTATGTTCATTTTTTTAATACTCTTAGGTCAATACAATTATGCAAATAAAATGTCAAGCGATTAATCTTCTTGTTCAAAAATAACAATGATCAAATATCCCACAAAGTTTAACTTCCACTGCACAGTTTTTCTTTTGTTCTGCTCTTTAACTCATGCGCATTAAATTTTGGTTAATGGCTGTTAGAAAACACAGGAAAGGATTTGATAAAAATGTGTTAACTCATTAAAATAAAGCTTGCACAGAAGAAACAGGACCTTGAGTAAACTTTAAGCCTCTAGTAGGAATTTTTTTAAATTTTCGGTGGCCTGTTTGACAGATGGTTTACCTTATAAATTCAATAAGATATATTTATATTTATTCAAATTGATCTATTTATTTGTATTTTTTAATGTTCCACTTCCTTTCCAGTTTTTCTGTACAAGTCGTTGGATCTGTCCAGAAGGAAATTCTGATTTAATCAGAGATCCTTTTGCTTGAAAGAACATTTTCATTGAAACAAATAAGAACCATCAAACATTATAATCAAGTTATCCTTGAATATGCCCATTTAGGACTTTGATTCCCAATACACTTTCAATCAAAATTTTCCAAATTGATCTGCAGTTAGGTATTCTCTTTGTGGATGGAATAGTGGTGAGGTGGTCAAATATTGTGCAAAGAACGTTTCTCCCTAAAAGTCAAGATTTACTGAAAGTCTATAATAATTATAAATGGAGACATTTGTAGAGGTACAAATGACAGGAACTTCAAATGCATATTGAATATTTCACCTGCACCTGAACTGATTTTTAAGAAAGAGTCCATCATGCACAGTGCTATGAATCGCAAACTACAGGATTACGCTCACGACACCTGGGATGAGGAAGACTGCACTCCTCAAAATTTCCTTTGGAATAAATATAAACTTGATTTGGCAAACAAACCAGAAGGTAGTGAGTGAAGTGTTGGCTAGTGTAGACTTGAGAGATGAACAGACACTTCCAACTCTGATGAAGGTTCAACTCAATTTTATTAACTACTTCTAACTAACTAACACACAATGACTGTGGGTCTAAATGATGCTAACTTAAACTAGAGACCTAAGCCTTGTCTGAACCAGTTGATTCTCTCAGAACGTGGTGTGAGTCTGTGCTGGGCTGGATGAGTTCTTGTTACACTGAGAGGCAGTACCCAGAATGAGCGGGAACCGTGGTGCCTCTGCCTTTATAATGTGTTTATTCTAACTGGTGATTGGCTACGGTGTTTGTACATGTTGATTGGTCCCTGTGTGGGTCCATCAGTGTGTGTCTGCGCCATGATATACTGGTGTATATTATAACAGTGAGGGAGTGGGATTTGCATGAGGGTTGCGGGGCTGGAGAAAGGATTTATTTTCATGGGAAAAGTTGTTGCAATCTGGAATGCATTGCCTGAAAGTGCAGCAGAAGTAGATTCAATAATTACTTTCAAAGGGGAATTGGATAATTACTTGAAAAGGAGAAATATGCAGAGCTATGGGGAAAGGTCAGAGGAGTGGAACTAATTGGAAAACTTGAGGGACCTTCAGAGCCATATGTCTGTTATAAATTCATACAGCTGAGTAATTATTGATGACTTAATGGAGCTGAGATTCTGATGAGCACTATTTTATAGCATTTTTTAAAAAAATCATTCAAGGACCTACTTAATGCACTCATAAAATTCCTTTGTGAACATAAGAGTATAAGAACTAGGAGCAGGAGTAGGTCATCTGGCCCCTCGAGCCTGCTCCGCCTTCAATGAGGTCATGGCTGACCTTTTGTGGACTCAGCTCCACTTTCCCGCCCGAACACCTTTATTCCTTTATTCTTCAAAAACTATCTATCTTTATCTTGAAAACATTTAATGAACGATCCTCAACTGCTTCACTGGGCAGGGAATTCCATAGATTCACAACCCTTTGGGTGAAGAAGTTCCTCCTAAACTCAGTCCTAAATCTACTTCCCCTTATTTTGAGGCTATGCCCCCTAGTTGTGCTTTCACCCGCCAGTGAAAACAACCTGCCCGCATCTATCCTATCTATTCCCTTCATAATTTTATATGTTTCTATAAGATCCCCCCTCAACCTTCTAACTTCCAACGAGTACAGTCCCAGTATACTCAACCTCTCCTCGTAATCCAACCCCTTCAGCTCTGGGATTAACCTAGTGAATCTCCTCTGCACACCCTCCAGCGCCAGTACATCCTTTCTCAAGTAAGGAGACCAAAACTGACACAATATTCCAGGTGTGGCCTCACTAACACCTTATACAATTGCAGCATAACCTCCCTAGTCTTAAACTCCATCCCTCTAGCAATGAAGGACAACATTCCATTTGCCTTCTTAATCACCTGTTGCACCTGTAAACCAACTTTTTGTGACTCATGCACTAGCACACCCAGGTCTCTCTGCACAGCAGCATGCTTTAATATTTTATCATTTAAATAATAATCCCTTTTGCTTTTATTCCTACCAAATGAATAACCTCACATTTGTCAACATTGTATTCCATCTGCCAGATCCTAGCCCTTTCACTTAAAACTTAAACACATTGCCCTTGGTCCCCAACTCCAAATCATCTGAGTAAATTGTGAACAATTGTGGGCCCAACACTGATCTCTGAGGGACACCGCTAGCTACTGATTGCCAACCAGAGAAACACCCATTAATCCCCACTCTTTGCTTTCTATTAATTAACCAATCCTCTATCCATGCTACTACTTTACCCTTAACGCCATGCATCTTTATTTTATGCAGCAACCTTTTGTGTGAACTATTTTAACAAAGCCGTTGATCCGCTTAACGCTAACAGGTTCTTTAAAATAGCATACGTAGGAGTGAATTTAGATACATTCAGATCCAAAACTTTGCATGCAAAGAACTGCTCTCGTTTTCTCATCTACCCGAACGTGTGCAGCTAGAAAAATTGTCAACTCGGGACGACCAGAGGAAAGTGAAAATTGGACACATTTGATTGGCTACTGGAAACTGATAAGGTGTCAATGGAAGAAATAAGGGAAAAGTGGCAGGAAGAGTTTGGAATCAAGCTTGGAGGGGGAATCTGGAGTGAGATCATGCACCGAATTAACTCAACTTCATCCTGTGCCAGGATGTGCTACATCCAGTTCAAGGTGGTACACAGGACTCACATGATGAGGGCATGAATGGGCAGATTTTTCCCAGAAGTAGAAGATGTGTGTGAAAAGTGCAGGAGGGGATCAGCAAATCATTCACATATGTTCTGGGACTGCTCAAAGCTAAGGGGCACGATTCTCTGTTTCTGAGACTATGGACTGGATTTTTCGATTTTGTGGCTGAGTCCTCTGGTCCTACAACCAAAAAGTCAGCGTGCCCCCGCACCGATGCTCCGCCCGATGGGGGGCTGGCAACGGAATGGCACACCCACCTCCCCGACTGTGGCGGCGCTGGACACAGACTGCAGCCGGCATGCGAGGTACCCAAAAAATTGAGAAGACACGTGACCGCCGCCGTGGGGAAGTTGGCCCATCGGGGCAAAGCATTGGGAGAGGGCCTCAGGTGCCATCCTGAGGCCGCCCCAACGTGTGCGGCGCACTCCTCAAGTACGCCGTTTTTGATGGGACGGAGCATCCAAAAGACAGCACTGCTCCTAATTTCGGCATAAAAACGGATTCTCCAGTCAATCGCCGAACGTGATTTTGGAAACGGCAATCGGAGAATTCCCCCCGAGGTGTTGACGCCAATGCAGAATTTGTGGACTTTCACGACAGCAAAACTTGTGCCACACCTGGACCGATTCTGCTACTGTTAAGGGGCTAGCACCAGCGCCACATAGAACACAATCAATTCCAATGGATTTGTCGGATTCACGATTGACACTCAAGAGACTGACAAGCTCCAACCTGCCATGAGAATGTCACTTTAAGAAATGTTTGGCTGGACTTCCGGTGGCGTAGGCGAGCAGGGCGGCCGCAGTGAGAAGAGCTCCCGCCGGTGGCCACGATTCGAGGCGATTTCGGGGAAATCCCCGAGTCTTCACGAACCCCCCCCCGACTATCGTCGGCATTTGGGGGCGTTGCGAGCAGCCAGCGGGGCCGATTTAAAAACCGGCGAAGAACCCCCGCGCGGGTGTCGGGCAGCGGGGGCTGAGGCGCTGGGCCCAGCGCGGCGTCTAGGCCAGAGCAGTGGGGCGGAGCTACGAGGAGGCCGAGGCGGCAGGCCCGAGACCAGGGCACGATGTAGGTGGGGTGTCCCACATCGGATGGCTCCCACCTAGGAGGAAGAAAGAAGCCTGAAGCCTAGTCCCAGAGGAACTCTGGGTGAATGTAGAGGAGAAAGAAAGAAGGTTTAAGGGAGTTTGGCGAAGGTTTTTCTTTCTCTCCCCCTTTTCTTTTATCAAAAAAAAGAAGAATTCAGATTGATAAAGGACAGGAGGGTGGAGGGGAGAGAGGAGAAAATAAAGAAAATAAAAAACAATAAGCTGCTAAAGGATGCGAAGAGCTGCGTCGAAGAAAGGAGGAAACGCGGGTCCGCCGCTGAATGAGAAGACGAGCAAAAGTGTTGACAGGATGGCGGAAGCCGAACCGCAAGGCGGGGCCGCACTACTTACGGAGGAGAAGATGACCGAAGTGATGGCGGTGGAGCTGGAAAAACAGTTTGCGAGGCACATGGAGGCCTTGAGGAAGGAGACGGCGGTCGCAATGAAGTCATTGGTGGAGGAGGCAATCGCCCCGGTGAGGGTGGCGGTGGCAAAGGCATTGGCCGAGGTGAGAGAGCAGGGTGAGAAGATGAAGGAAGTGGAGGAGGCCGTGTCACAGCATAGCGACCAGTTCACCTCGATGGGGACGAGCTGCGGAGGGTGGTGGAGGTCAACAGAGGACTCCGAGCAAAGCTTGAAGACTTGGAAAACCGCTCAAGGCGACACAATTTGAGAATTGCGGGCTTGCACGAAGGGACAGAGGGCCCAAGGCCAACACAATACTTCGCTAAGAAGTTGGCGGAGCTGATGGGGGAGGGTGAGAACCCCTCGCGGTACGAGCTAGACCGAGCTCATCGGTCATTAAGGCTGAAGCCCAAAGTGAATGAGCCGCCAAGAGCAGTAATTATCTGCTTCCGTAAGTACTGCATGAAGGAGAAGGTGTTAAGCTGGGCGAAGCAGAAGCGTGAGGTGGTATGGGATGGTGCTGGAGTTTGGATCTACCAGGACGTGACGGTGGAGTTGGCAAAAAGACGAGCGGCGTTTGGGTGAGTGAAGGCGGCATTGTACAAGGGGGTGCGATTTGGTATGGTGTACCCAGCGAAGTTGAGGGTAACGTATTACGGCAAAGACTTTTATTTTGAGACAGCGAATGCGGCTGAGGAGTTCGTGAGGGCAGAAGGCTTGGGACAGACGTGAAGAGCGGAACTGGAAGAGAGACTGTGGACTGTGTTTGAACAGCTGGAAAATGTATAAATGTTATAACTTTCTTTTTACAGATTTGTATTGTAATTTACTTCTCTTTGCACTGTTATAGAGTTCAAGTTAATGGTGGGTTGATTGGCGTTCTGTGTTGCGACGGTTAAATGTTATGTCAGTGAATTGTAGGGGTTGGATTGTTGGGGTTGTTTTGTTTCTTTCTCTGGGACTGGGTGGAAGGGGATGATATGTCCTGGGGGGGGGGAGCCACCTGCACTAACTAGCTAAAGTCAGCTAGTGAACGGAGGTGAGGGGAGAGGAGGGCTGGATATCAGGCTTTAATGGGCCTACGAGGCGAGCGAAAGGGGGGGAAGGGATGGATGTTGGGGGATGTTGTTTCAGGGGGAAATGTAGGGGGAGGTTCTCATGAGGGGGGGAAGGGGTTCGATGTTAACAATGGACAGGAGCAGGTCAGGCTTTTGGGGAAGGGTCAGGTGGTATGACGATGGTGGATAAGAAAGGTGGGGGGGGGGTGAGAGACCCCCAATAAGGATAGTCACGTGGAACGTGAAGGGCTAGGAGGTCCGGTCAAGAGGTCAAGGGTGCTTGCGTATCTTAAAAGTTTGAACGCCGATGTGGCAATGCTGCAGGAGACTCACTTGAGGGTGAAGGACCAGGTGAGACTTAAAAAGGGTTGGGTTAGCCAAGTGTTTCACTCTGGATTTGATGGAAGGGCTCGAGGGGTAGCAGTGTTGGTCAGCAAAAGAGTATGTTTCCAGATGGAGAAGGTGGTGGCAGATCAGGGGGATAGATATGTGATTGTGGCCGAGACGCTGGACGGGAGATTAGTGGCGCTGGTAAGTGTATACGGTCCCAACTGGGACGATGTGGGATTTGCGAGGAAGGTGTTTGGAGCCATTCCCAACTTGGACCCACACGAGCTGATTGTGGGGGGGGGACTGGAACCTGGTGCAGGAGCCAAGGTTGGACAGATCACGGCCGCGCTCGGTGGTCCCATCGGGGGGGAGCAAAGGCGCTGGCTGGGCTAATGGTGGAAATGGGAGGGGTGGACCCTTGGAGGTTCCTGCACCCAAGGGAATGGGAGTACTTGTTTTTCACAGCAGTCCATAAGGTCTACTCGCGGATCGACTTTTTTGTAGTGGGAAAGGCTTTGCTGGCTGGTTTCAAGGGGTCGGAATAATCTGCAATTGCTGTGTCAGATCACGCTCCACATTGGGTGGATATGGTGCTGGAGAAGGGGGTAGCGCAGAGGCCGGGGTGGAAACTGGATGTGGGGCTTTTGGGGAACCAAGTATTCTGTGAGAAAATTGAAACGGTAATTAAGGAATATGTAAGATTCAACTGTACGGGTGAGGTGTCAATGGCAGTTGTCTGGGAGGCTCTAAAGGCGGTGGTGAGGGGTGAGGTAATTTAGTTTAAGGCCAGGGTGGACAAATAGGGAGGGGTTGGAGCGGCAGAGGCTAATAGATGAGATGTTGGAGGTAGATAGGAGTTATGCAGAAGATGGGGATCCAGCAAAGCTGGAAAAGAGGAAGGAACTACAGGCGAGCTTCGACCGGCTGTCCACCAGGAAGGCGGCGTGCCAACTGAGACGAGCAAGGGATGCAGTTTATGAACATGGAGATAAGGCGGGTCAGCTCCGGAGGGAGGCAGCGGTAAGGGAAATTCTTCAGGTAAGGGATAGGACAGGGAAGTTGGTGATGGCTCCGGAGCTGATTAACAAGGTGTTTGAGGAGTTTTACGAGAGGTTGTACAGGTCAGAGCCACCTGGGGCAGACCGTGAGATGCAGGGATTTCTCGATCGGTTGGAGTACCCGAGGTTAGGGGAGGGGGACAGGGCTACATTAGAAGGAGCAATAGTGGAGCAGGAGGTAAAAGAAATGATTGGGAGGATGCAGTCGGTGAAGGTGGCAGGGCCGGATGGGTTTCCAGTGGAATATTATAAAAAATTTAAGGATAAGTTGGCACCCCTGATGGTGGGGATGATTGAAAAGGCGATAGGGAAACTTTGGGGCAGGTATCGATTTCACTGTTGCTTAAAAAAGATAAGTATCCAATGGAGTGTGGGTCCTGTAGGACCATATCACTTCTGAATGTGGACGCAAAAGTATTGGCGAAGGTACTGGCGCGTAGGCTGGAGGAGTGCCTCCCAAAGGTGATAGGTGAGGATCAGACGGGGTTCGTGAAAGGGAGGCAGCTGTTTTCAAATATTAGGAGGGCTTTGAACGTCGTTATGGCACCGACGGAAGGGAAGGAAACAGAGGTGGTTGTGGCATTGGATGCCGAGAAGGCGTTTGATTGGGTAGAATGGGGGTACCTGATGGCAGTTCTGGAGGGGTTTGGGATTGGACCAAGATTTGTGAACTGGGTAAAGCTATTATATGAGGAGCCGAAGGCGAGTGTCCGCACGAACAATATCAGCTCGAGATACTTTTCTGTCCACCGTGGGACAAGACAGGGATGTCCTATGCCCCCCCTGCCATTTGCACTTGCGATTGAGCCGTTGGCCATCGCATTAAGAAGTTCGGGAGCATGGAAAGGAATAGTGCGGGGGGTGGGGGGGGGGGGGGGGGGGGGGGGGGGGGATAGAGCATAGGGTGTCCTTATATGCCGACGACTTGCTGCTGTATGTGTCGGAACCGAGTGCGTCGATAGGAGGAATATTGGAGCTACTGAGAGTATTTGGGTCTTTCTCGGGGTACAAGCTAAACCTGGACAAGAGTGAGTATTTTGTGGTGTCTCAGCCGGGGGTGGGGGCAGGGGTGGGGGGCTGCCATTCCATAGGGCAGGGACTCACTTTAGGTATTTGGGGGTGCAGGTTGCCCAGGAGTGGGGAAGGCTTCGCAGATACAACATCACTAGTTTGGTGGGGAGAGTGAAAGCTGATCTGGCGAGGTGGGATGGTCTCCCTCTGTCACTGGCGGGTCGGGTACAGGCGGCTGAAATGAATGTGTTGCCACGATTTCTGTTTATTTTTCAATGCCTACCAATTTTCCTGCCAAAGTCTTTTTTCAGGGAGATTGAGGGAAGGATTACCTCGTTCATATGGGGAGGGAAGGTGGCCGGAGTGAGGAAGGTGCTGCTACAGAGGGGAAGGCAGGCAGGGGGTTTGGATCTCCCGTACCTGATGTACTACTACTGGGCGGCGAATGTGGAGAAGGTGCAGAGCTGGGTCAGAGGGGTTGATTCCCAGTGGGTCAGAATGGAGGAGAGTTTGTGCAGGGGGTCGGGGCTGAAAGCACTAGCAACAGCGCCGGTCCCGATAGCTCCGGGTAAATACTCAGGGAGTCAGGTAATAATAGCTTCATTGAAAATCTGGAGGCAGTTTCGCCAACACTTCGGGTTGGGGGCAGGGTCGAGGGAAATGCCGATTCGGGGGAACCACAGATTTGAGCCAGGGAGGTGGGATGGAAGTTTTCTGAAATGGGAAGAGAATGGGATTAAGACGCTAAAAGATTTGTTTCTTCGGGATTGATTTGCAGGATTGAGGGAGCTGGAAGCAAAGTATGGGTTAGAGCAGGGAGAAGTGTTTAGATATATGCAGGTTCGGGACTTTGCCAGAAAGGAGGTATGGAGCTTACCGGAGGAACTGGCCTCCACATTGCTGGAGGAGGTGCTGACGGCAAGGGGACTGGAGAAGGGGGCAGTGTCAGCGGTGTACGGAGCTATTTTGGAAAAGGATAAGGCACCACTGGAAGGCATCAAAGCAAAGTGGGAGGAAGAGTTGGGAGAGGTTATAGAGGAGGGGGTCTGGTGTGAGGTGCTCCGGAGAGTGAATGCCACCACCTCATGTGCGAGGTTGGAGCTGAAGGTGGTGTACAGAGCACACCTCACGAGGGTGAGGATGAGCCGATTTTTTGAAGGAGTAGAAGATGTGTGTGAATGTTGCGGGGGGGCCCCACTAATCACGTTCATATGTTTTGGTCCTGTCCAAAGCTAGGGGAGTACTGGAAATAGGTGTTTAGGGTGATTTCCAAGGTGGTGCACGTGGAACTAGACCCGGGTCCCCGGGAGGCCATATTGGGGTGTCGGACCAGCCAGGGTTGGAAACAGGTGCGGAGGCAGATATTATAGCCTTCGCCTCGTTGATCGCCCGAAGGCGGATCCTGCTGGGATGTAGAGCAGCCTCTCCACCCTGTGCCCTGGCGTGGCGGGGGGACCTGTTGGAATACTTGACCCTTGAGAAGGTTAAATTCGAACTGAGGGGAAGCTTGGAGGGGTTCTATAAGTCATGGGCACTATTTATTATGCACTTCCAAGAACTGGATAACATCGAACCTTAGTTGGGGGGGGGATGGGTGGGAGGGTTGGGGGGAAGGGGGGCTGTGTATATCAAAGATGACTATGGGTAATCCCTGATTCCTTTTTGTCATTTGTTTATGTTTTTTTTTTAAATAATTTTTATTGAAAGAGTTTTTCCATACAGACATTTACCCCTACTAATTTTTAAATTATTTACAACACAATCCCTCTAGGCAAATATCCCTCCCTCGCCCGCCCTCTCGCGCGCACCAGTCCTCCTCCCCCCCCCCCCCAAGCAACAACTTAACAAACAAGGCAGCCTACAGTTTCAGACATGAGCAGCGAGCAGACTTGCCCGCGTTACAGTCGTGCATGTCCCCTCACGACCCTTGCTGCCCCCCCCTCCCTCCCCTCCCCCCCCCCCGGGTTGCTGCTGCCACGACCCCGAACGTCTATCTCTGATCTAAAAAGTCAAGGAAAGGTTGCCACCGCCTAGAGAATCCCTGTACCGACATTCTCAGGGCAAATTTGATCCTTTCTAGCTGAATATAGCTAGCCATATCGTTAATCCAAGTTTCAACGCTTGGAGGCCTCGCGTCCTTCCATTGAATTAATATCCTTCGTCGAGCCACTAGGGACGCAAAGGCCAGTATTCCGGCCTCCCTAGTCTCCTGTACCCCCGGTTCTACCCCGACCCCAAAGATCGCAAGCCCCCATCCTGGTTTGACCCTGGACCCCACCACCTTCGACACCGTCCTTGCCACCCCCTTCCAGAACCCTTCCAGCACCGGACATGCCCAGAACATATGCACATGGTTCGCTGGGCTTCCCAGACATCTGACACACCTGTCCTCACCCCCAAAGAACCGGCTCATCCTTGTCCCCGTCATGTGAGCTCTATGCAGCACCTTAAATTGAATGAGGCTCAGCCTCGCACACGAGGAGGAAGAATTGACCTTCTCCAGTGCATCCGCCCACGTCCCGTCTTCTATCTGCTCTCCCAGCTCCCCTTCCCACTTGGCTTTCAGCTCCTCCCCTGATGCTTCTTCCGCCTCCTGCATTATCTTGTAGATGTCTGATATCTTCCCCCCTCCGACCCAGACCCCCGAGAGCACCCTATCACTCGCCCCCTTACTGGGGAGCAGGGGGAACCCCTCCACCTGCCGCCTAGCAAATGCCTTCACTTGTAAATATCTGAACATGTTTCCCGGGGGGAGCTCAAACTTCTCCTCCAGCCCTCCCAGGCTCGCAAACCTCCCCTCTATAAACAGGTCCTTCAGCTGCCGTATGCCCACCCTGTACCAGCTCTGAAATCCCCCGTCGATATTCCCCGGGATGAATCTATGGTTCCCTCTTATTGGCGCCGCCAACAGACCTCCCATTTCCCCCCTGTGTCGCCTCCACTGCCCCCATATCTTGAGGGTGGCCGCCACCACCGGGCTCGTGGTGTACCTCGTGGGGGGGAGCGGCCATGGTGCCGTTACTAGGGCCCCCAGGCTTGTGTTGCCACAGGACGCCCTCTCCATTAGTTTCCAAGCTGCCCCCTCCCCTTCCATCATCCACTTGCGCACCATTGACACATTTGCCGCCCAGTAATACCCCGAGAGATTGGGTAGTGCCAGCCCTCCACTGTCCCTACTCCGCTCCAAAAAGACCCTCCTCACCCTTGGGGTGCCGTGCGCCCACACGTAGCTCATGATGCTACTCGTCACCTTTTTGAAGAAGGCCCTAGGGAGGAAGATGGGCAAGCACTGAAATAAAAACAGGAACCTTGGGAGGACCGTCATTTTGATTGACTGCACCCTCCCCGCCAGCGACAGCGGTACCATGTCCCACCTCTTAAATTCCTCCTCCATCTGTTCCACCAGCCTGGAAAAGTTCAACTTGTGGAGGGTCCCCCAGTTCCTTGCCACCTGCACCCCTAAGTACCTAAAGCTCTTTCCTGCTCGCTTGAAGGGGAGTCTCCCAATACCCTCTCCCTGGTCCCCCGGGTGTATCACAAAAACCTCGCTTTTGCCCAAATTTAGTTTGTACCCCGAAAAGTCCCCAAACTCTGCTAATAGTTCCATTATCTCCGGCATTCCCCCTTCTGGGTCTGCCACGTACAGCAGTAGATCATCCGCATACAGCGATACCCTATGTTCCTCCCCTCCCCTAGTCAGCCCTCTCCACCCCCCTGAACCCCTCAGTGCCATCGCCAACGGTTCAATCGCCAGTGCGAAAAGTAAGGGGGATAGGGGACATCCCTGCCTGGTCCCTCGGTGGAGCCCGAAATACTCCGACCTCCTCCCGTTTGTCACTACACTCGCCGTCGGGGCCGAGTAGAGCAACTTCACCCACTTAATAAACCCTTCCCCAAACCCAAACCGTTCCAACGTCTCCCACAGGTACTCCCACTCCACCCTATCGAATGCCTTCTCCGCGTCCAGCGCTACCACTATCTCAGCCTCCCCCTCCACTGCCGGCATCATAATTACATTCAGCAATCTCCGCACGTTCGTGTTGAGCTGCCGCCCCTTCACAAACCCCGTCTGGTCCTCATGGATTACCCCTGGCACACAATCCTCTATTCTAGCTGCCAGGATCTTTGCCAGCAACTTGGCATCCACGTTCAGAAGCGAGATAGGCCTGTAGGACCCGCACTGCACGGGGTCTTTATCCCACTTCAATATCAGGGAGATCAGAGCCTGCGACATTGTCGGGGGCAGAACCCCCCCCTCTCGCGCCTCATTAAAGGCTCGTACCAGTACCGGTCCCACCAAGTCCACATTTTTCTTGTAGAATTCCACCGGGAACCCATCTGGCCCCGGCGCCTTCCCCGCTTGCATCTGACCTATTCCCTTGACTAGCTCCTCTAGCCCTATTGGCACCCCCAGCCCTTCTACCAGCCCCTCCTGGACCCTTGGGAACCTCAATTTGTTTAGGAAGTCCTCCATTCCCCCTCTCCTCGTCGGCGGCTCAGACCGATACAACTCCTTGTAAAAATCCCTGAAGACCCCATTCACTTCTTGCCCCTTCTGCACTACCTTCCCGCCCCTCTCCTTCACTCCCCCAATCTCCCTAGCCGCATCTCGTTTGCGAAGCTGGTGTGCCAGCATCCTGCTCGCCTTTTCCCCATACTCGTAGACCGCGCCCTGTGCCCTTCTCCACTGCGCCTCTGCCTTCCTGGTGGTCAGCAGATCAAACTTGACTTGCAGGCTGCGCCGTTCTCCCAGCAGCCCCTCCTCTGGTGCCTCCGCATATCTCCTATCCACTTCCAATAGCTCCCCCACCAGCCTCTCCCTCTCCTGCCTCTCCTTTCTTTCTCTGTGTGCCCTTATGGAGATCAGCTCTCCCCTGATCACTGCCTTCAGGGCCTCCCAGACCATCCCCACCTGCACCTCACCCGTGTCATTCAAGTCCAGATAGCTCTCAATGCTCTTCCGGACCCTTTTACACACCTCGTCGTCCGCTAACAGCCCCACATCCAGCCGCCACAGCGGGCGCTGGTCCCGCGCCTCCCCCATTTCCACATCCACCCAATGTGGTGCATGATCAGAGATCGCAATGGCCGAGTACTCAGCTTCCCGTACCCTCGGGATCAGCCCCCTGCTCAACACGAAGAAATCGATTCTGGAGTACACTCTATGGACGTGGGAGAAAAAGGAATACTCCCTCGCCCTCGGTCTACCAAACCTCCATGGGTCTACTCCTCCCATCTGCTCCATGTACCCCCTCAGCACTTCTGCCGCTGCCGGCCTCCTATTGGTCCTTGAGCTCGATCTGTCTAGCCCGGGGTCCAGCACTGTGTTAAAGTCCCCCCCCATGATCAAGCCCCCTGCCTCCAGTCCCGGAATGAGGCCCAATAGGCGCCTCATAAAACCCGCGTCATCCCAGTTCGGGGCATATACGTTGACCATCACCACTTTCTCCCCCTGCAGCTTACCCTTCACCATCACATACCTACCCTCCTTATCCGCCACCACCTCCTCCGCCACGAACGACACCCTCTTTCCCACCAGAATCGCCACCCCCCGGTTCTTTGCGTCCAATCCAGAGTGGAACACCTGTCCCACCCACCCCCTTCTCAGGCGAACCTGGTCCACTACCTTCAAATGGGTCTCCTGTAACATTGCTACATCAGCCTTCAGTCCCTTCAGGTGTGAGAATACCCTTGATCTCTTGACCGGCCCATTCAGCCCCCTCACGTTCCAAGTGATCAGCCGGGTCGCGGGGCGACCCGCCCCCTTCCCCTGCCGATTAGCCATGTCCTGTTCCCTGCCCGCCCCGGGTCGACCCTCCCCTTCTGACCCGCTCCCCATGACGATGGCCCCCTCCCCCCACCTCTCCAGTCCTCCACTTCCCGTTTCTGGTCTTTCCAGCAGCAACCCGGTGTCCCTCCCTAACCCCCCCCCCCCCCCCCCCCCCCCCCAGGCTAGGACCCCTCCTAGCCACGATGTACCCTCCATCGTACTCCCGTAAGTCAGCTGGTTTACGCTGACCCGGCTGCTCCTGCCACACTCCGACTCCCCCCGGCTCGGGGGGGGGGCCTCCCCCCCCTTGCCACTCCTCCCTGGCCCCGCTCCAACGCGGGAAAGGTCGCCATTGCTAGCCACGCCCCGCACTCCTCCCCTCCCCCCTCCTCTGCCCCGCGCGCGGGAAAACAGAGGAAAGCCCGCGCTTTCGCCCTGCCACACCCCACCCCGCCATCTTCAGTTCCACCCCCGTCCCCGTCCATGCCTGTAAAGAACCCCCCCTAGGAGCCCATATCCCCGATCTGCTCTCCCCCCCCGTCCCGCCTCCCCAACTTAACATTATAAATAACAGATAGATAACAAATAACAATGTACTTAACAGTCGCCCTCTACCAAACAGTATAAATAACCATAAATAACCATGAATAACCACAATAACAATAACTAAGGGAAGTTGGCAAAGGGGGGAAAAAACATCAGAAGAAAAACCCAAAGCAAGAGTTCAAGATCCAAACAAGGAAAGAAGAAAAAAAAAGGAAACCGTTCCAATAAGAGTTGCCCAGTTCCGACCCAGCCGGAAAAAAAAAACCGCTTGTTCAGCTGAAAGTACCCGAGCGGCTTCGGCCGCCAAGTATCCCCTGGGTCTAATTCGAGTCCAGTTTCTCTTCCTGTACAAAGGCCCACGCCTCCTCTGGGGACTCAAAATAGTGGTGTTGGTTCCTGTAGGTGACCCACAAGCACGCTGGCTGCAGCATTCCGAACCTGATCCGTTTTGCATGCAGCACCGCCTTCGTCCGGTTGTACCGGGCCCGCCGCTTAGCCACCTCCGCACTCCAGTCCTGGTAGACCCTCACCGTCGAATTCTCCCACTTGCTGCTCCTTTCCCTCTTGGCCCACTCCAGCACTCTCTCGCGATCGCTGAGTCGCTGGAACCGCACCAGCACCGCCCTCGGGGGCTCATTTGCTCTTGGCTTCCTAGCCATGACCCTGTAGGCCTCTTCCAGCTCCAGGGGCGAAGGGACGGCCCCTGCCCCCATCAGGGAGCTCAGCATTTCTGCTATGTATCCCGGGAGGTCTGACCCCTCCAGGCCTTCTGCCAGGCCCAAGATCCTCAGGTTCTTCCGCCTCATTCGGGTATCCAGCTCCTCAAAACGGCTCTGCCATTTCAGGTGGAGTGCCTCGTGCACCTCTACCTTTCCCACGAGGACCGTGGCCTCCTCCTCCCTCACAGTCATCTCCTGCTGCAGCTCCCGAATCGACGCCTCTTGGGTCGCCTGGGCTCCCATCAGCCTGGTGGTCGTCGCATTCATTGACTCCAAGAGCTCCATTTTCAGCTCCGTAAAGAAGCGCAGGAGAGCGGCCTGCTGCTCCTCCGCCCATTTCCTCCATTCCTCGGGTGCGCCACCGGCCGCCATTTTGGTCTTCTTCCCCCGCTTTTTTTGGGGAGCTGCTGTTGCTTTCTTTACCACCCCACTCCGGGTACCGACCATAAAGTTGGTCTGGTTCTCCTCAGGGAGCCTTCCCCCACCGGGATTTGTCCTTACAGCGCCGTTGGGGCCCTCCAATCGGCCCGAAAACACCTTTGTAGCAGGAGCCGCCAAACGTGCGACTTAGCTGGTCATAGCCGCAACCGGAAGTCCATTTGTTTATGTTAACATGTGGGGTGATGTTTGGGGGTTGGTGGGAGGATGGGATCGTTGTTACAGTTATGGGGTTTAACATATTTGTTGTTAATTATTGTTTGGTGTTGATGGGTGTAAATTCGGGAGAAAATGTGAAAAAGGAGAATAAAAATATTTATTTAAAAAAAGAAATGTTTGGCTGCTCATGTTACTGCAGTGATGTCAGAGTGTGGGTGGAGCTGAGCTCTGGCTCTGTTTTTTAGTTTCACTTTGCAAAAAGCTTGGGTGTGTCTGTGTCTTTTTGGTTTCGTTTTCAGTGTTGGAGCTGAAGCCAGACAAAGCAGGTGTACTGTTGATCTCTCTGCCATGAAAAGACTATCTCTTGATCAATTGGTGAATTCAGAATTATAAATGTTCTTAGTAGTGAATGTAAACCTGATGTGCTTCTGTTAAAAGGTGTTTCTTTTGTCTTCTGGATGTTGTTTGGGAAGTTATTAAGGATTACTTAGTGTTGTATTCTTTGGGGGTTGTATTTGAATTGATGGTTTCTAAGATGTTCACTGTATGTTTAAAAAGGTTAACTTGAGTTCATAGAATAAACATTGTTTTGCTTTTAAAAATACTTTCCCATTTCTGCTGTGCCACACCTGTAGAGTGGGCCGTGTGCTCCGCATCCCACAATCTCTAAAAAGTTGTGGGTCAGATGAACTCCATGATATACTTTAGGGTTCTCTAAACCCTGGCCCATAACAAACTCGGGGCTCGAGGGGGATAAAAGTCTATCTATTGGATTGGCTTAGTGAACTTAAAGACAGTGAGGGATGAGCATATTGTGGTTGCTTTTCAGGTGTGGTATTCTAGTTTAAGTGTGTTGTGTACAATGACTCTTTCAGTGGCTCAGAGGTTTTTGGGGGTGGAGACGGTGACACGCAGTACCTTAAGGACAGAGACTAAAAGCAGACTGTAAGATTTGGCAAAAACATTAGTTAACATTACCTGTCAAAATGCGAAAAAATGAGGCCATTATGGCGGTGGCTAAGCATTTAAAGTTGTCTGAGATACAGTTTGACTCATTGGAAATGGCAAAAATTCACTTACAAATTAAACAAATGGAACATGAGAAAGAATTAAAGCAGTTTGAATACGAAAGAGATAGAGAGGAAAAAGAAAGGGAGACACAGATCAGAGAAAAAGATAAAGTGAGAGAGTTTGAACTTCAGAAAATGGCCATGAAACATGACAGTCAGTTAAAATTGGCAGGCGTAAAGGGAAACGTACAGTTGGATGATAGTGATGAGGATAGTGAGAAAGATCGTCATAGTCGAAGACTTGGTGGGGATCTATTTAAATATGTCCAAGCATTGCCAAGGTTTGATGAGAATGAGGTAGAAGCCTTTTTCATTTCATTTGAGAAGGTAGCTTAACAAATGAAATGGCCACAGGACATGTGGGTATTACTAATTCAAACAAAGCTGGTAGATAGAGCTAGTGAAGTGTTTGCATCACTATCAGAGGAGGTATCTGGGACGTATGAGGAGGTGAAAAAATCCATCTTAGGTGCATGTGAACTAGTGCCTGAAGCCTACAGACAAAAGTTTAGAAATTTAAGGAAAGAACCTAGTCAAACATACATGGAGTTTGAAAGGATCAAACAGAATAATTTTGATAGGTGGATAAGGGCTTTGAAAATAGACCAAACGTATGAAGCTCTCAGAGAAATTATGCTTTTGGAGGAGTTTAAAAATTCAATTCCTGATGTAGTGAGAACTCATGTGGAAGAGCAGAGGGTTAAAACGGCGAGATTAGCAGCAGAAATGGCAGATGTTTATGAATTAGCAAATCACAGCATTAGAATCATAAATCAAAGCTTGGTTTCTGACATCAGTTCCGGCCTGTGAGGGATAGAAACTGGGGACATGAGAAACACTCAAGTGGTAACAGTAAAGGTGATCTGATGGGAGATAATAAGGAGAGTGTATCTCACATTAAAAATAAATCCAGGAGGGTGGAAAAGAAATGAAAAGTTTCAAATGTTTTCACTGTAATAAACTAGGCCATGTAAAGTCACAGTGTTGGTGGTTGAAGAAAAGCACTGGGAAGGCTGATGTGGTAAAACAGGATAAGACAGTAGGGTTTGTTAAAGGGGTAAAGGGAAGCCCAAGTGAAGTGAAGGAGGTGCAAAAGATTGTACAGCCTGATCAAGAGGTGATTGATAAGAAGGTGCCAGATCTCTGTAAAGAATTTACTTGTGTGGGTAAAGTTTACTCGTGTATCAGGAGCAGGTAAAGAAGTCGCAATTTTAAGAGATACGGGAGCTAGTCAACCTTTAATGGTAAGAAATGAGGAGTTATGTAGTTTGGGAAGAATGTTGCCAGAAAAGGTGGTAATATGTGGAATTCAGGGTGAGAGGAGTAGTGTTCCATTATATAAGGTAAGGTTGGAAAGTCCAGTGAAGAGTGGTGAAGTGGTAGTAGGAGTAATAGAGAAACTATCTTGTCCAGGAATACAGGTTCCACAGGTTCTTGGGTAATGATATAGCTGGATCGCAGATGGGAGTGATGCCTACTGTGGTGGATAAGCCAATGGAAAAATCAGACAGCTGAAGTGTTGAAGGACGAATATCCTGGGATTTTTCCGGATTGTGTGGTAACAAGGTCGCAAAGTCACAGGTTAAGACAAGAAGAAAAATCAAAAGAGTGAAGATGAAGTTGAAGTGCAATTATCAGGAACGATTTTTGATCAGATGGTTGAAAAAGAACAAGAACAGGAGGATGAGGCAGATATTTTTAGTTCAGGAAAATTGGCGGAGTTACAACAAAAAGATATAGAAATATAACGGATGTATCAGAAAGCATACATGGAAGAGGAATCTGAGTGTATACCAGAGTGTTATTACTGTAAAAGTAATGTCTTGATGAGAAAATGGAGACCTTTACATATGCAGGTGGATGAAAAATGGGCAGATGTTCATCAAGTAGTATTGCCGGTAGGGTATAGAAAGGAGGTTTTATGAGTTGCACATGAGGTACCAGTGGGAGGTCATTTGGGAATAATGAAAACTCAAGCTAAAATCCAAAAACATTTTTATTGGCCTGGACTACATAAAGATGTAGTTAAATTTTGTTAACCATGTCACACATTTCAAGTGATAGGGAAACCTCAAGCGGTGATAAAACCAGCGCCCTTAATACCCATTCCAGCATTTGAGGAATCTTTTACAAGGGTCCTAATGGATTGCGTAGGACCGCTTCCTAAAACAAAAAGTGGTAATCAATATCTTTTGACTATAATGGATGTGTCTACTAGGTTTCCAGAGGCCATTCCAGTACGTAAAATTACAGCTAAAATGATTGTGGAGGAGTTATTTAAATTCTTACTAGATATGGACTACCCACAGAAATACAATTGGATCAAGGATCAAATTTTACCTCCAGGTTATACAAAGAAGTTATGGATAGCTTAGGAATAAAACAATTTAAATCAACTGCGTACCATCCAGAATCGCAGGGAGCATTAGAAAGGTGGCATCAGACATTAAAGACAATGTTGAGGGCTTATTGTCACGATTATGTAGAGGATTGGGATAAAGGAATTCCATTCGTACTGTTTGCAATTGCACCTAATGAGTCAACCAAATTTAGACCTTTTGAACTAATTTTTGGTCATGAGGTAAGAGGACAACTTAAATTGATTAAGGAAAAATTGGTGAGTGAGAAATCGGAACTTACATTATTGGATTACGTGTCAAATTTTAGGGAACAATTAAATAGAGCAGGTGAATTGGCTAGACAACATTTAAAAGTTGCACAAAATGTGATGAAATGGGTACTGGACAAGAAATCCAAAGTTCGTAGTTTTGCCTTTGGAGATAAAGTTTTAGTGTTGTTACCAGTTGTAGGTGAGCCTTTAAAAACAAGGTTTTGTGGACCGTATCAGATTGAAAGGAAATTAAGTGAGGTGAATTATGTGGTAAAAACACCAGGTAGAAGGAAGACTCACAGACTGTGTCATGTGAATATGCTTAAAAGGTACTTTGAAAAGGAAGGAGAGAAAAAGGCGCAGGTTTTAATGATTCTAACTCAAAGTGACGAACCAAATCCAGGTGACTGTGAATTTGGCATACCTCAAATTAAATTGGAAAACGAGGATGTTCTTAAAAATTGGGATAAATTGTTGAGTTACCTTGCAGAGGAAAAATGGACTGACCTGAAAGGGATATTGATGTCACATTGGCATATTTGTGGAGATAAATTGGGAAGTACTAAAATGCTGTTCCAATCAAACAACATCCATAGAGACTTAACCCTTTAAAACTGGTACAGGTTAACAAAGAGGTTGAGAGTATGCTTAAAAATGGCATAATTGAAGTGGGTTGCAGCCAATGGAGCTCACCCATAGTGATGGTACCAAACCCGGACGGTACCCAACGGTTGTGTGTGACTATAGGAAGGTTAATGCAGTTACAAGAACAGACTCTTATCCTATCCCACGTTTGGAGGATTGCATTGAGAAAGTGGGACCATCAGCTTTTATTTCCAAACTGGATTTACTTAAAGGTTACTGGCAGGTACCTTTATTTGAAAGGGAGATTTCAGCTTTTGTGACTGCAGATGGTATATACCAATTCAAAGTTATGCCATCCTGTTTTAGGATTACCCAATTCTGCGGAATACATCGACAATCTGATAATTTTCAGCCAGACGTGGAAAGAACATTTAAAAATCTGATGGAGTTATTCGATCGACTTCAGGAGGCGGGTTTGGTGATAAACCTAGCCAAAAGTGAATTTGGAAAAGCCTGAATCACTTTTCTTGAGGAATTCCCAATACCCTCGAGACAAAGAGAAATAATGCGATTTCTTGGTATGAGTGGATTTGAACGAACATTGGTGAAAAACATTTGTAGCGTGGCTGCTCCACTGCTGGACTTGCTGAAGAAACGTCGAACATTTCAGTGGACAGCAGACTTTCAACAGCCATTTGATGGCCTGAAAGCTGTGATAACCAATGCTCCTGTGTTGGAGAATTACAAGAGACTCTGTGATCAGTTTGAACTAAAGTATCTGACATTAAAGAGAAATGCCGAGGCGTAGAGAAATGGATGGATCGTGCAGAGATCTTCTTGTTCAAAGAGACTGTCAATCGAGAGGGATTCCAGTTGGAGGAAGAAGAACAAAAAAAATGGACTATATTATTATCCCTGTTTGCGTGTGTTGTTTTTTTTTAAACAAAAAAGTATATTTACTGTGTGCATTTCTTAAAGGATAGTGAGAAGGTGAAAAACAAAACTATCTTGAAGTTGATGGTTTATTTTTTTTCTTGGGGGGAGGTGTCATGAGAATGTCACTTGAAGAAATGTTTAGCTGCTCATGTTACTGCAGTGATGTCAGAGTGTGGGTGGAGCTGAGCTCTGGCTCTGATTTTTAGTTTCACTTTGAGAAAAGCTTGGGTGTGTCTGTGTCTTTTTGGTTTTGTTTTCAGTGTTGGTGCTGAAGCCAGACAGGTGTACTGCTGTTCTCTCTGCCATGAAAAGTCTATCTCTTGATCATTTGGTGAATTCAGAATTATAAATGTTCTCATTAGTGAATGTAAACCTGATGTGCTTCTGTTAAAATGTGTTTCTTTTGTCTTCTGGATGTTGTTTGGGAAGTTATTAAGCATTACTTAGTGTTGTATTCTTTGGGGGTTGTATTTGAATTGATGGTTGCTAAGATGTTCACTGTATGTTCTAAAAAGGTTAACTTGAGTTCATAGAATAAACATTGTTTTGCTTTAAAAAATACTTGTCCATTTCTGCTGTACCACACCTGTAGAGTGGGCCGTGTGCTCCCCATACCACAATCTATTAAAAGTTGTGGGTCAGGTGAACTCCATGATACAATTTGGGGTCCTCTATAGGGTGCTCTAAACCCTGGCCCATAACAAACCACATATACACACTTCACTCCCCACACACAGCATCCCAGAAAACAAAATGGCAGCAAGGAGAGCGGTTCCACACTTCACTGACACCGAGATGGAGACCGTCCTGGACATAGTGAAGGAGAGGTGGATGACCCTGTACCCTGGCCCGGGAAGCAGGCTGCAGCTGCCGCCGTTTGTTGTGCCTGGGCACAGGTGGCAGAGGCAGTCGGCACTACCAACATCACCGTCCGGACCGGCCAGCAGCGCCGGAAGAAACTGCACAACCTTCTCAGGGCAGCCAGGGTGAGTAGGCAGCGCTGTGCCCCTGGCACCAAACCCGTCCCGCACATCCGTAACCAGAGCGTCCCTCCAACTCAGATGGCGGCTGAATCCCCACCCTGCACCACATGCTGGCACCCATACCGGCTGCCATGGTCGGGTGCCCTGGCTACTGAGGCCACCAGCTGTCCACCCATTGTGCTTCACGCGTTGGATTGTCTAACACTGTTGTCTTTTGTTTCCCCACACACACACACACCCTCAGGAGAAAGCTGCGCATAACTGCCAGGAGCGTGAGAAAACAGGAAAGGGACCACTGGACCTGTGGACCTTCACTGTGGCTGAACAGAGGGCCCTGGATGTGGCCGGTGGCAAGGAGGAAAGGGGGGTCGCCGAGGTGGAGCTCGGCTGTGGGAGAGGAAGTGAGAGCCCGCTTAGTTGCGGTTCCCCATGACACGTATGTCAAACCCACCGCCACTACACCACCCTCAGACCACACTCACCCCCACATCACCCTCACCCTACACCACCTGCACCCCTACCCTCACCCCCACACCAACCTGACCCTGCACTACCACCACTCCCCACCCTCACCACACCCACTCCCCCCTGGCCCGCGGTCTAATCGTACGTCTTGCCTTGCGTCTTACAGGACCTGCTGGAGATGGGGCAGGTCCATCTGGCGCCCCCCACCCCCCAGCCAGTGCCACAGCCGAAGCCCCCCCTGAGCCGAGCTGCGATGCTGAGAGCAGCTCAGACACCAGCCCTCCGCCCGAGACTCAGGAGACCCCTGAGTCCAGGTCGGAGGTTGACAGTGAATTTCCATCACAGCTGTCACCACCCTCCACCATCCCAGAGACACTCACCTCGGTTGGGCACTTTAGTGAAGAGTCTCCTGGGACACTATCTGGTGCACCACACAGCTAATCCGGTGCAGCAGTTGGAGGTTGGAACACCCGAGGGAGTGGACAGTCGGAGGGCGGGCCAACCCCAGGGACTAGCTGCCGTCCAGACGGGCCTCGAGATTCTGTAACAGACAGTCCCATCCATAGTGTAAATGCAGTCACAGAGCCAGGGACTACATGAGGGGTTGTCAGCGAGCATCCAGTACCATCAGGCGGTGATGGTCAGGCGTGCCAACCAGGGCATCAATGCACGGGTGGCATCCGTGGTGGAGGCATTGGGGGCGACGGTTTCAGCTGTGGATCGGCATGTCCAAGGCCTGGAGTATTCTGTGCAGGCATTGGCTGAGGCTTAGGACAGGGTTGCCGCCTCACAGACGATCATGTCCCAGAGCCACCTGGAAATCGCAGCGACGCTCCTGAGCGTGGCCCAATCACAGCAGGCCATGGCTGGGAACGTCGTCGGCATTACCCAGGCACTGGCCGACATGACGCAGACACAGTGGAAGGTGACACAGTCCCAGATGGAGATGGCGCAGTCACTGGCTAATATAACACAACCCCAGAAAATGGTGGCACAGTCAATGGGTGATGTGCCGCAGTCCCAGGGGGAGATGGTCCATTCCATGTGCTCAATGGCCGCAAGCTTGCTGACCCTAGTCGAGACCAGAGGGGGCCTCCAGGATTGGCAGCACCAGGTGGCAGGGGAGCCTCAGGGGATAGCTCCACTTGCACCCCTGTCCCATGGAGTAGCTCGGAGGCCATCGGGCAACCCGAAGGAGGAGGAGGTGATGGGGCCCATGCCGGTGACTCCTGTAGGGGAGGTTCCGGAACACCACAGCGCCTTGGACTCCCCCTCCCCCTGTCCCTGGTACATCTGGTGGGCAGCGGGCAGTTCGGGGCAGCACCACACCTCCCGGGACACCACCACGCCTCCCGGGACACCCAGGCAGCAGCCAGGCCCAGGTCGCAGGGTAGGAATCATAGCAGGCCCATTCCACTCCTACGGTACCACCTGGGGAACCACCTGTAGTGTTAGGGCATGTAAGGCCAGAAGGTTAGACACAAGTTAAGTTGGCACAGGTGCAGGGCACATTTGAATTACAGGAGCTAGGGCACAAATCTGTAACTATTTGTTCACATTAAACACCTGTTACCACCGCTACAACCTGCCTCGGTGCTCTGTCCGATGAGTGTGAGTGGTGGGTTGTTGGGCTGGTCGGAATGGGGGGGAATGGCGGACATTGGGGAAGGAATGGGCGGACCTTATGAGTGGCCTGGGATCCACAGCACCCCCCCACCCCTCCGAACGTCCCCGCCACCCCAGGGAACTGATGAGGCCGTGTGATGGAATGAGTGGCTGGCATGCAGGGATCACCCAGGTGGACAATGGAATGTGCAACCATGGGCAGGAGTTAGAGGTTGTCAAATGATGCGGAACACCAGGGCTCATCACAGAGTGGGTTGTCATCGTCCTTCATCCTATGGACAAGACCCGCCATTCCGCTATTACTGCCAGCCCAGAGTCCCCACTCCGTAGTGCGGCAGGTATGTATCATGGAGTGTGGGAATGAGATGCGGTGTCCATGTCCTTGGCCAGTCCGCCCCCCCCCCCCCCCACCCCAGTCTGTGAACCTGGGGGTGATCAGAGCATCCCGTGCTCATTGGCAATGGCGCATACGTTGTGTGGTCTCCTGTGCCTGCCTCGGCTCCATGTCCTGCCCATCCTTGCTATCCCCCACATCCTCCTCGTCGGACGAGGCCTGGTATTTCACCACCTCCTCCAGCATATCGCCCCTCTGCTGTGCTATGTTGTGGAGGACACAGCAGGCCACCACAATGATGGAGACCCTCTCAGCATCATAGTAGAGGGCCCCTCCAGAGTGGTCCAGGCACCTGAACCGCATCTTCAGGAGGCTGACACTCCGGTCATTCAGGGACCTGGTAGCTGCATGGGCTTCATTGTAGCGGTCTCCGTGTCGGTCTGTGGCCTCCAGATAGGTGTCATCAGCCACGACCACAGTGGATATCCCCTGTCACCCAGGACCAACCACCCAGCCAGAGAAACGTCTCACACATATCAGGAATCATCACGTGTGCCAGGATGAAGGAGTCATGCACACTGCCCGGGTATCAGGCATGAGTGCATGATGCGCATTTGATGGTCACATATCAGCTGCACGTTCATCGAGTGGTACCCCTTTCGGTTTGTGTGCAGCGGGCTGTTATCTACAGGTGCCATAGGGGGACATGCGTCACTTCAATCACTCCCTAGACACAGACCACCCCATCAATGGTGGCGAACCCCACTCCCCGGGCATCCTGGTGGGCTTGGTCCACATTGAAATGGATGTATTGAGCCGCCTGGGCATATAGTGCCTCCGTGATGGCACAGATGCACCTGTGCTGTGAGGTCTGGTCCCACTCGGCACATGGAAGGGTCTTGTCGCTTTAAGGTGCATGATGCGTATCCCCTGATTGGCACTCCGGGCTCTGGCCCCACATTTCCTTCATTCCCCCCCCCCCCCCCCCCCCTCCCCCCCACACACAACCTCACACCCCTGGCCCCTTCGGTGGCCGGCACCAAAGGTACCGTCGGCTGCAACTTCCCTCGCCAGTGGTTTGCACCACAGCCCCCATTGGGGCTACTGTGTGTTTAGCCCTGCGTGGGCCGCTGACGGGTGGTGGCCGGGTGGGGAGGGGCATGGCAGAGATGTGGGGATGGGGGTGGGGGGGGTGGGGGATGGGGGAGGGGGGAGGGCATCCATATGACGGGTGTCACTCTGCAGAACCAGGGGCCGAGGTAGGTGGTCAGTGGGATGCATAGCAAGATGTCCAGCACCGCCCCAGTCCTGTTGGGGGTCACTCCGGCCACTCGGCCTCTGCCCCGTCACCCCCCTTCCCCCGGTCCCTGGCAGGGTCTCCCCTACCCTGGCCAGCCCGGCCAGTGTCCATCCCGGAAGCCCACAGTGACTCCTCTCTGTGGCCTACCTCCTCTCTCTCCCTCGGTCAGTACCACTAACGATATGCAAATTGTGTTTCCTGTGAATGTGTTCCGGTATACATTGATGCCGCTGTCAAGGCGACGGAGAATCGTGATTTAGCCAAACAGCACACGCCGTGATTTTGGCGTCGGAACCTGTTCTCTGCCCAATTGCGTTTCACGATTTTGCCATTGGCAAACAAAGAATCACACCCAAGGGATATCTGGGCTGCAGTATTTAATACAATATCGAAGGTGGTGGGATCAAACTGGTACCGTGCCCTTTGGTGGCAATCTTTGGGGTTCAGAGGGTTGGGGGGGGGGGCGGAGGAGGAGACCATAAGATCATAATACATAGAAGCAGAATTGGGCCACTCGGCCCATCAAGTCTGCTCCTCCATTCAATCCTGGCTGATATTTTCTCATCCCCATTCTCCTGCCTTCTCCCCATAACCCCTGATCCCCTTATTGATCAAGAACCTATCTATCTCTGTCTTAAAGACACTCAGTGAATTGGCCTCCACAGCCTTCTGCGGCAAAGAGTTCCAGAGATTCACCACCCTCTGGCTGAAGAAATTCCTCCTCATCTCTGATTTAAAGGATCGTCCCTTTAGTCTGAGATGGTGTCCTCTGGTTCTAATTTTTCCTACAAGTGGAAATATCCTCTCCACGTCCACTCTATCTGGGCCTCGCAGTATCTTGTAAGTTTCAATAAGATTCCCTCTCATCCTTCTAAACTCGGAGTGCAGACCCAAAGTCCTCAACCGTTCCTCATACAATAAATTCTTAATTCCAGGGAAGGACAGATTGAGAAAGTGGTTAATAAAGCATACAGTTTCTAGGCATAGAGTTAAAAAGCAAAGAGGTTATATTAAATCTGTACATGATACATTCTGTACATGATACTTGTTAAGCTCCAATGGTAACACTATAATAAGAACTAGAAAGCAGGTCTTGACTTTTTCGACTCCATGTTTATCGCGTTCAGCAATCACTTCTCCAATAACACCACAGTTCTACCTGTATCCCCTTTATATTTGGTGCAGTCTATTAAACAATAAGTGCACTCCATAAAAAAATTAAAATCGCAATTCCAACTTAAGTACTAGGGAACATCAACTCTTTTCTATCATGGAAGGAGTCATCAACAGTGCTATCAAGCAGCACTTACTCAGCAATAACCTGCTCAGACGCTCAGTTTCTGTTCCGGCAAGATCACTCAGACCCTGACCTCATTACAGCTTTGGTTCAAACATGGACAAAAGAGCTGAATGCTGGAGGTGAGGTGAGAGCAAGTGCCCATGACATCAAGGCAGCATTTGATTAAGTGTGGCATCAAGGAGCCCGAGCAACACTGGAGTCAATGGGAATCAGGAGGCAAAGTCTCCGCTGGTTGGAGTCATGCCTGGCACAAAGGAAGGTGTTTGTGGTGGTTGGAGGTCAATCGTCTCAGCTCCAGGACATCACTGCAGGAGTTCCTCAGAGTAGTGTCCGAGGCCCAACCATCTTCAGCTGCTTCATAAATGACCTCCCTTCCATCACAAGATCAGAAGTGGGGATGTTTGCGGATGACTGCACCATGTTCAGTACCATTCGCGACTCCTCAGATACAGAAGCAGTCCATGTCCAAATTGTAGCAAGACCGTGGACAATATCCAGGCTTGGGCTGACAAGTGGCATTTGCACCACACAGGTGCCAGGCAATAACCATTTGCTACAAGAGAGGATCTAACTATCGCTCCATGATATTCAATGGCATTACCATTTCAGAACACCCCCACAATCAACATCCTGGGGATTACCATTGATCAGAAACTGAACTGGACTAGCCATATTAATACTGTGGCTATCAGAGCAGGTCATAGGCTAGCAATCCTACGGCGAGTAACGCACCTCCTAACCCCGCCCCCCCCAAAGTCTGTCCACCATCTACTACAATCACCACACAAGGCACAAGTTTTATGGAATACTATCCAGTTGTCTGGATGAGTGTACCTCCAACAACACTCAAGAAACTTGACACCATCCAGGACAGGAAAAAGCAGCCCACTTGATTGCTACTCCTTCTACAAACATTCAATTCCTCCACCACTGACGAACAGTGGCAGCCATGTGTACAATCTACAAAGAACCTCTGGCAATGGCTCGTAGGGGGTTGGCAGAGTGACGAAGGATTACAAGGGGACGAAGGGAGTATCGGGTGTCTCTATAGATGACCTACTATTGTATGTTTCGGACCGACTGGCGAGCATGGAGAGGATCATGGGCCTGTTGGGGAAGTTTGGGACGTTCTCGGGATATAAGTTAAATTTAGGGAACAGTGAAGTGTTGCCTGTGAACGAGTTGGGTCGGTGAGCCAATTCAGGGGGATGCCATTTAAGGTGGCCAGAGACAGGTTTAGATACCTGGGGTTTCAGGGAGTGAGGGAATGGCCGATGCTAAACAAATGGAAATTAACAAAACTGGAGGAGGAGGTTAGGGAGGATCTGAAGAGGTGGGATAAGTTGCATTTGACATTGATAGGAAGGGTCCAAGTGGTGAAGATGAACATTTTCCCGACACCCCCAATCTTCTTACCGAAAGCCTTCTTTCAGATTTTGTATGGGCAGGGAAGGTGCCAAGGTTTAAGAGGATCCTGCTACAGAGACAGAGACAGAAGGGAGGGTTGGTGTTGCCGAACCTGCTGCATTATTACTGGGCACCGAATGTGGAGAAGGTGAAGCAGTGGTGGGAAGGGGTAGAATGTGTTAGAATAGAATAGAATAGAATAGAACAGTACAGCACAGAACAGGCCCTTCGGCCCTCGATGTTGTGCCGAGCAATGATCACCCTACTTAAGAAGTCTTACAACACCAGGTTAAAGTCCAACAGGTTTGTTTCAAACATGAGCTTTCGGAGCACGGCTCCTTCTTCAGGTGAATGGAAAGGCTTGTTCCAGAAATGTTTATATAGACACAGTCAGAGATGCCCCGGAATGCGAGCACCTGCAGGCAATCAAATCATCAAAGATGCAGAGAGAGAGGTAACTCCAGGTTAAAGAGGTGTGAATTGTCCCAAGCCAGTTCAGCAAAAACTTATAGCTAAGTTCCGCACGCATGAATGCGGACTCAACCGGGATCTGGGATTCATGTCGCATTACATTCGGCCCCCACCAACAAGCCTGGACTTGCAGAGGCCTACCGACTGAACTGGCTTGGGACAATTCACACCTCTTTAACCTGGAGTTACCTCTCTCTCTGCATCTTTGATGATTTGATTGCCTGCAGGTGCTCGCATTCCGGGGCATCTCTGACTGTGTCTATATAAACATTTCTGGAACAAGCCTTTCCATTCACCTGAAGAAGGAGCCGTGCTCCGAAAGCTCGTGTTTGAAACAAACCTGTTGGACTTTAACCTGGTGTTGTAAGACTTCTTACTGTGCTCACCCCAGTCCAACGCCGGCATCTCCACATCACCCTACTTAAACTCACGTAACCCGTATACCCGTAACCCAACAATCCCCCCATTAACCTTACACTACGGGCAATTTAGCATGGCCAATCCACCTAACCCGCACATCTTTGGACTGTGGGAGGAAACCGGAGCACCCGGAGGAAACCCACGCACACACGGGGAGGACGTGCAGACTCCACACAGACAGTGACCCAGCCGGGAATCGAACCTGGGACCCTGGAGCTGTGAAGCATTGATGCTAACCACCATGCTACCGTGAGGCCCCTCCGTTAGGATGGAGGAAGAATCCTGTAGGGGGCCCTGATGGCATTGCCAATGGCGCCAAGGAAACACTCAGAGACCCCTGTGGTGTAGTCCAAAGTGAAGGTCTGGAACCAGCTGAGGAGGCATTTTTGGATAAGGGATTTCAGTGTTAACGCCATTGTGTGAAAATCACGGTTTTGAGCCGGGGAAGATGGATGGTATGTATAGGAAGTGGAGAGAAGTGGGCTGGTTAAGGTGAGGGATTTGTACCTAGAAGAAATGTTTGCCTGTATAGAGGAACTGAAGGAGAGGGTAGAGCTTCTGAGAGGAAGTGAGTCTAAATACCTGCAGGTCAGGGACTTCGCGCAGAAGGTTTGGAAAGAGTTTCCCAGGTTGCCGAGAGTGGGCCTAGATAGGGTGGTCTCTCAGAGGGTCGGTGCAGACTCCATTGTCTGAATGGCCTCCTTCTGCACTGTAGGGATTCTAAGGATTATTAGTTCTCAATACTTTTTAATTGTTCCAGTGCCATCAATTAATTGGTAGTTTTAATTATCATCATTGTTCGATAGAGGTGTAGGGTGAGATTCTCTAGCCTCCCCACGACGTGTTTCTAAGTGGTTGGCGGATCTTCTGGGCCCACCGCTATCAATGGGATTTCCAACTAAATCCACCTCTCGCCGACAGGAAACCTGCAGCAGGAGTACGCCGTCAGCGGGACAGGAAGACCCCGCCAATGTGAACTGCCAGAAAATGTTCTTTGTAGACAGAAGCAATAACAGCATAGTTATTTTCCAAAGTAGCTTTTTTTTAACTCAGAATTAATTAATTCAATCTCCGTAGGACCAGTACATCTGGTGACAATGAATCTGTTGGATAATTACGCAAACCCAAATGGTACACAAATGTCCTGGTGAGAAATAGACCAAAGTTGGCCTATATATGACACCCATTCATACCAATCTCTGTCTGAAGTGAGCTATTCAGCTGTATCAAACAGTTAGGAAGAATGACATTCCAGTGATTCAAGGACATTAGAGACAGGAGGGAAAAATAAAGAAAGACCGAAGACCGACATGCATTTACGTAGCATCTTTCACAACTTTAGATCCAACAAAGAACTTTGGGAGTGTAATCACAGCTGCTATGTAGGAAACGCAGCTGCTAATTGCATTCTTGTGTTCACATCCTCTATGACCTTGTCCCTTCCCAACTCTGTAACGCCCACCAGCCCTACAAATCTGTGTCCCTCAAGATCTGGCCTCCTTTTCCTCAATAACTTCCTCCACCCCAGCATTTACGTAATCGCTAGCATTCTCTTCCTAAACCTCTTTGCCTCTCTATCTCCTTTAAGATAGCCTTTAAAACCTATCTCTTTAAGAAAACTCTATAACTAGGACTCTATTGACTCAATTACTGCCAGAGGACAGACTTGTAAAGCAACTTGGGACATTTTAATAGGTTAAACTCACTACATAAATGTAAACTATTGTTGGGGTGCGAAAGGTGAAGGGGTGCATATCTCCAATGAAAAAGGTTTCTGAGATTTATACCTAGAATGTTAATGAAGCAAAGATTTTTACAACAATGAATTATCCATTCCAGTGTTGCCATATCAATGTGCAGGTCCTCTGCACCACTTCCCATTGAGGCCCCAATTTATATGTATTCTGTCAATCCAGTAAATTCTCGTCATTGTGCAAGGCACAGTTAGCACTGAAATGGGGAGAAGAAAGACAAACTGGGGGGTTGAATTACTGAACGTCTATCATCCGATGCAAGTGTGACCTTGGTGCTCCCTGCCCCATCTTTGGTCTCCTATACTGCTCTATTAGCTGCCTCTTTACACAAGTTGTAACGTTTGATGGTAACCAATTCTTTTCCAGCCTTATCACACAACATTTTCTTCAATTGCTCTGAAAAAGAAATCCTCGCCTTCCAAAAAGTGTAATCATGGTTCTAATATAGGAAATACAGCAGTGAATTGCACACAGCCCACTCCCACAAGCAGTAATATGATCAACAGCCAGATAACATTGATCAGGGCACTGGGCAAATCACCTTACGTGTATCTTGGTATCTTTTATATTGACCTGAGAAGGTAGGCACAACCTTAATTCCGTCTGAAATATTAATCCATCCCCTTCCTTTTTGGATGTTTCATAGGCAGCACGGTAGCATAGTGGTTAGTACTGTGGCTTCACAGTGCAAGGGTCCCAGGTTCGATTCCTGGCATGGGTCACTGTCTGTGCAGAGTCTGCACGTTCTCCTGTGTCTGCGTGGGTTTCCTCCAGGTGCTCCGGTTTCCTCCCATGAGTCCCGAAAGACGTGCTGTTAGGTAATTTGGGCATTCTCCCTCCGTGTACCTGGAAGCGTTGGAATGTGGCGACTGGGGGCTTTTCCCAGTAACTTCGTTGCAGTGTTAATGTAAGCCTACTTGTGACAATAAAGATTATTATCATTATGGAGCTTCAGTGTATTTCAAACATTTTCTGTGAATACAGGCCTGTTAATGTTACTGATATGTACACCATATCCACCAGAGGGCAGGGTTTGTTGTGGAAATTGTATTAGAGCCTAAAAGATTTTACTAACAGTTCAATTTCCCCCGGCTGTGTTCAGAAATTATGGGTTGAAGAATTAGTGTTAAGAATTTTAAAGATACACATTTATGCGATGGACTCATTTAATAACCACAAAACTAGAGCTGCTTTGTGTAAAAGCCCATTCAGAGGTCTATTTGGCCTTTCGGGAAGGAAACTTGCTGGGCAGGATTCTCTGTCGGCCAATGGCAAATTTGGGAAAGGCGATTGGCGGAGAATTGGTTTTGATGCCAAAATTGTAGCAGGCGCCGTGTTCACGCCAAACCGCAATTCCCCGGTGCTTCGGCAGCGGCGTCAATGCGCTCCACTCTGCACGTACAGTAAACGCCGTCTGCATATCATTAGTGGGCCTGACCCTGTGTTCTCCGGGGCCTCACGATCCTCCACCTCCACTGGGGGGAATTCTCGATGGCGAGATACACTTGTGCTTTTAAAAATCAAGAAACAGGCGGCATGGGTGGTGAGGAAGAAAGAGATAGGACACGGATAGGCGCAACCATGGTCTGCCGATCCTGACACTGGCAGGGCTGGCTGCGGGGAAGGGGACTCTGCCAAAGCCGGGGGGGTGGGGGACAGGCCATGGCGCCGGGGTGACCCCCACCACCACCACAGGACTGGAGCGGAGTCCAGGCATGGAACATCATGCAAAGCAGCCACCTTGCTGCATAACCCACTGACCATCCACTTTGGCCGCTGGATCTGCAGAGTGCCACCGGCCATATGATCCCCCAACCCCACCACCCCCCAGACACCAGCCCCCACCCTCCATCCCACCACCCCCGGATCTCAGCCCCCACCCTCGCACTGCCCCTCCATCATACCACCCCACTAACCAGTCGCCACCTGCTGGCAGGGCATCACATGGCCTGCCCAACGGCAAAGCCCATAGTAGCCCCTACAGGAGGAATGCCGGACTGGGACTACAGAGTGTACAGCTGGCAAGGTGCCGTACACCGACAGGGCCAGGGTGCTGTGGAGGGGCTGGTTTAGCTCACTCGGTTAAATCGCTGGCTTTCAAAGCAGACCAAGCAGGCCAGCAGCACGGTTCGATTCCTGTACCAACCTCCCCGAACAGGCGCCGGAATGTGGCGACTAGGGGCTTTTCACAGTAACTTCATTGAAGCCTACTCGTGACAATTAGCAATTTTCATTTTTCATTTCATGCAGGGACAGAGTCCACAGTGCCAACCGGGACCACCGTGTAGCCCATTGGACCAGGTTGGGCATGGGGGTACGCACCATGTTAATGTGTCGGCCTTTCACCCCCTGCAGACAATGGATATTGGAATTCAACATGCAATGGTGGCCTTTCTGGTAGTTGCAGCAACCTTGGGGATGCCCTGCGGCTATACGAGCTGGAGTAGCTCAAGGAGGAGGAAGCTGCAGCAGCGGAGCATACAGCAGCAGAGCGTGCCCCAGAGGAACAAGAGGCGGCCGATGAGGATGGAGAACCGGCTGCCCAACAGGCTCAGAGGGAGGAGGTGTAAAGGAGGCACCACATGAAGCCTTGTGTACACCGCCAGTGTCTGTCATTTGAGGACCCGCCGGATCCCGCATGCCGTCGAAGACTCCGGCTGAGCAGATAGACAGTGCAACATATCTGCCAGATCATGGTACACCTGGCACCACGGGGGAATGGGGGAGGTCATCCGCTCCCGGAGGCCACAGATGGACCCGCTACAATGACGCCCATGCAGCGACCAGAGGTGTGATCGAGTGGTGCTTCGGCCTCCTGAAGATGCGGTTCAGGTGGCTGGACTGTTTTGGAGGGGCCCTCCAGTATGACGCTGAGAGGAATGCCCGCATCGTGCTGGCCTGCTGCATCCTCCACAACATCGGCAACAGAGGGGAGGAGGAGGATGAGTGGCAGTCCTCATCTGACGAGGAGAATGCAGGGGAGTCTGAGGTTAGGCATGACATGGGGCCCGGGCAGGCACGTGACGCTGCACAATTTGTGCGCCAGGGCCAACGCGCATGGGACGCTCTGATCGATCCACGTTCACCGACTGAAGGGGGGGAACTGGCCAGGGGCACAGACCCCTGGACATCAGGAGTGAAGGAGGCCAGCTGTGATTCCAACTCTGTGATCTGGGTCCCCTTTGGCAGCCATCCTCTGGGGTGCCCAGGCCTGGATGTGTCCGGCAGCTTATTGGGTGTTCCCGGTGGCATGGTGCCACCCTGTTCTGCCCCCTGTGATGCACCAGGGACAGTCTACAGCATTCCGGCACCTCCCTGCGGGGGTGACCTGCAGGGGCCCCAGCAATCCTCCTCCCTTGATGTGCCCGATAGCCCCCGGGCTACTCCATGGGACAGGGGTGTGAGCTGAGCTATCTCCTGAGGCTCCCCCAGCCACCTGGTGCTGCCAGTCTTGGATGCCTACAAGCACGTGGCCATGGAGAACAGGGAGTGGACCACCTCCAGCTGGGACTGCGCCACATCACTACATGACTGTGCCATCTCCCTGTGGGTCTGAGTCACCTTCCTCTGGGTCTATACCGCGTCAGCGAGTACCTGGAAATGACGCCAACGCTATCAGCCATAGCCCGCTGTGACTGGGCAATGCTCAGGAGGGCCGCTACAATGTTCAGGTAGCTCTGGCACATGGCTGTTCGACATGCTGATCTGTGGCCAAAACCCCTGCCCCAAACCCTCCACCGTGGAGAGTGTTGGCCTGGGTGGCACACATGGTTGGTGATGTGTTATCTGTGTTGGTCTAACATCGACTGCAACTGGATGCAGTAAAATGAGAAACAGGCTTCTGACACAGGAGATGGTCCAACACTGTATTATTGAACCTGTTGATTGCTGTACATAATCTGCTGTGGGTCGTCACTCTATTAACCTAACTGATAACCTCCCACTGGCTTGACCAGACTAGCTCTCTGCCACATGGTGATGATGTTCATTGGCCTGTGCACTGTGACTATCTCCCTGGCCATGTCCTGTGAGAGAGGGAGAGCCTTAATGCCCTGTGGGCTTTATAGTGGTGGTGCCCTGTCTGGTGATTGGTTGTTCTGTGTCGTGTGTGTTTATTGGTCATCCTGTGTGTCAATCACTGCCTGTCTGCATCTCATGATATACATGAGTGTATATTATGACAATTGGCACCACCTCCTGCCCCTGTACGCGGTTGGACTCCTCCCTCTCATGTCGTCCCTGGCTCTGTGACTGCATCTCCATGATGGATGACACCATCTGTTCCAGAAGCCCGAAACCCTCTCTGGATGGATGCTAGTCCTGGGCTCGGCCCACCCTATGACTGTTCACCCCCTCAGGAGTTCCTACCTTCACCTGCTGTACCGGAGTATGTGTGGTGCGTACCAGATAGTGCCTCAGGAGTCTCTTCACTAAATTGCCTAAGTTCTGTCTGTGGCTCTGGCTGGGGGCGCTATTTGGCAGGCCAGGTCCGCACGCGGTCTACGGCATGTTGCACGGTGCGGCCTCTGCAGGCCACCACTGTGCCCATGCGCTGCCAGGGACCCGGCAATTCTCTGGCCATATCAACAGCTAGAGCCGGGTGCTCTACGCTGCGTGCCTGCTAGCCCCCCACCATACGGGGGATCGGTGGCCGTTTTGCACCGTTTTTCAGGTCGTAAAAGGCCACCGTTCCCACGCTGGTGTCAGCACTTCGTTTCAGAATCGGAGAATCCAGCCCAAGGACTCCCAAGTCCCTTTGTGTTTCTAATTTCCTAAGCATTTCCCCATTTCGAAAATAGTCTGTGCCTGTACAAGCCTCTGGTCAGACCCCATTTGGAGTATTGTGAGCAGTTTTGGGCCCCATATCTAAGGAAGGATGTGCTGGCCTTGGAAAGGGTCCATTTTAAGTTGACAGGAATGATCCCTGGAATGAAGAGCTTGTAATATGAGGAACAGTTGAGGACTCTGGGTCTGTACTCGGAGTTTAGAAGGCTGAGGGGGGGGAACTTATTGAAACTTACTGCGAGACCTGGATAGAGTGGATGTGGAGAGGATGTTTCTGCTTGGAGGATAAACTAGAAGCAGAGGACACAATCTCAGACTAAAGGTACGATCCTTCAAAACAGAGACAAGGAGGAATTTCTTCAGCCAGAGGGTGATGAATCTGTGGAACTCTTTGCCGCAGGAGACTGTGGAGGTCAAATCACTGAGAGTCTTTAAGAAAGAGATTCTTTATTAATAAGGGGGTCGGGGTTATTTGGAGAAGGCAGGAGAATGGGGATGAGAAAAATATCAGCCATGATTGAATGGAGGAGCAGACTCGATGGGCCGAATGGTCTAATTCTACTCCTATATCTTCTGGTCTTATGTTCCTTACCTGGTCTGCCCTAAATGTGACTCCAGATCAACAGCAATGTGGTTGACTCTTAAATGCCTTCAGGATGGGCAATAAATGCTGGCCCAGCCAGCGACGCTCACATCATCTGGGGACCCTTGCAACGGACCAATTTTAACTCATTTTAAATCCATACACTAACATGGAGTAAATTCAGGCCCCTGATGTCGGACTGGAATCACATATAAACCAGTTCAAATTACCATGTAGGGGGGCTGGGATTTGAATTCAGTTCTTCAGGTTGCCTTACCAGCACCATTATACACAAGGATAAATGAGTAATTTCACATTGATTGCATGAAGCATTGTTTGATAGGCGTGACTTTAATGACCAGGAAACCACTAGTAGGAATGACAAAGGATTTATTTAACAGAACGTAAAGTTTGCCAATGGCAGTAACTATTTACAATTCATAGTCCCCGTTGGTACAACCAACATGCTGGTCCCTGCCCAGGCTAATCTTTATGCTCCGCCCACAATTGGGGGAGCTTGTATTTCACAAATCCCGTGTAGAGATTGATTGTGGTTTCCTCGTGGACCTCGTGGGGGGTTATGACAGCGACAAATAATTTATTTCCTCAGTGAGAGAATCCAGAACAAGAGGGTGTAATCTTAAAATTGGAGCGATTTAGCATTGAAATTATGATTCACACAAAGGGCAATGGAAACCTGGAAATCGACCCCCAAAAGGCTGTAGATATTCGGTCAATTGAAACTTTTAAGATTGAAACTTAAGATTTTGTTTGACAAATAGAGTTGGGACAAAGGTCAATCATAATCCACTGGAATGGTGGAACAGACTCAAGGATGACCAACATACTATAAGGTCCTGAAAGGAGATCATACCGAGCTGAACAGGTTGTGTCAAAGGAAAAAGGGTTAATGCAATAGAACAAGAGTACAGAGCAGTTACTCTACTACAGAAGCCAGCTCACAATTCATGGCCCTCAGGTTTTATACAGGATGTAGAAGGGGTGCCCGCCCCTCAGTGGAGGAGTCTGTATTTCCCATAGCCAGTCTCATAAGTGTCCCATGACCTGCTTAAGTTTCATTAGTGTCCCATGACCTGCTTAACCCCAGGTTATGCCACTACCCCTGGTTCCTTGGAGCTTGGCTCTTATAATGTTAAGCAAACTATCATCAATCTATCTTCCATGTGTGGAGATCACATATAGGCCAGAGGGCATGTCTCCTTCCCTAAAATTGGTGTTGCAGAACACGGTCCCAGTGCAATAAAAGGAATGAGTAAATAGTACAGTTCTCTTATCTTCATTAGTGTTTTCATGTAAATGAATAGGAATGGCAGCAATGTTTTCAGTTACTAGCTATCACCACACTGAAATCTCCTCTCAAGGCCAATTAGAAATTAATCTTTTTTTGGGATGGAAGCAGTGTTTCTACAAGGTCTGGTTAACTTCAAGATAGTTTCCATGATATTTAGAGATACCTGCAACAGACTTGCCCATCCAATATTAAAGTCAGAGAGGTGTGCAGTATTTTAGGGCTCTGCTGAAGATCAACCACACAGCCTGGGAGGTCTGGACAGCTAGTGAATGGGTTCCTTTGCATTCCCCTCCAGATATCCATGTAAACCAACGTTCCAATGGATAAAATAATCCTGGTTGGTCAAGCAGTGAGAATCTCACTGGAGTTCTGGAGTGACAAAGCTGTATGGGTTAATTGGGTAAGCTACATTAGTGCTCCAGTGGTCAGGTGAAGGCTTTTAGACTGTTGTCAATTTGTGTCTAAACTCATAGCCTCAATTAGGTGAGGTGTGTCCCAATTAAAAAAGTACATGTATTCTATCTATATCAGACAATCAGAAACTCTTAACCTTTGTGGATCTCTCAATAACTTGATTTGGAGACATACATCGTGATGGGTTTCCAGATATGTCAAAATGCCTTGTTCTAATGGGGCAGCACGGTAGCATGGTGGTTAGCATAAATGCTTCACAGCTCCAGGGTCCCAGGTTCGATTCCCGGCTGGGTCACTGTCTGTGCGGAGTCTGCACGTCCTCCCCGTGTGTGCGTGGGTTTCCTCCGGGTGCTCCGGTTTCCTCCCACAGTCCAAAGATGTGCGTGTTAGGTGGATTGGCCATGCTAAATTGCCCGTAGTGTCCTAAAAAAAAAAAGTAAGGTTAAGGGGGGGGGGTTGTTGGGTTACGGGTATAGGGTGGATACGTGGGTTTGAGTAGGGTGATCATTGCTCGGCGCAACATCGAGGGCCGAAGGGCCTGTTCTGTGCTGTACTGTTCTATGTTCTAATGATGTTCATATCTACTGGATCTGTTCTTTAACTGAATTGCTGAGCCTGTGACTCTTTGAGATCTCACTCTGCCATTGTGGTAACCTATCAATAAACAAGCTCATTGATATCCTCCGAGTCAATCAAATGCAACATACTATCAATGTAATTAGAAGTGGTCACTTTCACATGGTTATTTTGTTTAAATAATTTTAGGAAAATAATCCAATCCAAATAAAATGGGGCTTAAGAAGGAGAACAACTCCAAGTCCAATGCAGGGACGGTGAGTAAATTTAAGCAGGAGTTAGACATATTTTTAAATGGTAATGGTTGAAGGGTTATGGAGAACAGGCAGGATGGTGGAGTTGAGGCCAGAATGGGATCAGCCATGATCAAATTGAGGGTATTAGATCGGGAGGCTAAATTGTCTACTCCTGCTCCTAGATCATGTATTCTAGAAAGGAGATGCTCTGGCTGATTTTGCAATCCAGCTCTTGGCCTGGAACATTGTAGGTAGCAGATGAGGAATATATCAGCCATGATAGAATGGTGGAGCAGACTCGATGGGCAGAATGGCCTAATTCTGCTACTATATTTTATGAACTTAGGAACTTTTATAAATCCAGTTCCAGATCTCATCGACAAAGAAACAATACCACCAATTCAGTTCAGATAGAGTTAGGAACATGCTGGTTATTACTCAGTCCCACTCATTCTCACTCATTTATGAAGGATTAATCATAGAATCAAAGAATGCTTACAGTGTAGGAGGAGGCCATTTGGCCTGTCTTATCCATGCCAGCTCTTGCAAGAGCTACTCGGCTCATCCCACTCCACTGCCCTTTCCCCATAGCCCTACAAATCTTCTCTTTGAGTGCTTATCCAATTTGTTTTCAAAAACTATGTTTGAGTCTTCATGATTACGTCACACCCTCAGATAGTGCATTCCAGATCCTAAGCCCCCTTCCTGCATAAAAATGTTTTTCTTTATGATACCATTGAATCTTTTGCCACTCACCTGAGATTGGTGTCCTCTGATTCTTGACCATTCTGCCAATAGGAATGGTTACCTACCATCTACTCTGTCTCGATCCCTCATGATTTTGAACACTTCTGTCAATCATATTGCCTCTCAACCTTCTCTTCTCCAAGACGAACAGTCCTAACTTCTCCAATCTAGCCATGTAATTTAATAATAATCACTTATTGTCACAAGTAGGCTTCAATGAAGTTACTGTGAAAAGTCCCTAGTCGCCACATTCTAGCACCTGTTCAGGGAGGCTGGTAGAGCAATTGAACCCGCGCTGCTGGTCTTGTTCTGCATTACAAGCCAGCTGTTTAGCCCACTGTGCTAAACCAGCCCCTAATTTGAAGTCCCTTATTCACGCAAATCCTTTCTAACTAGTTCTCATTTTGTTTTCTGATTTGTTTAATTAGACTTTTGCTTTGCGAACAAATCACATTGCGAAAGATGAACAACCTTTTGTGCATAACTTACTGTCTTTCCAAAACATTTGCATTATGTTGCAGGTACTCCAGATATCAATGCCTCATTTATAAGAATCTGTATTTTTTTTCAAATGATTTACAACAGTAAAACCATCCTCAATATTGCAGAGTATAGCAGGCGTAAGACCACAATGAGGTGCCCTGCCAGCCTGGGATACATTGCCCATCACCTGCCCTTCTTTGGGCCCTGCATGTGTGCTGGTATTGGCTGCCATACATCTAGCTGAAGTCACTGAGAATGTGCATTTATAAAATTAACAAAAGCCACCCTTGTGTTGACTGCATTCCTTCTTGATAACTGTCAAGCCGTAACTATAGACCTTTAGGACAATAGGCCCTTGTCAGACTTGTTTGAAATTTAGAGTACCCAATTCATTCTTTTTTTCAATTAAGGGGCAATTTAGCTTGGCCAATCCGCCTACCCTGAACATCTTTGGGTTGTGGGGGTGAGACCCACGCAGACATGGGAAGAATGTGCAAACACGGACAGTGACCCGGGGCCGGGATCAAACCTGGGTCCTCGGCACCGTGAGGCAGTAGTGCTAACCACTGCACCACCGTGCCGCCCCTTGCCCTTGTCAGACTTAACCCCAATCAAAGCATCATGTCAGCCGTGACTCAGTAGTAGAATACTTACCTCTGAGGCAAAACGTTATTGGTCTTTGGTAATGCCATACTTACAGAGTACGACAGTGTTGGAGGTGCCATTTCATTGATTTAAAAAATAATAATTTTTATTCAATTTTTTAATAACAATAACAATAACAAATTTTAACAAATTTTCTCCCCGCAATTTAAAACAAACAAGGCGTGTTCCCACACCAAAACAAGAAAAGAACTCTCCCTCCAAAAATAAATAATAACAAATAGCAATACAAGAAAGAAGAAAATAACATAACAAACACACCGTCGCAAAAACAAACCCCCCAACCATCCCCAAACCCCCACCCCCCCCGGTTGCTGCCAAGACCGCCCACTCTCTGCCCCTTCGCCAGGAAATTGAGAAAGGGCTGCCACCGCCGAAAGAACCCCTGTACCGACCCCCTCAGGGCAAATTTCATCCTCTCCAACTTGATGAGCCCAGCCATGTCGTTGACCCAGGTCTCCGAACTCGGGGGCCGCGTATCCCTCCACTGTAACAGAATCCTGCGTCGGGCTACTAGAGACGCAAAGGCCAGAATGCCGGCCTCTCTCGCCTCCTGCACTCCCGGCTCCAAAGCTACCCCAAAGATCGCGAGCCCCCAGCCTGGCCTGACCCTAGACCCGGACATGCCCAAAACATATGGGGGTGGTTTGCCGGGCCACTCGAACACCTCCCACACCTGTCTTCCCCTCCGAAAAACTGGCTCATCCTTGCCCCCGTCATGTGAGCCCCGTGCAGCACCTTCAGCTGAATTAGGCTGAGCCGTGCGCAAGAGGAGGAAGAATTCACCCTCTCCAGCACGTCCGACCACATCCCATCCTCCATCTCTTCCCCTAGCTCTTCCTCCCATTTCGCTTTGAGCTCATCTACTGAGGCCTCCTCCTCCTCCTGCATCAGTTGGTAGATGGCCGAGATCTTCCCTTCCCCGACCCACGTCCCCAAAAGCACCCTGTCCTGCAACCCCCCCCCCCCGGCGGCAGCCGCGGGAACTCCTCCACCTGCCTCTTAACAATGTCCCTGACCTGCATATACCTAAAAGCATTCCCAGGGGGGAGGTTCCACTTCCCCACCAGCTCCTCCAGAGTCGCGAACTTCCCATCCAAGAAGAGGTCCCCAAACTGTCTGATTCCTGCCCTGTGCCAGCTCCCAAATCCCCCACCCGTTCTCCCTGGCGCAAAATGGTGATTGCCCCATATCGGGGCCCAAACTGAGGCCTTCACTTCCCCCCTATGCCGCCTCCACTGTCCCCAGATTTTGAGGGACGCAACCACCACCGGATTCGTGGAGTACTTTGCCGGGGGGAGTGGAAGTGGGGACGTCACCAAAGCCTCCAGACTCGTACCCGCACAGGACGCTACCTCCAGCCTCTTCCATGGGTCACCCTCCCCTTCCGTCACCCACCTGCGAATCATCACCACGTTCGCAGCCCAATAATATCCACACAGGTTGGGCAGCGCCAGGCCCCCTACCTCCCTTCTTCGCTCCAAAAATACCCTCCTTACTCTCGGGGCCTTCCGCGCCCACACAAACCCCAGAATCGACTTATTCACCCTTCTGAAAAAAGCCTTCGGAATCAACATGGGGAGGCACTGGAAAAGAAACAAAAACCTCGGGAGCACCGTCATTTTAACCGACTGGACCCTGCCCGCCAACGAGAGCGGCAGCGCATCCCACCTCCTGAACTCCTCCTCCATCTGCCCCACCAGCCGCGAAAAGTTAAGCCTATGCATAGCCCCCCAGGTCCTAGCCACGTGGACCCCAAGATACCTAAAGCTCCCCTCAGCCCTCCTCAACGGGAGTTCCCCTATCTCCCTCTCCTGACCCCCCGGGTGCAGGACAAACAGCTCGCTTTTCCCCACATTGAGCTTATATCCCGAAAAGTCCCCAAACTCCTCAAGTATCCTCAGCACCTCTGGCATCCCCTAAGCCGGGTCCGCGACATACAGCAGCAGATCATCTGCATACAGCGACAACCGGTGCCCCCCCCCCCCCCCCCCCGCACAATCCCCCTCCAACCCTTCGAGTCCCTCAGCGCCATGGCCAGGGGCTCAATTGCTAATGCGAAGAGCAGGGGAGACAAGGGGCACCCCTGCCTCGTCCCTCTGGAAAGCCGGAAGTCCTCTGACCTCCTCCCATTCGTCACCACACTCGCCACCGGGGAGCTGTACAGCAACCTCACCCAGCTAATGAACCCCTCATCAAACCCAAACCTCCGCAACACCTCCCACAGGTAACTCCATTCCACCCTATCAAAAGCTTTCTCCGCATTCATGGACGCTACTATTTCTGACTCCCCAGCCACTGGCACCATCATCATGACATTAAGGAGTCTCCGCACGTTGGCATTCAATTGTCTCCCTTTACAATCCTCATGAATTACCGTCGGGACCACATCCTCCACCCTCCTGGGCAGCACCTTTGCCAACAACTTGACATCTACGTTAAGGAGCGAGATCGGCCTATAAGACCCACACTGAAGGGGGTCCTTGTCCCGCTTCAGGAGCAAAGTGATAATTGCCCTGGACATCGTCTGGGGCAGAGCCCCCCCCCCCCCCCCCCCCCCCCCCCCCCCACCCCCGGGCCTCATTAAGGGTCCTCACCAGCAGCGGGCCCAGCAAATCTGAAACTTTCTTGTAAAATTCCACCAGGAACCCGTCAGGCCCCGGCGCTTTCCCTGTCTGCATACTTCCCAGCGCCTCCACCAGCTCCTCCAACTCAATTGGGGCCCCCAAACCCTCCATCCTCTCGTTCCCTACTCTTGGGAATTCCAGCTTATCCAAAAAGCGGTCCATCCCGCCTGCTTCCCTGGGGGGGCACCGCCCGGTACAGCCCCTCATAAAAGGATCTGAACACCCCATTGATGTCCTTTCCACCCCGCACTAAGTTCCCACCTGCATCCGTGGCTCCCCCAATTTCTCTAGCTGCCTCCCGCCTCCGGAGCTGGTGAGCCAACATCCGGCTTGCCTTCTCCCCGTACTCATACACCGCCCCCTGTGCCCTCCTCCACTCCGCCTCCGCCTTCCGGGTGGTTAAAATGTCAAACTCCACCTGGAGACTGCGCCGCTCCCTCAGAAGCCCCTCCTCCGGGGTGTCTGCATATCTCCTATCCACCCTGACCATCTCCTCCACCAGCCTCTCCCTCTCGACCCTCTCCCCCCTCTCCCTGTGCGCCCGAATAGATATCAGCTCCCCTCTAACTACTGCCTTTAGCGCTTCCCAAACCATCCCAACCTGCACCTCCCCGTTGTCATTGGTTTCCAGATACCCCTCTATACCCCTACGGATCCGCCCGCACACTTCCTCCTCTGCCAAAAGCCCCACATCCAACCTCCACAGCGGGCGCTGATCCTTCCCCTCCCCCAGCTCCAGGTCCACCAAATGTGGAGCATGATCAGAAATGGCTATCGCCGAATACTCCGCCCCCACCACTCTCGGGATCAGCGCCCTGCTAAGCACGAAAAAGTCAATCCGGGAGTACGCCTTATGAACATGGGAGAAAAAGGCTTCAAAAACCTCCACGGGTCCACCCTTCCCATCTGATCCATGAACCCCTCAGCACCGAGGCCGCTGCCGGCCTCCTGCCCATCCTAGACTTCGAGCGGTCCAGAGCCGGATCCAGCACCGTGTTAAAGTCCCCACCCAGAATCAATACACCTGTCTCCAGGTCTGGGATCAGGCCCAGCATACGCCGCATGAAGCCCGCATCGTCCCAGTTGGGGGCATAAACATTAACCAAGACCACCTGCTCCCCCTGAAGACTCCCACTCACCATCACATATCGACCTGCACTATCCGCCACCACTTTGGAAGCGACGAACGACAGGCTCTTACCCACCAAAATTGCCACCGGACGGTTCTTTGCATCAAGCCCCAATTGAAACACCTGTCCCACCCAACTCTTTCTTAGCCTCACCTGATCCGTAACCCTGAGGTGCGTCTCCTGGAGCATAGCCACATCCGCTCCCAGCTCCCTCAAGTGAGCCAAGATCCGGGATCACTTCACCGGACCATTCAGCCCCCTCACGTTCCATGTGACCAACCGAACCCGAGGGGCCGTCCCCTTCCCTCTAAGCCGATCAGTCATAGCCCTTCCTCAACCCACCACGTGCCCAGGGAACCCCCCAAGCCCGCTCCCCACGGTGGCAAACCCTCCTCCCAAACCCCCCCCTTCACCACCCATTCCCTCACAGTCCCTGCAGCAACAACCCGGCACTCCCCCTCCTCCTCCCCCCCCAACCCCCCAAGCTAGGGCCCCCCCTAGCTGCGTTACCCCCAACATTATGCTTCCGTGAGTCAGCTGACTTCTGCTGACCCCGGCTATTCCCGCCATAACCATGCCCCCCCCCCCCCCCCCAGATGCAACACAGCCACCAATCCCTCCCTACCAGCGACGGCCCCGCCCCCAATTCCTCCGGCGCGTGAGTCCCACCCCTCGACCCAACACGTGGGAAAAAGACGGACACATGACCCATCGGGACCCCAAACTACTCCCCAACCCACCAGTGGAAAAAACAAAAAAAGCACCACAATAAATAACCAACAGCCCCAAAGAAACCCCAAAAGAACCCAAATAACCATAACTAAAATAGCAAAAACAAACAGGAAACAACCATCAGCAAACACAGCCAATATAGGCGAAAGGATACCTAAGAGGGCAAAGCCTCCAAGCAAAGTACATTTTCCCCCAGCCCCCCAGTCCGAATCCAAGTTCTCAGCCTGGAGAAAAGCCCAGGCCTCCGCCGGAGAGTCAAAATAGAGCTGGCGGTCCTTGTACGTGACCCAGAGGCGAGCCGGCTGTAGAAGACCAAACTTCACCCCCTTCCTGTGGAGCACTCCCTTCGCACGATTGAAGCCATCTCTTCTCCTCGCCACCTCCGCACTCCAGTCCTGAAAAATCCGAATGTCCGTGTTCTCCCACCTGCTGCTCCTCTCCTTCTTCGCCCACCTCAACACGCACTCCCGGTCAACCAAGCGGTGGAAACGGACCAGCACCACCCTGGGCGATTCGTTCGGCCTGGGCTTCCGCTGCAGCACTCGATGGGCGCCTTCCAGCTCCAGGGGAACACAAAACGACCCCGCACCCATCAGCGAGTTTAACATTAGGACCACGTAGGCCGCCAAATCCGAACCTTCCAGCCCCTCCGAGAGGCCCAAAATCCGTAGATTCTTCCGGCGGGAGCGGTTCTCCATCTCCTCCATCCTCGCCTGCCATTTCTTGTTCAGTGCCTCGTGCGACTCCACTTTCACTGCCAGGCCCAAAAGCTCATCCTCATTCTCCGAAGCTTTGTGCCGCAGCTCCCGAATCCTCCCGGCCTGAGCCGTCTGCGTCGCCACAAGCTTGTCCAAAATCTCGGCTTTGAGCTCCTTGAAGGGGCGCTGAAGCAGCTCCTGCTGCTCCCGCGGCCACTGCTGCCACGCTGCTGCTGCTTCCCCGCCTGCTGCCATCTTGCTTTTTCTGCCTCTTGCCTTTCTCTGTGGTAATGCCGACTTCTGGACCGCTCCACTGCGAGTCCAGTCCATCCACCGGCCGCTGGGCACACTGGCTATGTTTCCCCCCGGGGGAAAGTCGAAACAGCACCGTTGCGGGCTCGAAATTCCAAAAAAAGCGGGAGCCGCAGAACGTGCGGCTTAGCTCCGCATTGCCGCCACCGGAAGTCCCTGCCATTACATTGATGCCCCATATGCCCTATCAGGCGGATGTTAAGGTTCTCGTGGCACTGTTTGAGAGGAGCATGGGGATTTTCCTGATGCCTGGACCAATAGTATCCCTTAAAAAATTCTAAATATAGGAACATTAGATCATAATGCTGTTTGTGAGACCTGCTGTGAGCATATTAGCTACCGCATTTCCAACATCACAACTGCACTTCAAACATTTATCCTCAGCCCTTTGTCTCGAACATTGGCTTCATTCCCAGGACACATTTGGCACCTGAAAACTGGCCTAAAGTAATTTCTAGCTCCAGGACATTCAAGGCTGGACAAGGAAAAAGAAAAATATTCAATAGATAGTTTTTCTGACCAATAGAATAGGACAAGACAAGTTGCCGAAAGGCAAAGCTGCTCATTGCTGAGTTGGCAAGTATGTATCAATTCTAAATTACATCAAGTATGTATCAATTCTAGGCAGCACGGTGGCCCGGTGTTAGCATTGCTGTCTCATGGTCCCAGGTTCGATCCCGGCTCTGAGTCACTGTCCGTGTGGAGTTTGCACATTCTCCCCGTGTTTGCATGGGTTTCGCCCCCACAACCCAAAGATGTGCAGGGTAGGTGCATTGGCCATGCCCCATAATTAGAAAAAATGAATTGGGCACTCTACATTTATTTTTTTTAAAGTATGTATCAATTCTAAATCACATCAAGTATGTATCAATTTTAAACACCTCAAGGGGAAAGAAGCTACAGGAAATACTGAATATCAGATGAAATGAAGAAGTTAGGATGAATTTCTTGACACATAGAATGGGAGGAATTGCCACCGTCATCGTTTCCACATCAAACACTTAATTGTAGAAAATACTTAGTGAAAAAGGTAAACAAGTCATTTTCAAATTCTTGACCTGTCTGCAGCCTTAGACACAGATGATCTTCCTTCAACGCCTCTGCACTATCATTCAGGTGAAACTGCACAAGCCCGGTTTCATACTTATCTACCTAATCACTCCTGCCAGTACCTCTGGTGTCCCACAAGGATCAATTCTTGATGCACATCTAGTTTCCAATTATATACCGCCCATTCGCAACTTCATCCAAAAACCAAGCAGCAGTTTCCATCTGTAAGCTGGCAACATGCAGCTTCACCTCATCAATGCTCCTCTCAACCCCTCCACTGTCTCTAAGTTGTCAGACTGCTTGATCAATATCAGTACAGGATGTGCAGAAATTTCCTCCAGATAAACACTGGGAAGACCGAAGGTCTGATCTTCAGTTCCTGCTACGAATTTCATTTCCAAGCTACCAACTCCATCCATCTCCCTGATGACTATCTAATGCTACACCACAGAGTTCATAACATTTGAGGTGTCACATCTGGCTCTCAGCCAAGCCTCCTTTCATATTCCATGTCATCAAAAAGACCTCCTATTTCCATCGCCTAATTCCATCCCTGCCTCAACTTATCTGCTGCTGCAACTCTTCATGAAGGCCTGCTTTCTCAACCTTGTTCCTCCCCTGAGGTCTGGTGACCCTCAGGTTAAATCACCACCAGTCAGCTCTTCCCCTCAAAGTGGAAAGCATCCAATGGTCGTCTGGGAATATGGCGACTTTACCTTTACCTTTAGATTCAACTGTTCCAATGCGCTCCTAGCCATAGCGTCCCATCTGCTACTTTTGGTAAACTTGAAGACATCTATAATTCTGCTACCAGTGTCTTCACTTGCAAAAAATCCTGCCCACCTACCACACTTGTGCTGGCCAACCTACGTTGGCTGCTAGTTAAGTATTGTCTTGATTTAAAATTCTCATCCCCATTTTCAAATCCCTCCATGGCCTCACCTCTGCCTACCTCTGTATTCTCGTCCAGTTCCAAACCCTCCAAAATATCTGTGTTCCACCAAATCTGGCATCTTCAATATCCCTGATTTTCATCACTCCACTATTGATGGACGTGTCTTCAGCTACCTAGTCCCTAAGCTCTGGAAGGTCTTCTCTGAACCTTTTGCCCCTCGACCTTTCTTTCATCCTTAAGAGACAACTTTTCAACCCTAATATCTCCTTATGTAGCTGGACTTCAGGTTTTGCATTATATTGCTTCTGGAAAGTGCCTTTGTTGCATTAAATACACTATACAATTACAACTTTATGTTGTTGCTCCTAAATTGCATAGCTATGTTTTGACTACTGTAAGCTGACAGCATGACTCAGCAGGCATTTCCATGCAGCTTTATTTTTGGATCATTCTTCAGGATGTCATCATTGCTAGCAATGCCAGTACTTATTACCCATCCCTAGTTGCCCTTGAGAAGGTGGTAGTGGGGCTTTTTCTTGAACTGTTGTAATCCAACTGTTGGTGATGTTCGCACAATAATGGTGAAGGTTGTGGGTTTGGGAGATGCTGATGGCAAAGCCTTGGTGACCTGCTGTTCAGTCTACAAATAGTACACACCAAATCCACTCTATGTGAATGTTGGAGGGAATGCCTGTTGCTGGTAACTCTACCTCTTCGGCCTCAGTGTACTCACAGTACATTAGGAGCAACAATACCAGTGAAACAAGCTTACAATATTATGCACAATCAGGTAGTGTGTGTGCATACAGCACATGATGGCAATGCATCAGGGTTGTACAATAACGCCCCGACCCAGTATATTCAAAGCATTTACATCAAAACCTTATTCAGTAATGACAGCCTTCATTCATTTGCACATTCAACACAGAAAATTAACCAATGCACTTCGTAGAGGCACAGTTAAAAAATAAATGGGTACAGGGCCCAAAAAGAACTATTAAGAGGGGAAAGCAAAGCTTGACCAAACACATGGGTTATCTCTTAAAGATGGGGAGGAGGGAAAGGTGGAGGAATGTGGGTAGAAGAAGACATGGCTGTAAATAGTGGAGTGAAGGGAGGTAGGATCTACATTATCTACAAGAAGGCTTACTAGTCAAATGAGCAGTGTATTGGGAGAGGGGGAGGAAGGATGGAAGTGAAAAGTTGGCATATCTTTTTAACTAGTTTGCCAAATGTGTGAAACAATTATTTATGCCAAAATAATTCTTTGATCGCAGAATGATCATTGTATCACTAATTGAGCTCTTCCTGCAGTTTCTTTTCCCAAATCAAATATATTGAAACCATTTTTTCATCAGGGATTGTTATGAACTTACAAGAAAAACTTGCTTCAATGCAGCTTTTAAACTATGTTACATGCCTTTCAGAAACAGCACATAAGGAATAAAGTGTTGATTTGCCTGGCATGTCTCCTCCATAAATAACCTATTTGCTTAAATCTGCATTTTGGTTTATGAATCATCAGGGGAACAATTTGTTGGCGTATATATTTTCAACAAATGATAACTATTGTTCAATTAAGCACCAACTACATTCTGGATCCCTTGATTTTGTTTCCCCCTTCTGTCTTAACTATTCTATTTCTTGGACCAATTAACAGTAGCATACCTGGATCAGTACTCTCAGTCACTTATTTGATTGTGTTATGATGGTGCAATGAATTTCAAATTTGATTGTCTAGCCATGTTTTTCCTTTTGTCTGTGTTTCTGTGATTCAAAGAGCCCTTAAATATGCCTCCACAAGCTATTGGCTTACAGGTTGTTTTTAGTGGGCATGTTGCCTGGTCTGTCTGTAACAAGCCAAAGTGCAGGAGCAGGAAAGGGAATAAGTAATGTTTATGTTGACAACATCAGCAAGCTTTCCTTATGTTGAAAACCCATTAGTGCTTAATCATATTCATATATGGTGGTAATGTTGTTTCATTGAGAGCATATTAATTATTAAGGAAGACGATTTTACGGTTACCCGAAATAAAAACTTTGCTCTGAAATGAGCAGCTGTCACTTTAAAATAAATTTTTAACAGAACTGGTAATCCTTTGGGCAGCATTCGTCCATTCTCTGTCCATTCGATGGGCAGAATACAAATATATTATGTATTATGTTCAATAGATGAAGTAGTGTGTGCCAATATTACAAATATTGTCTTTCATTTATAAATCTAAACATGTTGAGATGATCTGTGCCATGAAGATATTCTACATGGTGATAACTATGGATTATACATAATGGTTGTTGCTAAACCATGAAAATGTTATTTTCAATATTCACTCTTTGTAATCTATTTCCAAGAATGAGTTAAGAAGAGACTGAAATGTGGCAATTATGGGATCGATTCAACTAAATGGGAACAAAGTCCCATAGCAAGTGCGTTTAACTGCATGTTTCCTGGCGCACGCAGTGCCGAGAAACACATGGCTGTACAACGAGACTCACTTTGTATGAGGTATCTCAGCAGGAAATGCGCGGCCAATGCCACACTGAGCCCCGTTTTGTACATTGGGGAGCTCCGCTTGCCAGAACACCTCAGAGTAGTGAGAGATCGGGACACCATTTGTAAATGGCATCTCAATCTCCGAGGCCCCCGAAACGATCCACGACACCCCCCCAGCCCGAACATACAATGGGAGGGTCCCCGCCAACCCCCCAACTGTCACCCCCCCACCTGCACCCCCCAATATTCATGTAGGGCACACTAGGGGAACATCTCGGTTGGACCAAAATGCTGCCTCATCTGGTTCCATGGGTTGGGTTCTTCGTGCGGCAAAGCCAAAATCACATTCGGCGACAGGCCGGAGAATCCAAATTCCCGACACAATCGGGGGCGGCGCCACTTCCGCAATGCTCCGCCCCCTCCAAAGCGGCATACTCTGCGAGTGCGCCGTGCCACGTATCCATTGCCAGAGACCCCCCCCCCCCCCCCAATGCTTCGCCCCCAACCGGCCGAGTTCCCGAAGGCGTGGGGCACATGTGGTCTCACCCGTCAGGAACTCAGTGTGGTGGCTGCGGACTCAAACTCAGCGGCGCAAAACTCAGCGGAGGGCCGCTCCGCGGGGAGGCATCGACATATTCAGGGCTGGGGGCACTGTGGTGGGGCAATCTTGGGCGCGTAAGCCAGCCGAAGTGGGGGATTATTTCGTGGGCCGGGTCCGCGAGCGGCATCTGCCATGAAGCACGGCGCGGCCGCTACAGGCCGCCGCTGTGCGCATGCACCGCCATAGACCTGGCAATTCTCCAGGCCGTATTGGCAGCTAGAGCCAGGTACTCTACGCTGCCTTCTTGCTAGCCCCCAGCAAAACAGGGAATTTGTGGCCAAGACCATTCCCACGCCGGCGTGGGGACACAGTCTTCAAATCAGAGAATCAAGTCCCATGTCTTTAGTGTGGTTACCACCACTGGGCAGGATGTGTATTTCGTTGGGGGGATGGGAGTGCTGCCGTTGGGTTCTTTTCCATCCCACCCCCTCCCCACACACACACACACACACACACACACAAATAGGCCATGATCAGTTTGCCTAGTTATGGAAAAAGGCCTTGGGGATGAAGATCGGTATGAATCTAAACAGGAAGGGGAACATGGGCAGTATGTTCATTTTGATTGTCTGTGCCCTCCCCGCCAGAGAGAGAGCAGGAGTGTATCCCATCTCTTTAGGTTCTTTTTTACTTCCTCCGCCAAACTCATCAGGTTCCACTTGTGGATCTGCGTCCAGTCATGGGCAATCTGGATCCCCAGGTAGCAGAATTTGTTTTGGGCTAGTTTGAATGGTAGACCCTCCAGCTCTGTCCCTCCCCGTTTGCAGAGGTGATTGTCTCCCTGGATGCAGAAAAAGCCTTCGACAGAGTCGGGTGAAAGTACCTCTTTGAGGTACGGGAGTGATTTGGGCTAGGAGCAGGGTTCATGTCGTGTGCAAGTCTCCTGTACAATGCCCCCCAAGGTGAGCGCTCCCCGTTCGGGTTCACCGGGAATGCCTCGCTCTTGCCCATGTTGAGTTTGTAGCCCGATAAGGTTCCGAGCTCTTTCAGGAGCCACATAATTGCTTTCAGGCCGATCTGTGGGTCCGAGACGGAGAGGAGCAGGTCATCCACATAAAGTGAAACTCTGTGCTCTCTGCCTCCTCTTTGAATGCCCTTCCAGGTTTTCGGGTCTTGCAGAGTGATCACCAGGGATTCAATTGCTAGTGCGAACAGGAGCGGGTACAGTGGGCATGCCTGCTATGTGCCTCTGTGCAACTGGAGGTATTCAGAGCTGGTGGTGTTGGTCGAATGCTCACCTTGGGGTGATTCGCCCACGAGATGAACCCTGCTCTTAGCCCAAATCACTCCAGTACCTCAAAGAGGTACTTTCACTCGACTCTGTCGAAGGCTTTTTCTGCATCCAGGGAGACAATCACCTCTGGTGTTCTCTCCCCGGGGAGGAGAGTGGGGGGATCATTATTACATACAGCAGCCGCCTAATGTTCGCAGTTACCTGCCTACCCTTGACAAAGCCGGTCTGGTCCCCTGCGACTACCTCTAGTATGGAGTTCTCCAGTCTCTTGGCCAGAGCTTTCGCAAGTAACTTCGTGCCTACATTGAGCAGCGAAATGGGTCTGTATGATCCACATTCCATTGGGACTTTGTCTTTTTTGGTTATCAGTTTATTGTGGCCTGTGTTAGCATTGGAGGCATGGTGCCCTTCGCTGGCAAGTCTGCAAACATCTGCAAACATATACCTTAGGTGTGGGGCCAGTCAGGTCCCCGCCTGCATGGAGCTGATGCTCTCCATGATCTCTCCAAGTCCTATTGGTGCTTCCAGCCTATCGTCCACCATGACTGGCATGTCCAGTCCATTGAGGAACCATTATATTCCCTGTGCCTGCGTCACGGGGGGCTCGGATGTGTGCAGCCCTCGGTAGACCTCTTTTGGCTCTGTTACCAATGTGCCTCTGCTATTTTTTATCTGTGCAATTTCCCTTGGGGCTGCCTGCATTCTCAGCTGATGAGCCAGTAGGCGAGCAGCCTTTTCTCCGTGCTCATAGAAGGTCCCTCCAGTGCCTGGCAGAGTTGGTACACTGCTTTCCTGGTGGATAGCAGGTTAAAGTCTATTTGCAGCTTTTCCTCTCCGCCAGAAGCTCTACGGTCAGGGCCTCGGAGTACTTTCTGTCGACCTCCAGGATGGAGTCGATTGTTGTTGCCTCTCTCCCCTGTCTCTACATCCCTTATAGACTCTAATTTCTACCCTGATCACACCTTTCACACCCTCCCAGAACGTGGAAGGTGAGACCTCCCCGTTCCAGTTGTTAGTAATGTACTCATCTATACATGTGATGTTTTTTGGCAGATGGCCTTGTTGGCCAAGAGATCCATGTCCAGCCTCCTTGTGGAGCGTTGTGCACGCCCCATTTCCAACCTGACATCCGTGTAATGTGGAGGGTGGTCGGAGATAATTGTTACTGAATATTCCACCCTTGCTAATCCTGGAAGCACCGCTTTCCCCACTGCAAAGAAGTCTATCCTCGAATATGTTTTGTGCACCGGCGAAAATAATGAGAATTCCCTCTCGCTGTGGTACAGGAACCTCCATGGGTCCAACGTCCCCATCTGCTCCATGAATGCTCACAGTTCCCTAGACATGCCTGTCTTTTTCACCATTCTGGGGTTTGATCGGTCGGTCAGCGGGTCCTGTACGCAGTTAAAGATGCCCCCATAATCAGTCGGTGTGTGTCAATGTTGGGGACTTCTGCCATGGTTTTCTTTATAAAGTCTGTATCACCCAAGTTGGGCGGGTACACATTTACCAGGACTACCGGTCCCCGTCTAGGAAATCACTGACCATGACGTACCATCCCCCTGGGTCCGTAACCATCTTTGCTGCCGTGAACCTCGTCCTCTTAATAATCAATATGATCACTCCCCTAGCCCTCATCCCCTAGCATGAATGGTACATCTGTCCCACCCAGCCCTTCCTTACCCACAGTCAATCCTTCTCCCTCATGTGTGTCCCCTGCAGGAAGATTATGTCAGCTTTCAGACTTCTTAAGTGGGCGAAGTCTCTAGATCTTTCCACCGGGCCGTTACGTCCCCTGACATTCCAGGTGAAATCCTGGTGGGGGTTTCTGTCACCTCATTCCTGCGGGATCAACCATACTTACCTGGTGGATGCGCCCCTGCACTCCAGGGTTTGCTTTGTCAGGGGGCCGTCCAAAATGGTCGCAGTCACCTCAGCAGATATGACAGCATTTGTGGCAAGTGAGACAGAGTTAACATTTTGAGTTGAGTATGACTCCTCTTCAAAAGTGGAGTTCTTGACTGCTGAAGTTCTGAAGAATAATCATATTCGACTCGAAACGTCAACTGTTTCTCTCCACAGAATTTCCAGTGCTTTCTGGTTTTATTTCAAATTCCCAGCATCTACTGTAATATGACTTAGTTTTGATGAAAATGTTTACCTCGACTCAGTCTGGCCTATACGCAACTCCAGCCCCAGTTCAACGTGGATGGCTTTTAGCTGCCCTTTGAGATGGCCTATCAAGCAACTTGGTTCAATGAAAAGGTCCACCATCACCTTCTCTGGGCAACAGTAAAGACGGACCACAAATACTGGCCTTACCGACGACCCCCCCCCCCCCCCCCCCCCCCCCATCCTGAGAATGAATCATAAATGGTAATTTCTAAGGAATTATGCAACTTTATTATTTTGACACTGAAGCCAATTTTCCAGTATGAAACTTTCAGTGGTAATTATTAATTGTAATGGCATTAAGTGAAAGCTCAAGTTAGAGTCAAAATTTCTATCAATGTGTTTTATAGCACGGAATGCAAAGAAGACAAGTTTTATGAACATGGAGCAGGGTCAGCTGACTGCACTATTTTCGAAGCACTGGTTAAGAGTTGAGTGCTTATAGCAAAACAAAAGGGTGATATCTGAGAATTAAATTGGTCATAATGGATAAGTAGATAATCCATTTTATGCTCAACTTGTGCTACCCTGAGGCATGAAGTTTTATGGCAGTTTAGTGTTCCAACTCACTCGTCTGTTGCTCGTTAAACCTTCCTGCAAACCAGTCAGGTCTCCTGTAATGGTTTTTCTGCCTGTAGGCAACTCTTAGGTATTCTGGCATAATGGTTGTTATTTCTGACAAGGCCAGTAGAATTATCTCCTGAAAGTGGAACAGAGGTAGATCAGGGATCTGGGTTGCGAGTCCAATTTATAATAAAGTGATTCTGCGTTTTGTCAGTGATAATTTAGAAACTGTAATCTGGAGATTTACAGTCGTTCATTGCAAATGGCCTCCAATTTTATTTTGCAAAGTCATTACGAAGGGCAGCAATTAATGTCCATCCCTCACTGCCCCGCAAAGCTAGTTGTGGGTCTTTTTGAACCACTGAAAATGGAGCGGTTTGGTACACTCAACTACTCCACTGGTCAGTTAAGAGTCAACCACAGTGGTGTGAAAGTGGAGTAACGTACAGACCAAACCAGTCAAGTGTGGCACATTCCTTCCCAGTTGAGCTTTTAATATCGGCCCAAAAGCTTTGTGGTCAAAAGATGCTTTCTAGTTTCTTTTGCATCCTATTTCCCAGCTTCTGGTTGTACTAGTTGCTTCACAGCTCCAGGGTCCCAGTTTCGATTCCCGGCTTGGGTCACTGTCTGTGTGAAGTCTGCACATTCTCATCGTGTCCGCGTGGGTTTCCTCCGGGTGCTCCGGTTTCCTCCCACAGTCCAAAAATGTGCAGGTTAGGTGGATTGGTCATGATAAATTTCCCTTAGTGTCCAAAACAAAAAGGTTAGATGGGGTTATGGGGATAGGGAGGATGTGTGGTCTTAGGTAGGGTGGTCTTTCCATGGGCCGGTGCAGACTTGATGGGCCTACTGACCTCCTTCTGCACTGTAAATTCTATGTAAAAAAAAGGTACATGAATTTGCATTTAGATTATTGGCCTTCAGTGTTGCTCATAATAAATAATTTTTATTTTGCAGTTTGGAAAGTATTTCTGCTGTATACCAATGAAATATTCCCATACTAAATTTCAACAGAAGTGTCTGGAGGTCACCCTGACTATCTAAAGCAATATTTCAATCATTTATGTCAACCTTGGGTCAATAGGGGCAGCACGGTAGCATAGTGGTTAGCATAAATGCTTCACAGCTCCAGGGTCCCAGGTTCAGTTCCCGGCTGGGTCATTGTCTGTGCGGAGTCTGCACGTCCTCCCCGTGTGTGCGTGGGTTTCCTCCGGGTGCTCCGGTTTCCTCCCACAGTCCAAAGATGTGCGGGTTAGGTGGATTGGCCATGCTAAATTGCCCGTAGTGTCCTAAAAAGTAAGGTTAAGGGGGAGTTGTTGGGTTACGGGTATAGGGTGGATACGTGGGTCTGAGTAGGGTGATCATTGCTCGGCACAACATCGAGGGCCGAAGGGCCTGTTCTGTGCTGTACTGTTCTATGTACTGTTCTATGTTCTATGTTAATAGTAGCACTCTCACTGAGTTGGTAAATTGTGGTTCTAGAACCACCCCATAAAATTGTGAACATAAAGAACAAACAAAGAACAAAGAAAAGTACAGCACAGGAACAGGCCCTTTGGCCCTCCAAGCCTGCGCCGACCATGCTAAACTAAAATCTTCTACACTTCCTGGTCCGTATCCCTCTATTCCCATCCTATTCATGTATTTGTCAAGATGCCCCTTAAATGTCACTATCGTCCCTGCATAATCTGGGCTAATACTTTGTTGCAGTTGTGAGAGAGACCTGAGATAATGAGTGGAGAGGGTAAATATATTCAGTGATGACCATACTGACATTCTGGTAGGAACCGACGGTAATGGCTCTGGTCTTCCCAAGACTTAGCTGGAGGGAACTGTGGCTCACCAGAGACTGGATAAGCAATCTTGATGGCACAGAGAGAGTGGAGGGGAGATGGTGCTGCATGTTCATCAGCGTATATGTGGAAGCAGGTACCATACTTTGGATAATGTCACCAAGATGTAGCTTATAGATGAGGAATAGAGGTGACCAAGGATGGAGCCTTTGAGACTGGAGAGGTAATGGTCAGGGGATGTTCCAGGTATTAGATGGATAAGAGTGGAACCAAGCAATGGTACTACTACCAAGCTGGATAATGGAGGAGAGTTGAAGGAGGATAATCATGTGGCTGACCATATCAGTGCTGCTACAAAGAGAGTTCCAGGATTTTGACCCAGCTACTGAAGGAACAACGACATTGTTCCACACCAAGATGGTATGTTGTTACTTGCAAGGGAACTTCTGAAGTATTGTTGCATTCATCCAGGCAAGTCCACACTCCTGACTTGTGCCTTGTAGCTGGTGAATAGGTATTCAGGTGTCAGGAAATGAAGAGTTTTCCACAGAATTCCCAGCGTCCCAGCTGCTGCTCATACAGCCGCATGGCACCCGCCAGGGTTGCGACAGCCAGGCTGAGGCCAACCCCTCCTAGTTAGAGCCAAAATCCGTTCTCTGCAGGGGGTAAAGGGCAGACATGTTAGCTTGGCGAGTACCCCGTGTCCAAACAGGTCCGTCAGCCTCAGCCTGAATTGCAGCCCCTACGCCCGCATGTCCACCCACCCTTCCCCATTCCTACCCCCACCCCCAGCCATTCCCCCTGATGCTTTGCCCTCCGCACCGCATTCCTGGTCCCGTCGGTGCCTGACACCGGAGGTGGGGGGGGGGCACTGGCTCCGGAACCTGTCCCATCCAGCAGAGGTAGCGGTGGCCTGTGCAACCCATGTCATCAGTACGCTCGGTGGCCTCTGTCCTGCGCCTTCCTGTGGGTCTACTGTGAGTGTCTTCCTTGGGCCACGTGATGCCCCGCCAGCAAGTTAGCACCTGGCTGTGTGGGAGGTGGGGTTGGGGTTTGGTGTTGGCCGGTGACGGCCTGCGCAACTATGGGCCATGGTGAGCGGTCAGTGGGGTGCACAGCCGGAATGCTGCCTTGCAGCAATGGCAGTCTTTGCCTGGACACCCCAGTTACAGGGGAACACCCCGGTCTCATGGCCCATCCTGGTTGCCCCTTGCTACTCCCCCCACCCTGGCAGGTCTCCCTAGTCAGCGGCAAGACCGGCAGCTCACAGCTGCGCCTTTGGGACCAAGTCTTACCTCTTCTCTCACCCTCATCAGCCACGGCGCCTGTTTCCTGATTTTAAATACCACAAGTGAACCACGGCAGCGGTAATTCTGCCTGGCGGAGGTGGAGCATTACGGGAGGCCTGGAGAATGCCGTGTCGAGCCCGTTAATGATATGCCAATGGACTTTACTGTACTATGTGCATGACCATGCCGGCATGCGGCATAGAACACTTTCATGCCGCTGTCGAGGCACTAGAGCATGGCATTCCATTGCGTGCCCGGCAGCAGCCTCAATTCTTGGTTCATGTGCGATTCCTCACCCAATCGCATTACACGATTCCGGCGTTGCTGGACAGAGAATCCACCCGACAACATTGACACATTCTTTGCGGCTAATGCTTTTTTAATGGCCCCAACTTTATCTTCCATCAGGTGCAACCCTTGTACATCTGCTCTGAACCCTAAATAAGTCACTTTGTTTGCCTTAAAGGTGTAGTTCTCTCTCTTTAATCTCATTCCAACATCCTGGAACCTTTTCAAAACCTCCTCTAGGTTGGTTAGGTGCTCATCTTCTGTGGCTCCCGTGATTCGTGCATCATCCAAGTAAACAACTACCTTAGCTAAATCTTGTATTAGACGCTCCAGTGTACTTTGAAAGATTATATAAGCAATCCAACTGGCTGTCTGGTGTATTGGTATAGACCATTATGTGGGTGTGTGTTGCTAGTGACGAACTAGAACTAGAAAGTAAGGAGGCATGGGATAGTGGGAAATTTGGCCAGTTGGATAACAAACTGGCTAACCAATAGAAGACAGAGTGGTGGTGGATGGCAAATATTCAGCCTGGAGCCCAGTTATCAGTGGCGTACCGCACGGATCAGTTCTGGGTCCTCTGCTGTTTGTGATTTTCATTAACGACTTGAATGAGGGAGTTGAAGGGTGCGTCAGTAAATTTGCAGATGATACGAAGATTGGTGGAGTTGTGGATAGTGAGGAGGGCTGTTGTCGGCTTCAAAGAGACATAGATAGGATGCAGAGCTAGGCTGAGAAGTGGCAGATGGAGTTTAACCTTGACAAGTGTGAGGTTGTCCATTTTGGAAGGACAAATATGAATGCGGAATACAGGGTTAACGGTAGGGTTCTTGACAATGTAGAGCAGCAGAGAGATCTTGGGGTCTATGTTCATAGATCTTTGAAAGTTGCCACTCAATGGGATAGAGCTGTGAAGAAGGCCTATGGTGTGCTAGCGTTCATTAGCAGAGGGATTGAATTTAAGAGCCGTGAGGTGATGATGCAGCTGTACAAAACCTTGGTCAGGCCATATTTGGAGTACTGTGTGCAGTTCTGGTCACCTCATTTTAGGAAGGATATGGAAGCTTTGGAAAAGGTGCAAAGGAGATTTACTAGGATGTTGCCTGGAATGGAGAGTAGGTCTTACGAGGAAAGGTTGAGGGTGCTAGGCCTTTTCTCAATAGAACGGAGAAGGATGAGGGGCGACTTGATAGAGGTTTATAAGATGATCGGGGGAATAGATAGAGTAGACAGTCAGAGACTTTTTCCCCGGGTGGAACAAACCATTACAAGGGGACATAAATTTAAGGTAAATGGTGGAAGATATAGGGGGGATGTCAGAGGTAGGTTCTTTACCCAGAGAGTAGTGGGGGCATGGAATGCACTGCCTGTGGAAGTAGTTGAGTCGGAAACGTTAGGGACCTTCAAGCGGCTATTGGATAGGTACATGGATTAGGGTAGAATAATGGAGTGTAGATGAATTTTTTCTTAAGGGCAGCACGGTAACATTGTGGATAGCACAATTGCTTCACAGCTCCAGCGTCCCAGGTTCGATTTCGACTTGGGTCACTGTCTGTGTGGAGTCTGCACATCCTCCCCGTGTGTGCGTGGGTTTCCTCCGGATACTCCGGTTTCCTCCCACAGTCCAAAGATGTGCAGGTTGGGTGGATTGGCCATGATAAATTGCCCTTAGTGTCCAAAATTCTATGATCAACCTAGGACAAAAGTTCGGCACAACATCATGGGCCGAAGGGCTTGTTCTGTGCTGTATTTCTCTATTTCTCTATTTCTATTTCTAAGGATGCCTCATTCAGCTCCAGCTGCTGGTATGCATGACTCATGTCTGATTTAGGAGTTAGGCCTCCAGCTAACTTCGTGTCCAGTCCTCTATTTTATTTATAGGATATCTATCCAATTTTGCCACTTGATTGACCATTAATTTAAAGTCCCCATATATCCATACAGCCTTGTCTTGCTTAAGTTTGGTACAATTGGAGCTGTCCACTCCACGAGCTGCAAGGGCTTGATAATGCCCAAACCTTCTAACCTCTGAAGTTCAGTTTCCAACTTCTCATGCAGGGAATAGGGAAAGAGTCTTCCTCTGTAAAATGTGGGTGTAGTCTCTGGACATATGCAATTTTGACTTTTAAGCTTCATATTTTGCTTTAGTTCTTCTTGAAGTACCTTCTGATGTCTGCAGAGGACATTAATTTTGTAAATTTCTAGCCGATTCAAATTTATATCCTGAAGCTAATCTCGTCCCATCAAACTTGGCCCTTGACCCTCAACTACAATGAAAGGCAGTTTGAAGACGAGGGGATAGCGCTGTTGGTTAATAAGAGGGTGGCGTTTGAGGAGGGGGCATTGTGGTCAATCCGGGGGGTATAGGGATGTGATGGTCAGTGGGAAGCTGGAAGGGTGCCGGTAGTCCTTGAAATCATTTATGCCCTGAATTGGGACGATGTGGATTTTATGAGGCGAATGTTGGGAACGATTCTGGACCTGGACACGCATTGGTTGACTATGGGGGGTGATTTCAGTACGGTTCTTGACCTGGATCTGGACCGGTCGAGTCCTAGGTCGTCAAGAGTGTCAGCAGTGGCTAAGGAGCTGAGAGGGGTTCATGGAGCACATGGGGGGAGATGGGGGGGGGGGGGGCAGACCCGTGGAGGTGTGGAAGGCCTTGGTCGAAGAAATTTTCATAATTCTCCCAAGTACACCGCGTGTATTCCCGGATTGATGTTTTCATGATGACAAGGAGCTGCTGGCAGGGTGGCCAACTCGGAGCACTTGCCAATTGTGATTTCTGACCACACGCTTGCATGAGGTGGATTTGCGGGTGGTTCAATGGGACGCCCGATGGCCGCAGTGGAGATTAGATGTGGGGCTGTTGGCGGACAAGAGGGTGTGCGAGCGGGTGCGGGTTGCCATTCAGGGTTATGTGGAGTTGAACGACACAGGGGAGGTCACAGCCACCACGCTGTGGGAGGCACTCAAGGCCGCAGTTGGAAGGGAGTTTATTTCGATTCAGGCCTACAGGGAGAGGGTGGAGCAGGAGGGGAAGCCACGATTGGTAGATGAGATTTTGATGGTTGACAGGAGCAGAGGTTGCTGAAGGAGAGGCAGAGGCTCCAGATGGAGTTGGGTTTGTATCTACAGGGAAGCCGGTGGGGCAGTTGCGGAGTGCCAGAGGGGCTATGTATGAGTATGGGGAGAAGACAAGTAGGATGCTTGCCCATCAGTTGAGGAAGCAAGCAGCGGTGAGAGAGATTGGTAGAGTGAGGGACGAGAGGGGTAAGGTAGTGATGGACCTGGAAGTGGTGAAAGGGGCATTTTATAGGAGGTTCTATGAGTCGTAGCCCCCGACGGATAAGAGGGGATGCTGCAGTTCCTGGATGGTTTGGAGCTCCCAAGGTGGAGGAGGTCCGGTTCAGGGTCTGTGGGCCCTGATCAGATTGAGGGAGGTGATGGATAGCATGGATACAATGCAGACAGGGAAGGCCCCGGGGCCGGACAGGTTTCCAGTAAAATTTTATTAAAAGTTTGGGGCAGAGCTAGGGCCACTGCTGGCAAGGACACACAATGAGGCAAGGGAGAAGGGGGAACTCCCTTCTGCAGGCTTCCTTCTCCCTGATTTGAAAGATAAGGACGCGGAGCAGTGTGGGTCGTATCACCCAATATCATTATTGAATGTCGATGCCAAGCTCCCCTGCAAGATGCAAGTGTGGGCTGGTCTAGCACAGGGTTAAATCGCTGGCTTTGAAAGCAGACCAAAGCAGGCCAGCAGCACAGTTCAATTCCTGTACCAGCCTCCTTGAACAGGCGCTGGAATGTGGCGACTAGGGGCTTTTCTCAGTAACTTCATTTGAAGCCTACTTGTGACAATAAGTGATTTTCATTTCATTTCAAGCTATTGGCGAAGGTGCTTGCATTGTGGATTGAGGACTGTTTGTCAGGGGGTGACAAGGGTGGATCAGATGGATTTTGTAAAGGAAGGCAGTTGTGCAGAGGTTAGTTCAAGAGATTATGACACAGGGGTGGGAGGTAGAGGTTGTGGTGATGATGAACACAGAGAAGGCTTTTGACCGGGGGAGTGGGCGTATTTGTTTGAAGTGCTGGGACGGTTTGGGTTTGGGCAGGGGTTTGTAGATTGGGTCCGGCTGCTGTACAAGACACCGTGGCAAGTGTGCGGATGAACCGAGTGAGTCCCGAGTGGGAAGATGCAGGGGTGCCCATCTCCCCGATGTTTTACACCTTGTTGATAGAGTGTTAGCAATAGGGCTTCGGGCTTCGAGGGGTTGGAGAGGGATTGATCGGGGGAGGGGGGTGCTGAGCATAGGGTTCGCTATATGCGGATGATTTGTTATTATTTATTTTGGACCCGATGGGCAGCATTTGGGGGATTATGGAGATCTTAGAGGAATTTGGTCACTTTTCGGGATATAAATTGAACATGGCCGATCAATGCCAGAGGGCAAGAAAGGAGATTAGGGGAGTTGCTGTTTAGGGTGATGGGGACGAGCTTTAGGTACCTCGGTATTGAAGTGGTGTGGAGCTGGGCCCAACTATATAGATCGAACTTGGCTCGATTGGTTGAGGGGATGAAGGCAGATTTTAAGAGGTGGGATGTCTTGCTGTTGTTGCTGGCTGGGCGTGTGCAGAGTGACAATGACGATGCCCCCAGGTTTCTGTTCGTATTTTGGAACCTCCCTATCTTTGCCCCTAAGTCACTTTTTAGAAAAGTCAATGGGCTGATTTGGGGGTTTGTGTGGGTAGGGAAGGGCCCATGGGTGCGGCGGACTTTTCTGGAATGGGGTGCGGTGGTGAGGACTGCCGTTCTCAAATTTGATCGAGTATTATAGGGTGGCAAATGTAATGATGGTGAGAAAGTGGGCTGTGGTGGAGAGGTCGATGTGGAGGCAGCTTCATGTAGAGGAGCGCGTTTGTGGGCTTTGTTGTTGGCGCTTTTGCCGTTCTCACCGGCCAGGTGCTCTGTGAGCCCAGTGGTGGCGTAGGCATTATAGATGTGGGGGCAGTGTAGGCAGCGTTTTGGGTTAGACGGTATGTCGTTGTGGACTCCAATCTGCGATACCCATAGGTTTACACGGCTGGGCTTGATGCAAGGTTCCAGGGGCGGTGGCAGGTGGGGATTGAGTTTTCCAGGGGCAAATTTGCAGGATTGGAGGATTTAGAGGAATTGTATGAGTTACTCAATGGGAATGGTTTTAAATACCTGCAAGTTCAGGATTTCATGAGGAGAGAGGTGCTGTACTTCCAGGGGCTGCTGCCTTCAGTGTTGCAAGACAAGCTATTATCGGAGAACGAAATAGGAGAGGGGAAGTTGCCGGATATTTACAAAGAATTGATGGGGAGGGAAGGCATTCTGGTGGAGGATATTAAGTGCAAATAGGAGGAGGAGCTGGGAGAGGAGTTGTGGGTCTGGGATGTGGGCAGAGGCCTTGCAAAGGGAGAATGTGTCCTCATCTTGTGTGAGGTTAAGCCTCATTCAGTTTTATGTGGTGCATAGGGCCCACACAATGGTGGTGAAGTAGGTTCTTTGCGGGGGTAGAGGATAGTTGTCGGCGATGAGCGGGGCGGGGGGGGGGGGGGGCTGAATCACGTCCACATGTTATGGGTGTGTCCAAAACTGAGGGGGTTCCGGCAGGGGTTCTCGGACTTGATGTCTGAGGTTCTGGATGTGGGGGTGGTTCTGAGTCCAGAGGTGGTGATATTTGGTGTGCCTGAAGACCTGGAGACAGGGGGGGGCGAGAGATCCCAGAGATGGATTTTATTGGGCTAGCTGGACTGGGAGCCGCCAAAAACCACCTGGCAGAGTTCCTGAGGTTGGAGAAGGTGTATTTCACTCTGCGGGGGTCGGTAGAGGGGGTCTGCCGGAGATGGAAACCGTTCATCGATTTCTTCAAGGAGAATTGAGTGGCCAGCAAGAGGGAAGGCTTAAAATAGGGAAGGCAGGTGATAAAGTTTTGATTTATTGATTTATTCATAGTTTTAGGTGCTAATTGAATGCAATTAGTTGAGAGGTAAAATTATTAAAAGTGTCTTGACCGTGAAAATCCAGCCATTGTTTCAGCCAATGTTTCATATACTAAATCAGTCATTGTATGTCAGTGCATTCAGCACTAAAATGTATCAACTAATCAGTTACAGCAAGGTCTCTGGACTGAGCTGTGGCGTGAGAAACCTATCCAGTAACTTTCCTAAGACTGCGCACGCAGACTCTGAGCTAGTTTTGATAGGCATCAGTCAATCTTAAGTAATGTCCAATGTTTGATTGATAAATCATCCTCTTAGTAACATACATCCATTTGAACAAACCAGGAGGTCGCAGCTGAGAATTAAAAACCAATGAGAGTAAATGAGGGGTTAAACCAGAGGTACAAATTCCCTTAAAAATAGGACCTCGTGGTTGAGGTCTTGTTCCTGAATGCCTGCATTCCTGAATTCTTGAAACATCTATCTGTTTGTTTGTGTCGAAAGTGATTTCTTTGTGCTTTTATATTTTATGCTTTTTGCCATGAGTTCGAATTTTTTATGTATCATTTGATATTTAATTTCTAAAGTTTTGATTCGGTTCTTAACCAAATGTATTCAAGTGAATAATTAGCAGTAAAATCGTATTTTGATACCTCCGATCAACTGGCCTATCGACTCTTATTAGAAGATAAAATGAGAGCCCCAACAGCAGGACGTGGTGCGGTGTTCGTGTCGTGGAGGTTCGTGTTGTTCTTCTGATTTTCTGTGTATATATGTTAAATGCCTTGAAAAATATGCCTGTAACTGACAGATGCCATAGTTGTTCCAAAATGCGTATAGCCTGCACCAGCTTGGTTGCCATGTTTTTAAATTGTCCTGCAGGTACCGATAAGTTTGTTCTCCCACTGCTGTGACAGATGGCACAGTGTCAACCTCCATTTTGAGTGGATGACCATTAACCATCAATTTGGTGCTCTCATTCCTGTCCGCTGTCATGAAGTTGGGGCGGCTGCAGGATGTAATCCAGTATTATCTGTTATTTTATGCTTCTACTAACATCATAAATTGCCCTGACTGTTCCCCTAAGATGTTAATTGACTTGTTTCTGTTCTCGATATAGTTTGTTCAGGGCAGTTACTTTGTTCCCCTTTCTCCCCCACCCAGCCAATCATCCGCTTTACGGGGTGAATGTCCTATTTCATGGACGAGGTCCTGATTGATTTTTAGACTCTGCTGCTGGGGAAGGATGCGCATTGTTACAAGTTGGTACATTGGCGAGACCATGCAGACACTGCGACAACGAATAAACGGGCATCGTGCGACTATCAACAGGCAGGACTGTTCCCTTCCAGTTGGGGAACACTTCAGCAGTCAAGGACATTCAGCCTCTGATCTCCGGGTCAGCATTCTACAAGGAGGCCTTCAGGAGACGCGACAACGCAAAATTGCTGAGCAAAAACTTATAGCTAAGTTCCGCACGCATGAATGCGGACTCAACCGGGATCTGGGATTCATGTCGCATTACATTCGGCCCCCACCAACAAGCCTGGACTTGCAGAGGCCTACCGACTGAACTGGCTTGGGACAATTCACACCTCTTTAACCTGGAGTTACCTCTCTCTCTGCATCTTTGATGATTTGATTGCCTGCAGGTGCTCGCATTCCGGGGCATCTCTGACTGTGTCTATATAAACATTTCTGGAACAAGCCTTTCCATTCACCTGAAGAAGGAGCCGTGCTCCGAAAGCTCGTGTTTGAAACAAACCTGTTGGACTTTAACCTGGTGTTGTAAGACTTCTTACTGTGCTCACCCCAGTCCAACGCCGGCATCTCCACATCATTGTTACAAGACATTGACTCCTGTCTGGCCTCTTGCTGCTTTGAGCAGCATTAACTCTTCCAGAGCCCCCTAGATTGTCTGTTTCTAATGTTTTCATGTTGCAGGAGACTGAATGCATGGAGGTGCAGTGATCTCCATGGAAAACTGTGCTGCACTTGAACCTTAGAAGCATCACCAACATGGAATATTTGACTCACATTTGCTGATGTCTAACGGAGTGTTTTCAACATTGCTCAGCTTCAAGTTGATGATCTGTATTAGTCTGCTGATGTACTAATAAAACAAGTCTTTTGGTTAAAAAAAAACAAATTTTGATTATGATGGGAACCGCTTTGCCCACCTTAATATTATTTGACCTGTATACATCTGGACCTGAATTCTCCGGTTGTAGGGATTCACTTTTCCCACTGGCAGCACACCAGCAAGTCTCCCAGCAATGTGGGGTGGATTCAATGGGAAATCCCATTGACAAGTGGCAGGAGGATAGAATCCCGCCACCAGCGAAGGACAACCGAGTTGAGAAAAACGCAACTGGAGGATAGGACATCCCGCTGTTGATCCTTCTTCAGAATTACTTTCTACAATGTGCACTGAAGCAGAAACGTTTGTTTTAGCACCGGGCAGGTCCTGTTTAGCCTTGCACTTGCTTCTTATATGCCCATTCCTGCTGCATGCATAATGCACAGCTTCCTTAAACATTCACTTCTCCTGGGGCTGGGCTCCCCCACACCCATAGCATTCTTTACCATTCTTGGTTTGTTGACTGATTCGTCTATACCTCTGCACTCTCTCTACATCTGTACTTCTTTGTTCGTTAAACTCTGTGCCCACATCCCTGGCACTACTGTCATTAGCAGTTTCCCTCCAAACTTGGTGGACCTCACCAGCTTGCACGTTTTTTTTATTGTCACACGTACTGAAGTACAGTGAAAAGTATGTTTCTGCGGCCAAGGGAACGTACACAGTATGTACATAGTAGATAAAAAAGAATAATTGATAGAGTACATTGACAAATGGTACATCAACAAAGAGTGATTGGTTACAGTCCCGAACAAGGAGCCAAACAAAACAAATACATGTGCAAGAGCAGAATAGGATGTCGTGAACAGTGTTCTTACAGGGAACAGATCAGTCCGAGGGAAAGTCATTGAGGAGTCTTGTAGCTGTGGGGAAGAAGCAGTTCCTATGTCTGGATGTGCGGGTCTTCAAACTTCTGTATCTTCCGCCTGATGGAAGGGTCTGGAAGAGGGAAAAGCCTGGGTGGGAGGGGTCTCTGATAATGCGGTCTGCCTTCCTGAGGCAGCGGGAGGTGTAGACAGAATCAATGGGAGGATGGCAAGCTTGTATGATGTGTTGGGTTGAGTTCACCACACTCTGCAGTTTCTTATGATCTAGGACAGAGTAGTTGCCATACCAAGCTGCGATGCAGCCGGATAGGATGCTCTCTATGGAACATCTGTAGAAGTTTGTGAGAGTCGAAGCAGACATGCTGAATTTCTTTAGCTTCCGTAGGAAGTAGAGACGTTGTTGGGCTTTCTTGACTGTTGCATCAACGTGAGTGGACCAGAACAGACTGTTGGTGATGGTGACCCCCAGGAACTTAAAGCTATCGACCATCTCCACTTCAGAGTCATTGATGTAGATGGCGGGGGGGGGGGGAGGGTGTCGTGCTACGCTTCCTGAAGTCGATGATCAGTTTCTTGGTGTTTCCGACATTTAGAGAGAGGTTGTTTTCGGTACACCATGCAACCAAGTGATTTATCTCCCTTCTGTAGTCTGATTCTTCATTGTTTGAGATACGGCCCACCACAGTCGTATCATCAAGTTTGACTTAAATATTGCCACATTGGCGTGTGTGTATAGGGAGTACAGTAGAGGACTGAGCACACATCCTTGTGGGGCCCCGGTGTTGAGGACTATTGTGGAGGAGGTGCTGTTGCCTATCCTCACAGATTGCGGTCTGTTGTTGAGGAAGTCAAGGATCCAGCTGCATAAGATTGCAGAGTTTGGTTATAAATCTTGTCAGGATAATGGTGTTGACGGCGGAGCTGTAGTCTATGAACAGCAGTCTCACGTAGGTGTCCTTGTTGTCGAGGTGTTCAAGTGTTGATTGTAGAGCCAGGGAGATAGCATCTGCAGTGGACCAATTGTGGTGATGGGAGAACTGCAATGGATCGAGACCGTATGGGAGGCTGACGTTGATCTGTTGTTCTAGCCTTGTTCTTCTTTGGTAGTGGTATTATGGTGGTCTTCTTAAAGAAGGTGGGGACCTCGGAGCGGTGGAGTGAGGTGTTGAAGATGTCTGTGAATACACTCGCCAGCTGGTCTGCGCAGGCTCTGAGTGCTCGCCCAGGGACTCCGTCGGGGCCAGTCGCTTCCCACGTTTGAAATTCCTGTCATAATATACATCCAGGTATATGATGGAGTGCAGATAGGCAGTGATTGACACACAGGATGGCCAGTGAACACACAGAACACAGCAGCCAATCACCAGACAGGACACGACCACTATAAAGCCAGAGGGCACTAGTTTTCCCGCTCTCTCGGGATCCAGCCTCTGAGACAGTCAGAGCTCGTGAGCAGCAACTAGAACATACACCATGTGGTAGTAAGATAGTCTGGTCAGGTTAGCCTCAGGTCTCCAGTCAAATCAGCATAGTGTCAACCCACAGTTAAAGCATGTATTATAGTTAAGTGTTCAATAAAATCGAGTTGACTTTCTTCAAATGTTGGAAGCCTGTCTCTCTCTCAACACTGCAGTAAACGCAGTCCTCGCTGACCCAGCTTACCCAACTCATCAGTTCCATTGTGCCTTTTCCTGAACTTTGCATAGCAAGGACAATTTCTAATGCCTTCTTGAAGGTTATTTCTGTTTCTGCCAACAGTTTCTTCTGTATTGCAGTATCATTCACCCCACACATTAGCTGGTCTCTCAATACTTTATTAAAGACAGATCCAAATTCAGAATATTCAGCCGTTTGCCCGACCTCATTATGAAAGCTACTACTGCCTCACTGGAATCACTTGCCGTTGAGTTAAAGTTTTGAGCGTGGTTCAATGGAAACATTTCTGGATGTCATTTTGGGCAAGTTTGTTGTGGTATTTCCCATCGGCTTTGAGATCCACATCGGTATTTATCCACATTTAATCATTTGTTTAGGCCTTGGAGAGCGTCTCCCCAGCCTAGCCCACACTTAGAATTTTTTTCAGCAGTGGGGAGCTGAGCTCTCCGGCGAGACTGGCTCCTCAGAGGTGGGCCGCCATTTTACAACGGTAGCCCGATCTCTAAGTGAGTTTGAGGGTCCCCCACAACCCTCACCCAGGGGCAATGTCAACCCCTGCACACATGTGCATTACCCCACACACCCCCCAAGTGAGACACTTCGTTATGTGGTCGCTGAGGGACCCCCTTGTCAGGCCTCCCACCCCACTTTAGGGCTTCTCCTTTTCAGGACCCTGTCCTTCAACACCCAACCTTTAGGAAGCCCCTTTATACCTGTCCTTCAATCTCCCACCCTTCCTAACCCCACCATCCCCCCCTTTCATGGGCATGACCCCTCCTCAGGCTCCAACCCTTGGAGGTGCCTCACTGGCTCCTGGGCACATGAGCACTGCCATCCTGCTACCTTGGCAGTGCCCTGCCTGCAATGCCATGTGGGCAATGTGGCGGTGCCAGCTTGGCCGTGCTACCTGGGCACATTGGCCAGTATGGTTATGCCAAAGTGCCAGGATACCAGGATATCAGGATACCTGAGGGCAGCACGGTAGCATGGTGGTTAGCATAAATGCTTCACAGCTCCAGGGTCCCAGGTTCGATTCCCGGCTGGGTCACTGTCTGTGCGGAGTCTGCACGTCCTCCCCGTGTGTGCGTGGGTTTCCTCCGGGTGCTCCGGTTTCCTCCCACAGTCCAAAGATGTGCGGGTTAGGTGGATTGGCCATGCTAAATTGCCCGTAGTGTCCTAAAAGGTAAGGTTAAGGGGGGGGGGGTTGTTGGGTTACGGGTATAGGGTGGATATGTGGGTTTGAGTAGGGTGATCATTGCTCGGCACAACATCGAGGGCCGAAGGGCCTGTTCTGTGCTGTACTGTTCTATGTTCTATACCAGAGGGAGTGTTAGAGTGCCCCGGTGCCCTGTCCCTCACCACCAAGGGTCTCCAGTGGCCTGGGAGATCCCCTCTGAGGTGCTGTTATGTCTGGTCAATGTGCGTGTGGATGGTGCTAAATGGCGCCATAGCGAGGTCTCCCAAATGGGGCATTAGTTCCCGGACCATGGGATGATCCAGCGCAGACATATGTAAATGAGCCTAATGGCTTATTTAAATATGTTCATCTGCATTTTGCCCAGCGATTCCATTAGATCTCGCGAGGCGTCCCGAGCATCATGAGAGATCAGAATTAAACACAGAGAGAATTAGGGTGAGAGCACCTTTAGCAGACCTGGCTATTACAGCAGAAGACAGAATTGGAACAACAATGGGTGAACTGATCCCAGGAATTCGCAAGGAACAGTTAATAGGTGTGAATCCTGAGATAAAGAACTTATCTTATGAAGAAAGGTTGAACATGTTGGACTTTACCCATTGGCGTGTAAACAAATGAGAGGTGATCTGACTGAAGGTTCTGCAGAACACTTGATAGGCTGGATACATGGCATATGATTTTGAGAAATCTGAGGAATGGGCGGCATGGTGGCACAATGGTTAGCACCACTGCCTCATGGAGCTGAGGACCCGAGTTCGATGTCTGTGTGAAGTTTGTACATTCTCCCCATGTCTGGGTGGGTCTCACCCCCACATCCCAAGGATGTGCAGAGTGGGTGGATTGACCAGGCTAAATTGCCCCTTAAGTGGAAAAAAAAACATTGGGTACTTTAAATTAATAAAAAAAGAGGAATCTGACGAAGAGGATGAAGATAATGATGAATCCAAACAAATTATACTGATCACAAGGAGTTTCATTCATGTGACGAATGTGTTAGTCCTGGCTGCTTTTATTGTGCGGAATTAGATCGTGCTTGTACTTCAATAATATGTGGGACAGATTAGTTAAGATGGTGTCTCAGTTCACTGAAATATGAAAGGCTAAGGAATATAAAAATACTCCTTACTCCAGCTTTTGTGATGATAATGCGTTAAGGTCTTAGAATATAATGCTTAGCACAGGAAACAGGAGTATTTTTTTTAAATGGTTTTATATATAAAGCCAAATTCTTATTTAAAGAGAGAAGGGAATCTCTGAATTGTATATTAATTGAGTGTTTAATTGTATTGAGTGAGTGGGGATTCATCTGTGTTCCTATATATATGAGGAGAATTAAACTGTGGTTTGGGTTTGGAGGAATGCGTTTGGAATGTGTATATCTGTAAATAAAAGGTTTTAAAGAGTGAAAAGATTAGGCTCTAGTTCTATCCTTCACCACATGGCTATGTGAAGTAGAACTACAATTATTAAAGAGATGTTGAGAAAATCAATAGCTGCAGAGGAACTCATAAAATTTTTAAGCATCCACTAATGCAATTGGAAAATTATTTTTTTCCCTGCCTGATCTCATAGCACATATTTTTAATGTACATTTTCCTTTCAGACTCCTTTACCGGGATAACATTTGATTTGTCTCACATTACTACTTTGATTCTCAATTTGTGATTGCGCTCCATTACTGCCTGTCACAGGAATAATTGGGTTTGTATTGATGTTTGTATTGATGTACCTTAGTCAGCTTTGTAGCTGTAGTAACATTCTGAGATAAAGCTTAAAACACTATTTATTGATGATATTTGTACGTGCCCATATGTCCTTTGGACAGTGATGAGAAATGAAGGTCATAATGAAAAACACGAGTTCAGTCTTAACACATGAATCAAACCTCATTCAAAAGATCATAAGAAATGGACGCAGGGATAGGCAATTAGGTCCTTCAAGCTGCGCTGTCACTCAATAAGATCATGAAGAATGCACGGCATTGCAAACAAACAACAGAGGTTTATCTTCACATGTGAAAGCAAGTGAATATTTACCATCATGGCAACTGCCCTCTCACCATGCAAAATGAAAGTACAATTAAAGAAAGCATTATTTTCATTACCTTCTAAATAGATCAACAACCCTAACGTCTACCCTTAAACTAGATCAAAACAGGTCTATGTTAATACTCACAGTTTATGGGGGGTGGGGGGGGGGGGGGGGGGGGGGGGGGGGGGGGGGGGCATCATAAGAATTGATTTTTATTCTCACACTATGAAAACATTTAGCACTAAATTTGTCAACAAGGGGACTTCCAATGGCGACATGTAGGTGGAGGTCACATGTTGGGTGGCTCCTGCTAGAGTTTTTGACCCTTTATGCCCAGTTGTTAGGGTTTCTTTTTGAATGATTAGGCGTTGGAAGATCTGAGGAGGTGTGGAATGTGGACGTTCCAGAAGAAGAATCAGCGGACGAAGAGGGTGAGCGGAAGTCCATTGGTTGTGAGGAAAGGTGGCGGATGCTAGTTTGTCGGAAGCAGCCACTCCTATTACAGTGGAAAAGCTGACTGAAGTGGTGTCGCGGGAGTTTGAGCGGCTGCTCTCCAAACACCGACATGCAACGGAAAGAGATGATGACCTCACTCAAGGAGTTGGTAGATGAGACACGTGCCCCGATAAAGGCGGCTTTGACCGAGATGTCGATGGAGGTGGAGGAGCAAGGAGAGGTGCTGAAGGGGGTGAGGGAGGGATGGACACAGCACAGCGACCAGTTCACCTTGCTGGCTGCAGGGAGTGGTGGAGAGCAATAAAGGCTGAGAGCCAAAGTGGAGGACTTGGAGAACAGGTCACGAAGGCAGAATTTAAGGATCGTTGGCTGAGGGGGTGGAGAGCCGGAGGACGACAGAGTACTTTGCGGAGATGGTCGCTAAGTCAATGGAGGAGGAGGAGGATCCCGTCCTTTACGAGTTGGACAGGGCCCATCGATCGCTCCAGCCAAACCAAAGACGAATGAAAAACCGTGGGCTGTGATAGTCTGCTTCCGCAGCTATCAGGTGAAGGAGAAGATCTTGAGATGGGCAAAGCAGAATCGAGAGGCAAAGTGGGAAGGTGTGGGTATTTGAATATACAAAGATCTTATGGCAGAGCTGGCGAGATGGCAGGTTGCCTTTGGTCGGGTGAAGCAGGCATAGTATAGTAGCAACCTGAAGTTCTACCCAGCAAAGCTGAGGGAGACTCACTACTACAAGGACTTTCATTTTGAGATGGTGAGGAGGCAGAGGCATTCGTGAAGGCTAAAGGACTTTGGCAGAGATGAGTTTGGACTTTAATAATGTTGACTCTGATTTTTTTTGATGTATTGTCCCTCTCATTTTTGTTGTTATTTGGGGGTTGTTGTTTATTTTTGGTCTGTCAGTGGGGAAGGGAGGGTTTGGGGTTGGTAGGGATTTGCTGGGATTTTGCGTGCTTTTTCATGTTGGGTTTGTGGGATTATTGGGCGGGGATTATGTGTTAGCTTTGTTTCTGTGTGGGGGATGGGGTTCTGGCAGGGGCCACCTCGATAGCAAAGCAGGGAGTGAGATTGAGGGAGGGGCCATGGTCTTTGGACAGGTTTTGATGGGCCTAGGAGGTGTGAATGGTGAGGGGATGGGGATGATACTGGGTGAGGTGTTAATCAAGAGGAATTGGTTGGGGAGATTCTGGGAGTGGGAGAGGGGCAGGGGGCTGACTGTGACTAGTGCTCGATCTGGGTTTCACCTGATGGGTGGGGCCTGGAGTAGTGGGTATGGCAGATAAGAGGGGCAGGGGGTGAGCGATCCCCAGTCAAGGTGATGACCTGGAACATGTGAGGGCTGGGGGGACCGTTAAAGAGAGCAAGTGTTTTCTCGCACTTGAAGAGTTTGAAAGCCAATATGGTGCTATTGCAGGAGACCCATCTGAAGGTGAAGGCCACATGAGGCTGGGTATGGGCTGGGTGAGCCAGGTGTTTCAGTCAGACTTTGACAGCAGGGCCCAGAGGATGGTGATTCTGATGGGCAAGAAGGTGAGGTTCCAGATATGGATGGTGGTGGCCGATCAGGGGGGTAGGTAGTAACCGGTGTGTTGGAGGGGAAGTTGATCCCCTCCAACATTCCTGATCCACTCGAGGATCGACTTTCTTGTAATGGGAAAGGTTCTATTAGCCGTGGTGAGGAAGGCGATTGTGATCAATGTTCCACATTGGGTGGATGTGGTCCTGGAAAAGGGGTCAGTCCAGAGGCCTGCATGGAGGTTAGATGGGGGACTGTTGGCCGACCTGAATTTTTGGATTAAAATGGGGAAAGCGATTGAAGATGATATGGGGCCTAATCGTAATAGGGAGGTTTCTCCATCAGTGGTATGGGAGTCATTGAAGGAGGTAGTGAGAGGTGAGGGTATTTGGTTTAAGGCACAGGTGGATATGGAGGCGAGGAAGAAACAGCAATGATTGATAGAAGAGATTTTGGAAGCAAATGGGAGGTATTCAGAGAAACCGGATCTACTGGTGAGGAGAAAGGAGCTACAGGTAAGGTTCGATCTCTCTACGGGGAAGGTGGTTTGGCAGCTGAGAAGAGTGAGGGAGGGTCGTTTATGAGCATGGGGAGAAGCCAGCCTAATGTTGGCAGTATAGCTCTGCAGGTAAGCTGCGGCGAGGGTAATAGTTCGGGTCAGAGATGGGATGGGTGAGCTGGTGGTGGCGCCGGAGCAAATGAACAAGGTTTTCGAAGAGTTTTATAGGGACCTGTATAGGTCAGAGCCGTTAGATATGAGGGTGTTTTTGGGGTGGTTGGAGTGCCCGGAGGTAGGAGAGGAAGAGAGGACGGTTTGGAGGAGCCACTGGGAGTGGAACAAGAGCAGGTAGTGATAGGGAAGATGCAGACGGGTAAGGCACCAGGGCCAGATAGTTTTCCCGCGGATTTCTAAAAAATGGTTGAGGATAGGTTGACGCTGCTGTTGGTATAAATACTTGAGAACGTGATAGTTAGGAGGACCTTGCCCGAAACGATGGGCAAGGTCCTCCTAACTATCGCGTTCTCAAGGCATCCACTTTGTAGTTGTTTAAAAAGGATAAGGATCATGTGGAGTGTGGGTCATACAGACCCATATCTCTGTTCAATGTGGATGCCAAGATATTGACACAGATGTTGGCGTTGAGGTTGGAGGAGTGCCTTCCGAAGGTGATTGGGAGGATCAGACAGGCTTCATTAAGGGTAGGCACTTGTCGTTGGCTGTACGGCAACTGCTGAATGGGATGTTTTTTCTGGCAGAAGGAAGGGAGTTGGAGTTGGTGGTGGCGCTGGATGCAGAGAAGGCATTTGATGGGTGGAGTGGAGCTCTCTGTTCACAGTGTTGGAGAAGTTTGGGATTGGGCCTAAGTTTGTGGCATGGGTGAAGTTGTTGTACAAGGATCCAATGGCATATGGGACCGAATAATATGAATTTAGGTGCTTTCGCTGCATTGGAGAACGAGGCAGGGATGCTCCATTTCCCTCCTTCTGTTTGCCTTGGCGATAGACCTTTTGTCCATCGTGTTGAGGCAGGTGCTCGGATTTATAGAAGGGTATATAGAGGGGGGGGGGGGGGGGGGAGGCATGGAGCACAGGATGTTTCTGTGCGTGGATGATCTGCTGTTATATATTTCGGACATGAGCTCTTCGAGGGTCATAATGGGTCCACTTAAGAGATTTGGGGCGTTTTAAGAAGGTAAATGGCATGCTTACCTTCATCAGCCGGGGCATTGAGTACAGGAGTTGGGATATCGATATTGCAGCTATAGAAAACCTTGGTTAGGCCACATTTGGAGTATTGCGTGCTGTTCTGGTCACCAAATTATCAGAAGGATGTGGAAGCTTTGGAGAGAGTGCAAAGAAGGTTCATCAGGATGTTGCCTGGTCTCAAGGGTGTTGGCCATGAGGAGAGGTTGATTAAACTAGGATTGTTTTCACTGGAAAGTCGGAGGCTGAGGGGATGCGAGGTTTCGGGGCTGGGAAGAGAGAGGGGTGAAGGAGATGAAGGATTGTTCTTGAAGGGGTGGTTCATAAGCTTGGAGGACTTGAGGGAAAAGTTTGGGATTCCATGTGAGGAGAGTTTTCAATACATGCAAGTGCAGGACTTTGCTCGGAAGGTTTTTCCGACCTTTCCGATAGCGGCTGCCTCGTCATTGTTGGAGGAGATTCTGTCACTCATGGGGTTAGAGGGTGGGATCATCTTGCCAATTTATGGGAGGATTTTGGAGGAGGATAAGGCGTCTATAGAGGGGATTAAGGCCAAGTGGGAGGAAGGGGTGGGGATGGTGCTGGAGGAGGGACTGTGGTGTGAGATGCTGCGGAGGGTGAATGCCTCAACCTCAAGCGTGAGGCTGGGGTTGATACAATTGAAGGTGATGCACAGGGCCCATTTGATGAAGTCAAGGCTCAGCCGGCTGTTTGAGGGGGTAGAAGATATTTGTGAGCGGTGTGGGAGGGACTCAATTAATCATGTTCTGGTCCTGCCCGTAGTTGGAGGAATTTTAGGGGTAGTTTTTCAGCACCATGTCGGTGATCCTCTATGTGAATTTGGAACTGGGTCTCCTGGGGGCCATATTTGGGGTATCGGACCTACCGGAGTTTCAGATGGGAGCGGGGGCAGATATTTTAGCCTTTGCCTCATTGAACGCTCACAGGCGGGTTCTGTTGGGGTGGAGGTCAGCTTCTCCACCCTGTGCCTTGGCATGGCTGGGCGATCAAATAGAATTTTTACAACTTGAGAAGTGAAATTTGCCCTAAGAGGGGCAAATGAGGGGTTCCACAAGAGAAGAGGTTCCTTTATTTTGTATTTTGGAGAGCTAACTACTGTCAACTGTTGGGAGGGGTGTTGGGGGGCGGGGGGAAGTTGGTGCGGGGTTTATTGTATTTGGGGGTGCAATGTTTTTGTTTGTAAAATATTAAGATGCTAAAAATTTGAATTAAAATACTTCTAAAAAAACAAAAAAATTAATCAACAAGGAGGTGAATTACACAAAGAGTGAAATAGGTGAAAATGTAAACACAGAGAGTGATATATGAATCATCAGGAAAATATAGACTGTCTGACAGAGTGTGACTTCATGCTGCCTACTCATTAATATGATACAGTGTAACGCACTGAAGACTGGTGTGAAATGCTTGGGAAGAAACAGTAAGATTCAGTAAGAAACAGAACTTCTGTATGTGCTGTTAAAACCTGGAGTGACGGAACCCCAGATGCCTCCTCTGCTTCCTTCTCCTCCTGTGGCGCGTTCAAAGGCCTGGTGGCAAGGGATAAGCCCTCATGACAGCCACTAGATAGCTGAAGTAATAGATCACCACAAACTTGGAGACATAGTTCAATGAGTATTTAAGAACAATGAACTCGTCTCTCTTGGACTATAGAACCCCTCTCGCTCTATGATGCAGTGATGTACGACAAACTGTGAAATGTTGGCAATATGACCTCCTCCCACCTGGACAATCTGCTGCCATAGAATTGAGGGCTACAGTGATCTTCACAGCTATTGCCAGTGCAGCTCTTGCCCTATTGTGCACTTGTTGGTCCAGTTGGCACAGTTCAATGACCAGCTTCTTGGTGAAGTCTAGTTGCCTCAGACCTTACTTATGTGGAGCTGAGGTGTCCTCTCTATGAATAACCACAATCTGGCCTTCTATTCAGAGGTCTTCTGCTTCCATGCACAGCTTCCCTTTTCTGCTACCTGTGCTCCATTTCCCTGCAGTCATACAGCAGCTCACGGGGGACGGCAAATATAACCCCCATCAGTGAAAGCAGGTGTTCTTCTGTCAGTTGGTGCCTGATTTTGTCAGCCGACATTGACTATGGCCAGTTGTGATTTACTGAGAACGGTTGACTGGCTGTAGTCGAGACACTTACTTTCTGGAGGCACCCTGCATTCTGTGTGTCACTATGACAAAATCAGACTTGTGTTCCCCATTCTTGTGTGTTTTCAGATTGGACGGATACAATAAAACAAGAGACTTGCTTGTGCTCAGCGATGTTATGGTTTGATTAGATTTAACAACTGGAGAAAGTTACCATCCTATGTTAGCAGTCTTAAAACCAATAATTCACAAATAAATTCTACCACCTCATGATCCATGCTGCTCAAACGAATGATGGCCAGATTAAAATAGGGACCAATGGTAGCATCAGGCAGTCAAAAGAGTTATTTTCTATGCCTTTGAGCAGGAGCTACCCTGTGAGCGACCACTCACACCATGGCCGCCACCAGAAGTCCACCCCCGCTGCTCTGATGATTGTAGGCACAGAAAAGAGTTCTTTTTACCTGAAAATGGGAGACACTTCTATGAAAAAGTTTAGCTGAAGGTTATCATAAGACTCCACAAGTTGGTGGAAAAAGAGAAGATCCTGCAGTGGTTCAGGGAGAAGCAGAACTGTGAATGGGAGAGGAACAAGGTCTGAATATGCCAGGATATTGGAGCTGAGCTGGCAAAATGGTATGCAGGGTTCAACAGGGCCAAGGAGGTGCTGTATCAATGGCAGATCAGGTTTGGGGTGCTCTACCCGACAAAACTATAGGTGCCTTAATTTTTTTAATATATAATTTTAGAGTACCCCAAATATTTTTTTTACAATTAAGGGGTAATTTAGCATGGCCAATCCACCTAACGAGCACATCTTTGGGTTGTGGGGGTGAAACCCACGCAGACACAGAGAGAATGTGCAAACTCCACACAGACAGTGACCCAGGGCCGGGATTCGAACCCGGGTCCTCCGCGCTGTAGTCCCATTGCTGACCACTGCGCCATGTGTCGGCCCAGTATAGGTGACTTATGAAGGCCAGGAATACTACTTTGAGACTCCAGATGCGGTCAATGACTTTATTAAGGAGCACAAACTGGGGGAGAACTGGGCTGGATTCTCCGTCCCGCCACATTTCTGTTTCAGCACACCGGCGTGATGCTCCGTTTCGTCGGCTGGTCAATGGGATTTCCCATTGTGCGGCAGCCCCACACCATCGGGAAACCCCCGTGCTGACGGGAAAACGGAGCATCCCGCCGGCAGAGAATCCATCCCCTGAACCTTATTGGGTGATGGAGGTGCCGGCACTTTGGAGTGTCTGGAGAAACGGGTAGCTTGGGGGTTGGAGGGTGTTTTTTTTTTCTTTTCCTCCCAGGTGGAGGGTTTTTCTTTTCCTGTTGGGTCGACAATGGATAGCAGAGTAAAAAGTTTGTGAGGGGTTTGTAAGTGCAAAGGAAGTGAGGGACCGGATTGGGGCAATGTACATGCACCGGATTGGGAACATGTAGGGTTTATGAGTGGGTTGCTGGCAGCGATCCCAGACTTGGCCATGCACCAGTTGATTATGGGAGGAGACTTTAATTGTGTTCTTAAGCCGAGGGTAGACAGGTCGAGTCCCAGGTCAATGGGAAGGATACGGATGGCAAAGGAGTTGGGAGGGTTCATGGAAAAGATGGGCATGGTGGACCCGTGGCGTTTTAAGAACCCAGGGGGAAGGGAGTTCTCCTTTTTTTCCCATGTTTACAGGGTATACTCCAGAATCAACTTTTTTGTGGTGAGCCATGATGTGTTGGTCAGGGTGGAAGGGGCAGAGGGGAACAAGGCAGCTGTGGCCGCTGTTGTTTGTGCTTGTGATAGAACCTCTGGAAATGGCTCTTAGCGGATCGACAGAGTGGCCAGGGATTGCGAGGGGATGAACGGAGCACCGGGTGTCATTATACACGGACAACCTACTATTGTATGTTTTGGACCCGCTGGAGATCATGGAAAGGGTTGGAGCTTGTTGGGGAAATTAAGGGCATTCTGAAAATGAAATGAAAATTATATCTCGGGATATAAGCAAAATATATGGAAAAGTGAAGTGTTCCCAGTGAACGAGTTGGGTTGGCGAGCCAACCTAGGGGGGTTGCCATTTAAGATAGCCAGAGACAGGTTTAGATACCTGGGGATTCAAGGAGCGAGGGAACAGGCAATGCTACATAAATGGAATCTAAGAAAGCTGGTGGAGGAGGTTAGGGAGGATGTGAAGAGGTGGGACATGCTGCACTTGGCTCTGGCAGGGAGGGTCCAAGTGGTAAAGATGAACATTCTGCCGAGGTTCCTGTTCATATTCCAGACAATTCCGATCTTTGTACCGAAGGCCTTCTTTTGAAAACTGGATATGATTATCTCAAACTTTGTATGGGCAGGGAATCTGCCAAAGGTTAAAAGGATTCTGTTACAGAGACAGAGGCAGAAGAGAGGTTTGGCATTGCCGAGCCTGCTGCACTATTACTGGGCGGCGAACATGGAGAAGGTGAGGTGCTGGTGGGAAGGAGGGGGAGCAGAATGGGCTAGGATGGAGGAAGAATTCTGTAGGAGGTCCAGCTTGAGGGCTTTGGTGACGGCAGCATTGTCAATGGCGTCAAGGAAATACGTGGAGAGCCCGGTGGTACAGTCCTCAGTAAAGTTCTGGAACCACCTAAGGAGGCATTTCAGGATAGATGGCATTTTTAGGAAATGGAGAGCAGTGGGGCTGGTTAAGGTGAGGGATCTGTACCTGGAAGAAGGGTTTGCCAGCATAGAGGAACTGAAGGAGAGGGTAAAGCTCCTGAGAGGAAGTGCATTGAATACCTGCAGGTAAGGGACTTCGCGTGAAAGGTTTGGAAAGAGTACCCCAGGTTGCCGAGGTACACCCTGTTGGAGCGTCTGCTGCTTACGAATATGGAAGGGGAGGGCAGGATCAGAGACATATACAGGTGGCTGAGAGAACAGGAAGGTGAGTGGGTGGTGAAGATTAAGGAGAAGTGGGAAGGGGAGCTAGGAGGGGAGATGAACTGGGGAGTATAGAGTGAGGCGCTACATACTTGCGACTTCCTCGTGCGCAGGGATGAGCCTGATACAGTTCAAGGTGGTACACAGGGTACATTCAGGCAAGAATGAGTGGGTTCTTCCAGGGAGTGACAGACGAGTGTGAAAAGTATGGGCGGGGACCAGTTCATCATGTTCATATGTTCTGGGGCTGCGAAAAGTTGGAGAAATTCTGGCCAGTAGTGTCCGCGGTGCTAACAAGGATAGTTCATGAGTTCATAAGATATAGGAGCAGAATAAAGCCATTCAGCCCATCGGGTCTGCTCGGCCATTTTCCTCATCTGCTACCTTTGGTGGCGATATTCGGGATATCGGAGAAGCCGGAGCTGATGGAGGGAAGGAGGGTCAGCGTTGAGCCTTCGCCTCTCTGATTCCCCGATGAAGAATTCCGTTGAAATGGCGGTCAGCAACACCGCTGGAGGTGGTGGCTTGGCTGGGGGACTTATATAACTTTCTTCAGCTGGAAAAGGTCAAGTACGAATTAAGGGGTTCAGTGGAGGGCTTCGAGGTAAGATGGGGGATGTTCATGACTGTGTTTGAGGAGTTGTTCTTTGTGGGGGGTGAGGTGGGGAGGGTGTGAAAAAGGGAAACATTTGTTCAAATTGTATAGTTTGTAAAGTCAGGGGCTGGTTTAGCACAGTGGGCTAAACAGCTGGCTTGCAATGCAGAACAAAGCAGCAGCGCGAGTTCAATTCCCGTATCGGCCTCCCCAAACACGTGCCGGAATGTGGCAGCTAGGAGCTTTTCACAGTAACTTCATTGAAGCCTACTTGTGACAATAAGTGATTATTATTATTAGTTGTGTGTTGGGGAGTTTGCTCCCCAAATTGCTTGTTTTTGTAACCTTTTATATACATTTGGAATAAAATACATTTTTTAAAAAGGGGTGGAAGAGGCAGAGTACGTGGGGATAGTAATTTCGGACCATGCACCCCACTGGCTGGGGATTCGGCTTAGATTGGGATGGGAGTGGAGGCCGGGATGAAGGTTTGATTCGGGGTTGTTAGCAGACAGAAGATTTTGTGATAAGGTGCAGTCAGTGATTAAAGACTATGTAGAGTTGAACCAGAACGGGAAGGTGTCGGCGGCCATATTTTGGGAGGCAGTGAAGGTGGTGGTCCGACGGGAGATTATCTTGTTTATGGCTCATGCGGATAGGAAAAGGAGGGAGGAGTATGGGCATTTACTGAACGAGATAGTTAAAGTAGACAGGGAGTATTCGAGGGCACCCACCACGGAGGGATTGGCGAGAAGGAAAAAGCTACAGGGGCAATTTGATTGGTTGAAGATGGGGAGAGCGTTGGCGCAGCTGCGTAGGGCAAGAGGGTGCACTACAAGTTGGGTGAGAAGGGAAGTTGAATATTGGCATACCAACTGCGGAGGCAGGCCGTATCCAGAGAAATATTGACGATACGAACAGAGACAGTGGAGGTGGTGATGGAGCTGGGGAGGATACATGAGATGTTTAGGGAATACTACAAGAAAATATACAGGGCAGACCCGAGGGGTAAAGAAGGGGACATGGGGCTGTTTTTGGATGTGTTGGATTTTCCTCAGTTGGAGGAAGAGACGAGACAGGCGCCAGAGGAGCCTTTGGAGCTGAGGGAGCTATTGGACAGTATAAGGAGAAAACACCGGAGCCGGATGGTTACCCGGAGGAATATTATCAGGAATTTGTGACGGAACTGGCACCACATTAGTTGGGGTCGTTTAGTGAGGCGCTGGATAAGGGGGAGCTGCCGGAGACGACGAAGCAGGCAATAGTCACATTGATACCAAAGAAGCGGAAAAACTCGTTAGAATGTGACTCTGGCACAGGCAGGGAGGGTCCAAGTGGTGAAGATGAAGGTCCTGCCAAGGTTCCTATTCATATTCCAGATGCTTCTGATCTTTGTACAAAAGGCCTTTTTCCGGAATCTGGATACGTGTTTGGTCGGGCGGGGAAGGTGCCAAGGGTGAAAAGGACCCTGTTACAGAGGCAGAGGCAGAAGGATGGATTGGCATTGCCAAACCTCCTGCATTTCTATTAGGTGGGGAATATGGAGAAGGGAGGCAGTGGTGGGAAGGAGAGGGGACGGAGTGGGTTAGGAAGGAGGAAGAATCCTGTCGGGGATCCAGCTGAAGGGCGATGATAACAGCAGCTTGCCACTGGCGCCAAGAAGATATACGGAGAGCCCAGTGGTGCAATCCACAGTGAAGATGCGGAACCAGTTGAGGAGGCACTTTAGGATAGAGGTGGTTTCGGTGTTAAAGTTGTGCGATTTAAGCCAGGGGGATAGATTGTATGTATAGGAAGTGGAGAGAAGTGGGGCTGGTCATGGTGAGGGATATGTACCTGGAAGAGAGGTTTGCCAGTATAGAGGAACTGAAGGAGAGGGTAGAGCAACCAAGAGGAAGTGAGTTTAGATATTTGCAGGTAAGGGACTTTGCGTGGAAGGTCTGGAAAGAGTTCCCCAAGTTACCAAAGTATGCCCTGCTGGAGCGGCTGCTACTCCCGGACATGAAAGGGGAGGGCAGGATCGGAGACATGTATGGATGGCTGGGAGAGCAGGGAGGTGAGCAGGTGGTGAAGAATAAGGAGAAGCGGGCGGGGAGATAAACTGGGGAGTGTGGAGCGAGGCGCTACGTAGGGTAAATACGACCTCCTCGTGCGCGAGGATGAACCTTACATAATTCAAGATGGTACACAGGGATGCATATGACTCGGGCGAGAATGAGTAGGTTCTTCCAGGGGGTAGCAGACGAGTGCGAGAAGTGTGGGTGAAGACCAGCATACCACGTGCATATGTTTAGGGGCTGTGAGAAGTTAGAAAGATACTGGGCGGGAGTGTTCGCGGCACAAACGAGGATCATGGGGGAGGAGGTTGAGCCGGACCTTTTGGGGTATCGGAGAAGCCAGAACTGATGGAGGGGAGGAGGGCCGATGTCATGGCCTTCTCCCAGTGGCGTGCAGAGGTCTGGTGATGCCCGGGGCAAATCTTGATTGTATGCCCCAAAGACTCAAGTATAAGGCCTAATATACTGAGAAATATTATGAGAAAGGAAAACATTTTGAATATATAAACACAGATGAAACATGAAATAAACGCTTTATTCGATTTTAATATAAATCAATCAAATTTATTAAGTTCTTTTCCCCAAATGATACCTCCTGTCACAAAACACCTGAACTACTTCACTTTTTACATCAGCTGTGAGAAATTCTTTTTCAATGCTTATTAAAGCCAGGTTGGTCAGTCGCTCCTGTGACATAGAAGACCTCAGATATGTTTTTATTAATTTCAGTTTTGAAAATGACCTTTCACAGCTTGCGACTGAAAATGCAATTGTAAGCAGTAATCTGTATGGAACACACAGCATCGGAAAGACATCCCTCACATACTGCAGTAAAGACTCCAGCGCATCTTTAGGATCAGGGGAACTCTATTCCCTCCAGCTCGAAGGAGCATCACAAAATCAATAATTTTGTCATATAACTGAATTGCAACCACATCATTGTCATAATAATTTGCAAAGTCTGAACATTCCTTTTTTAATTTCTCTCTTTCTTGTTCATCTTCAATCACTACTGAATTCAAGTTCAGAAGAAAAGAAAATCGGTCACTGAGTCTTTGAAGACGGACACTGCGGTCTTCAATTTCAGTTTTTAATCTATTCACAATCTCTACCATTACTCTATTCATTTCTTCTTGTGCCGTCAGTCCACTATCTCTTGCTGACTCTCCAGGCATTATTCTTCTTCTCCTTGTTCGTGCAATTGGTATTCCCCAATTTTCACGATATTCATTGGCTAAATCTATTGCATTGTGGATAATCTCGTCATTCTTCAAATTCAAGATATGAATAAGTCCTCTCAGATCACAAGAAGCTTCATGGAACCCCATTTTCGGATCCTGCAAACGTTTTGAGACTTTCTCCACTGATGATAAAACTGAGTACCAAAAATGTAATAAAGCTATAAACGGGAACTATTGAATAGAGTTCAGTAGCGATCCTGCATCAGATTTAGTTTCCCTTGAAAATTCTCCTTCCAGCAGGTGTTGAAGGCTTGCAATAACGTTGCCACACTCTTCGTGGATTACTTGCACAGCATCATGGCTGGAACTCCATCTTGTGTCACACTGTCTTTTCACAGTCCGAGTGACAAATGATTTTAACACTTCCCAATGAGAAGTAGATGAAGAAAAAAAAGTAAAGAGTTTTTCTAGAATGCCAAAAAATGTAACAACAACAGGTTGCACCTCACTTGCATGGACACAGGCCAAATTGAGGCTGTAGTTCTCGCAGTTCACAAACACAGCTATTGGGTTAACTTCAAGATTTTTTTGTTGAACACCTCCTCTCACTCCAGCCATAACTGCTGCGTTATCATATGCTTGACCACGACAGTCATTCATGGGAATTTTGTCTTCTTCCAATTTTTCCTGAATTTTATTTACCAGGCTGACTGCATCTTTCTTGTTGACTTGAAAAAATCCCAGAAATGTCTCCTTTATTTCTACTTTTCTGTTTTCATCAATATGAACATAACGCAGAATTTCAGAAACCTGATCTTCATGGGCAATATCTGGAGTTGAATCCAGCATTATGCTAAAATATTTTGCGTCCTTAATTTCGGAAATTATATTTTTCTTGACAGTTTCACCAAGAAGATTGATTATTTCGTTCTGAATTCTGTTGGACAAGTAGGTGACACTTTTTGGTTTCTCTTTCCCTCTCTGCAAGTGTTTTGCTAAGATGTCATCATATTTGGCCAAAAGTCTGATTGTTGCTAGAAAGTTTCCTGTATTTTCACTGACTGTCTCCCCTGGCTCTGATAACCCAGATATTCCTTCTCCTCGATGTCCACGATAGGCCAGATTCTGTTTTGCCAGAAAGGATATAACCTCGACAATCCGTTCAGTTATAGCTTTCCATCTTTTCTTTTCACCAGACATTTGCTGTTGAAGTTCAGCATCTATCGTAGTTGAACGATGGAGTCGAACTACGAGGTTCAGGTATTCCCTCATGTGAGCTCTATGAGAAGGGCTTTTCTCATGGTCAGGTATTGTTGGATTTAATTTTCTCCAAGTGGAGAAACCGTCTTCCTTTCCAAAGTTTGACACAGACGACAAATGCTCCTTTGAAAACAAAAAGCAAACAAAACAGTAGCATGCTTTCCGATATGGAGAGTATAACAGCCATTTTCTCTCCACAATTTCTCCGTTTGTGGAAACTTTATCAAACCACTGTTTGGAAAATGATCTCCCATCTTTCTCAGCAAATGGACCACTTTTATTCTGATATCTTTCAGGGCCATGTTGTAATATTGTCATCTTCAAATGATCTGGAATCGGTTTCTTCAAACAGCCAAAATCGCTTCTTTGCAAAAATATGCTAAAATCTTCTTTATTTTCTTCACATGGATCATCATCCTGACAACGAGACTGAGGAGAGAGAGTATTATGTTCTGACCGAGCTGAATCCGTATCAGAAAAATCCTTCTCTACACCCACATCATCTTTTACTTCTCCAGGTTCTCCTACTTCTTCTTTACTTCTTTTTATCCATGCATCTAATGCCCCTCTTTGATGGGACTCTTCTTCGACTCTGGCCCTCTTTTTTTTCCTGTTCTGTGCTCCACTCGGTTGTACCCGAAATACTCGTAACATTTAATTTTCTATCTCAAAAACCGTAAGATGCATGAGAAAATGGGAAGAAAATGGTAAACAATCGGTCAGTTGCAGACGGATAAACCATATTTCATTTCTTTGTTCCTTCGTATCAAATTATTTCACACTGATTCTCCACTGATAATTTTGTGCAATTTATATCATAGACTTGCAAATTAGTGGTATCTGTATTCGAATATTAGCATGTTAAGGAATAAATGTCTCCTATTCCGAGATTAAATGCCATAGCAGCCCTCTGATCATCCAGGCTTCACTCTTACTACAGCCCACGTAAATATTTCATTAAATATCACCAAAAAACCTATAAAAAACATAGTTGCACCTGTTCTAGAGCTATTCACTGACCTGAGTAGGTAAAAGAACTAATCTAGATGCACAAAAAGCTGAAGAAAAGACGAGTTATGACTCTAGGAAACGCAGTAACGAACAGCCACGTCTGCTTGTTGCTTTTGATGGTTGCACCACGTACATCATGCGCATGCGTGTGGGGGGATGGGGAGAAGCACCATTTTCTCTAGACAGAAAGGGTACACCATGTTAAAGGAATAAAGGGCTACCAACTGCCTCTGCAGTGTGGTGAGCCTCCAAAAATTGATTTATCACCGCTGAAATTTTAAAATTACTATCTTATTTCCTTCTCTGGGGCAGCACGGTGGCCTAGTGGTTAGCACAACTGCCTCACGGAAGTGAGGTCCCAGGTTCGATCCCGGCTCTGGGTCAATGTATGTGTGGAGTTTGCACATTCTCCCCGTGTCTGCGTTGGTTTCGCCCCCACAACCCAAAAAATGTGCAGAGTAGGTGGATTGGCCACGCTAAATTGCCCCTTAATTGAAAAAAATAATTGGGTAATCTATATTTTTTTTTAAAAAATGTCCTTCTCTGATTGGATGCCCCCATCCAATGGATGCCCGGGGCCAATGCACCGTCGCCCCCCCCCCCCCACCTCTGCACGCCACTGCCTTCTCCTCCACAGTTGCCCAGCAAAGAATGATGTTGGAAGGGTTCAGCAGGCCAGGGGTGCAGGAGTTACCTGAGCCCTTGAGTGGGGGGGGGGGGGGGGGGGGGGGGGTGACTATTGGTTTTAGGACTGCGAACACAGAGTGGCATTTTTCCTACGTTTTTAAATCTAAACGAATCATAGCATTTCTCAGCACGAACTGGTTTACTGTTTAATTGTTCAACTGGATGTAATAGTGTCATGATGATGTCGCAACAGGATAAAAATTTGGGAATCAAAAAACTGTTGTCAGTAAGGAAGCCCATGAAAAACTGTTAGAGTGTTGGAAGAACCCAACCTGATGTCTGAGAGAAGGAAACTTGCTATCCTGGTCTAGCATATACGTGACACCAGTTCCACATTAAACATGGTTGACTTTTAACTGCTCCCTGAAGTGGCCCAGCAAGATACCTAATTGTATCAAAACAGCTAATACAAAAATAACACATGCTAGTACAAGTGGAGCTTTACCCCCTGTTATATTACCAACAGTCTGCAAAATGATTTTTCTTTTTTTTAATTAGTCACAAAGTGAAGCAGAACGCCTGTCGCCCCAGTAAGGCTGCCGTTGTGCGTGTGGGTGGACTGAGCAGGCTCTAGCCGCACATTCCCAGCCTGATCCTGTTTCACAGGGAGTGCGTGGGACTGGAACAGGTGCCGTTGACTCACTTTCTTTCCACCTGGCCTGGAGACTTTGGTGGGGGATGATGTACGGAACTGATTGTGATCGTAAAATAAAATGATAAAATAAAATAATGTTCAAGAAAAGGTAATAATTAACTTATCGTCAAAAGATAACTTGAATATATGTTATATTTACTTCAAACAACTGAGATCTCTGGATACAAAATGGATGTACTTTAATTCTGCATTACTAATTCCTGACTGCTTAAATGCCTAAAGAATTTATGGGGACTATGAATTGCAGATTTTCAGTCTCGCACAGGATAATCAAAACATCTCCTAAACAGGCAGCATTACACACAGGTTCTAATTATGTCCTCATTTTAACTACTTGCAAAACAAGAAAGAGAGAATTTGCATTTGAATAGTTTTTTCACAAACTCGGGATGCCTCAAGGTGGCTTGCAGGCAATTCAGTTCTTTGGAAGTGTAGTCATTGGTGTAATGAAAGAAGCATGACAGTCAATTTTTACACAGCAAGGTCCAACACAGCAATGAGATAATATTGACCAGAATTCTCCAGTCCTAGCAATTCAATATTCCTGTCCACAGCACAGTCCCGTCAGCAGGGTTCACGTGGGGTGGTTACAATAGGAAATCTCATTGACAATCGTCGGGAAGATAGATTTCTGCCGCCAGCGAAGACTGAGAAAAACACGACTGGTGGACCGGAGAATCCCTCCCAATTAGATAATCTGTTTTACTGATGTTGGTTGAAGAACAACTGTTGCACAGGACACCAGGACACTGGGGAGTACTCCATTGCTCTTCTTCAAAATACAGGTCGGATGTCCAAAATACGAACCCTGGAGACTTCCGGTGGTGGCCATGGTATGAGTGGTTGCACACAGGGCAGCTCCTGCTCGAAGGCATGGAAAAGAGCTCTTTTTACCCGCAATTGGGTGCAACTTCGACTGTAACTGAAGGTCGGAGGAGATGTTCCCCACGGGAGTGGTATGCCTGCTGGTTATCAAACAAGTTCCGCCAGAAGAGTTCCGCCAGCAGAGGAAAGAGATGCAGGAGGATCGCTCGAAGGCCATCAAAGGGGCTGTGGCACCGCTGAAGGGCTCGATGGAGAGGGTGGAGAAATGATTGGAGGCTCAAGGGTCGCAGATCTGAGAGATTGAGAGGGTGATGTTGGACCACAGCGATCGGGTGGATATCAACCGGAGGTGGGGCTCTTAGGTGAACTTTGCAAGATGTTTAGAGCAAAGGTGGAGGAGCAGGAAAATAGGTCGAGAAGGCAAAATCTGCAGATAGTGGGCCTGTCTGAAGGAGTGGAAGGTGCGAGTGCCATTGAGGTACATCTCGAGGATACTGGCAGGGCTGGTGGCGGAGGGGGCACTGGACAAGGCCTTTGAGATGGACAGGGCGCACAGGTCTCTGAGGCAGAGGCCGAGAGCATGGGAGCACCGCAGGCGGCGCAAGTTCGTGGTGAAGGAGAAGATTCTGCAGTGGGCCAGGGAGAAACGCAACTGTGAATGGAAGGGGAACAAGGTCCAAATATACCAGCACATTGGCGCTGAGCTAGCAAAATGGCGTACAGGGTTCAACAGAGCCAAGGCAGTACTGTATCGACAATGGATCTGGTTTGGGGTGCTCTACACGGCGAAACTATGGGACCTACGAAGGCTGGGAATACTATTTTGAGACCCCAAACGCGGCCAATGACTTTATCAAGGGGCATAACCTGAGGAGAACGGAACTGAACACTTTTGGGAGATGGAGGTGCTGGCACTTTGACGTAATTGAGAACATGCGTGGGGTTTGGAGGGAGGAGGGTGGATTTGTTTCCTCCCATGTGGAGGGTTTTTTCTTCTTTTTACTGTCAGGTCGATAAAGGGTAGCAGGGATGAAAAGTTTGTAAGGGGACAGCTGTCCCCATCACCCCACCTGCTGCCTAGGGCTGTGTTTTTTCATTTGTCTTTTGGTTTGTCTTTGGGGGAGGTGACCTGTGGTTTGAGATGAGTCTTCGTTTGGGTGGGGAGGGGGAGGTCAGTGGGCCGGCTTCTACATAGAACAGACAGGTGAGGGCGGGGGAAGGGGTGGTGGTGGGTCAGCAGAAAGAGCCTTTGGGCAAGAGTTGCCACGCTGGCAGGTAATGCTGGTAAACGGAGGTGAGGTGGGGGAGAAGGCCGAAATAGGTGGCAGTAGGGGGAAGAGGGGGAAGGGGGGGGGGGGAGGGGGGGGGAGGGGAAGGGAGGATAACGCAATGATGCAATTTTGGAGAAGAAACATGGTCAGGGGCGGTGAAAGGGGCCACCTTGGATGGGCCAGGTACAGGGTGAAATTAATGGGGGTAGAGCTGAAAGGTGATGATAGTGGACGGTAGAGGGGAATGGAGGTGTAAGCCCTCGGTACGGCTGATAACGTGGAAAGTGCGAGGGCTCTTTGCGCACCTAAGGAGTTTAAAAGCGGAGGTAGTCTTTCTGCAGGAGGCGCACCTCCGCGTGAAGAACCAGGTTAGGCTGAGGAAGGGGTGGGTGGGTCAGGTTTTCCACTCGGGTTTGATTTGAAGCTGCAGGGGGTGGCAATTTTGATCAGGAATAAAACCGGGTTTGTGAGCGAGAAGGAAGTGAGGGGCCCGGGTGGGAGATATGTTACTGTGAGTGGGGTATTAGAAGGGACGTCGGTGGTATTGGTGAATGTGTATGCACCGAATTGGGGAGATGGAGGTTTTATGAGTGAGTTGCAGGCAGCGCTCTCGGACTTGGCCATGCACCAGTTGATTATGGGAGGAGATTTTATTCATGTCCTAGAGCCGAGGGTAGATAGATTGAGCCCCAGGTCAATGGATAGAATACGAATGGCAAAGGAGCTGGGCGGGTTAATGGAAAAGATGGGTTTGGTGGACCTGTGGCGCTTCAAGAACCCAGGGAGAAGGGAGTATTCCTTTCTCTCAACATGTATAGGGTGTATTCACAAATAAAATGTTTTGTGGTGAGCCGGTAGGTTTTGGTTGGGGTGAAGGGACAGAATACACGTATTAGTAATCTCGGACCAAGCGCCCCACTTACTGAAGATGCAGCTTGGATCCGGATGGGAGTAGAGGCTGGGGTGGAGACTCGATTGGGGGTCATTGGCAGATAGAGGATTTTGTGATAAAGTACGGGCTGTGATCAAACACTATGTAGAATTGAACTAAAATGGGGAGGTGTCGACGGCCACATTTTGGGAAGGGCTACAAGCGGTGGTTTGAGCAAGGGGAGATTATCTTGTTCAAGGCACATGCGGATAGGGAAAGGTGGAAAGAATATGAATGGTTAATGAATGAGATAGTAGAGGTCGATAGGGAGTACTCAAGGGCACCCACCACAGAGGAATTGGTGGGGAGGGAAAAAATTACAGGGACAATTTGATAGGTTGACGATGGGGAGGGTGGTAGGACAGCTGCATAGGGCGAAAGGGGTGCAGTATGAATACGAAGAAAGCAAGTCAAATGTTAGCGCATCAGCTACAGAGGCAGGCTGCGTCCAGGGAAATATTGGAGATACTGACTGGGGCAGGGGATGTGTTGTCGGAGCCAGGGAAGATAAACGAGGTGTTTAGGGATTACATAAGGAGTTGAACAAAGTAGACCCGCGGGGGACAAGAGGGAGGCAAGGGACGATTCTTCGGTGAACTGGAATTTCCACAATTGGAGGAAGAGGCGAGGAAGGCGCTTAAAGAGCCCTTCGGGCTGAGGGAGGTATTGGATAGAGTAAGAGGTATGAAGTTGGAGAAGGCCGCGAGGCTCAATGGTCACCCGGCGGAATTTTATAAGGAGTTCACGTGGGGCGTGTAATGAGGCATTGGAGAAGGGGGAGCTGCCGGAGAAGATGAAACAGGCAACGATCACATTAATACCAAGGAAGGGGAAGACACTTTGGAATGTGGGTCGTATAGGTCCATATTGTTGTTAAATACGGATGTGAAACTGGCTAAGTTGGTCATGGAAAGAATGGAAGATTGTGTCCAGGGGGGTGATTGCGGAGGACCAAACAGGCTTTGGAAATGACAGGCAGCTTTCTGGTAATATAAGGCAGCTGGTAAACGTGATCATGATCCCACTGAGAGCCCAGGTGCTGGAGTTAGTGGTGTCCGTGGACACGGAGAAGGCATTTGTGGAACGGCATGGTGGTACAGTGGTTAGCACTGCTGCCTCACAGCTCCAGAGTCCCGGGTTCAATTCCAGCCCCGTGTGACTGACTGTGTGGAGTTTGCACTTTCTCCCCGTGTCTGCGTGGCTTTCCTCCGGGTGCTCTGGTTTCCTCCCACAGTCTGAAGATGAGCAAGTTAGGTGGATTAATCATGCTAACTTCTCCCTTAGTATCCAAAATGTTAGGTGGGGTTACTTGGTTATGGGGTCATGGTGGAGGCATGGGCTTAAGTAGGGTGCCCGTTCCAAGGGCCGGTGCAGACTCGATGGGCTGAATGGCCTCCTTCGATTATTAACTCTGTCGATTATTCTTTTGTCTACTATGTATGTACTGTGTACGTTCCCTTGACCACAGAAAAATACTTTTCACTGTACTTCGGTGTACAAACTGTGTAGTTGTGTGTTTGTTCCCCGAATAGTTTATGTTTTTTAACCTTTTATATATGTTTGGAATAAAATACATTTTTTTAAAAACAGAATCTGAACCCTTGGGACCGAGATCAGGCTGGATTTTGAAATTTCTCACATTTTGCCCAATAATATCAGTATCCTACCCTTCGGCCAAATTCAACGAACAAGAGACATATTAAATAAAGTAAATTATTTTTTGTTGATAAAATATACAAAGCATACATAATATTGTTGACCCAAAATCTAAAAAACGTAAATAATACTTTTTTCTTGTATTATCAAATATGCTGGCTGAAGGTTGGGCTTGAGGGGAAGCCTGAGGAAGAGGCTCAGCTGGGATATCTGATATTTATGATCAGCCGATAATAGGATTTTCCAGTTTGCAAATTGCATTTGAAGTTGAAGTCAGGTTAATAGCACTCTTATGGGATGCCATTTTAAAGAGATCAGCTCCTTTCATTTGTTTCATAAATTTAAGCTTCTCTTTGATTAGTTTTCTTCATTCTTGTAAACCTGCATTATCTCTTGCACTGTTATGATGCTGCATTGTTATAATCTGGGGCCATCAATTAAAGCTTCACACATATACATTTTTCTAAGGACAGTTTCTCTACTAGATCCGCAATGTCATCATCACCCTCCTCACTGTTTTTATCTTTCTCCTCCGAACATAAAACCATTTTAACAATTTTGCCATCTGTAAACGTTTGAACAATGGGAGCTTCATTGTCTATGTTCATAACTCCTTTGATCTTGTTCATCCAATGATTGGACGTGGGCAGCATGGTAGCACAGTGGTACAGTGCACAGTGCACAGTTGCTTCACAGCCCCAGGATCCCAGGTTCGATTCCCGGCTTGGGTCACTATCTGCGCGGAGTTTGCACGTTCTCCCCGTGTCTGCGTGGATTTCCTCCGGGTGCTCTGGTTTCCTCCCACAGTCCAAAGCTGTGCAGGTTAGGTGGTTTGGTCATGATAAATTGCCCTCGGTGTCCAAATAAGGTTAGACGGGGTTACTGGGTTACAGGGATAGGGTGGAGGTGTGGGTTTGGGTAGGGTGCTCTTTCCAAGGTCTGGTGCAGACTCAATGGGTCAAATGGCCTCCTTCGGCACTGTAAATTCTATGATTGTGTAGCTTGAGAAGATAACCTTCTTGCATACTCTAACAGTTTTAAACCAATTTTCTTCTCATTAGACACACCAGCTCCTTCAAAATTAGCATCAGCTCCTCATCATTATCAAACATCGTTGCCAGCGGCGGTTATGCTGTGCCAACCGTTGGTCCTGGTGTCTTCAGTCGCTTGGTTCCACATGTGCTCAGCAGCTGGGATGGCATGCTTCACTGAAAATCTTTTTTGGAACCTTTCTATCCCCAGGCCTCGGCTCACAGCGCTGTACATGCACCGCATAAGTTCACATTTATAATTCTTTGCTCCATTGGCTGTCAATTATGTTTGGAGGTAAATATGTGCCAAGCGTTTTGTCTTCCGCGAGACTTTCAACGTCAGGTTGTGCTGAGAGATTGTCAGGCAACAGCAATATCTTTCACTTTTCATCACGCCCAAGTGAATTACAATGAGCATGAGGCGTCAGGAATAAAGGGCTGGATTCTCCGATCTTGCAGCTATGATTAGCCAATAATAGGATTTCCCAGCTGATATGGCTCGAAAATGGCTGGGTCCATGGCCGCACATGTGCACAGCGGCAGCCTCTGGCAGCCATGCTGTGCAACATGGTGCCGGCCGCATGCAGACCTGGCCTTCTCCCGGACCCCCCCCCCCCCCCCACCCCCCACCAGTACCCCCAACCCCCGACGAAGGCTCCTCTGCCAGTGGAACAGCTCCACCCAGACTATGGCGCCGCTGGACTTAGTCCGCAGCCGCCAGGCGAGGTCCCCAAACGGTGTGAGCACACGCGTCCCACGCCGTCGGGGACTCGGCCCATGGGGGACAGAGCGTCTCAGGTGACATCCTGAGGCCGTCCATACAGCGTGTGCCATACTCCCCGAGTATGCCGTTTTTGAGGGGGCGGAGCATTGCAAAAACGCCGGTACTCTCCCCCCACCCCCACCACACAAACGCTGGTACTCTCCTCCTCCCCCCCCCCACACAAACGCTGGTACTCTCCTCCTCCCCCCCGCCACACAAACGCTGGTACTCTCCTCCTCCCCCCCCCCACACAAACGCTGGTACTCTCCTCCTCCCCCCCCCCCACACAAACGCTGGTACTCTCCTCCTCCCCCCCCCCACACAAACGCTGGTACTCTCCTCCTCCCCCCCCCCACACAAACGCTGGTACTCTCCTCCTCCCCTCCCCCCACAAACGGCGATACTCTCCTCCTACCCCCACCACAAATGCCGGTACTCTCCTTCCCCCGCCCGCCCCCATCTTCCACACAAACGCCGGTACTCTCCTCTCCCCCCCACACAAACGCCGGTACTCTCCCCCCCCCCCCCCCCCCACAAACGCCGGTACTCTCTTCCCCACCCCCCACACACAAACGCCGGTACTCTCTTCCCCACCCCCCACACACAAACGCCGGTACTCTCCTCCTCCCCCACCTCCCACACGAACGCCGGTACTCTCCTCCTCCCCCCCCCCACAAACGGCGGTACTCTCCTCCCCCCCCCCCCCCCCCGCCGCACTCGATGTAGGTTACTGAACGGTGTCAACCATCATCAATGGTTGACGCCGTTATAAACCTACTGTGATTTTCGTGGGGTCGGAGAATTTCACCCCACAATAGGATTCTCCCAGGCACTGTGCACTGTCAGCAGCCCTTGTGTAAAACATCTATCCAACATTGCTGTTGTTTATTGCTTTTTCTTGTTGTCATGTAATGCAATTTAAAAATGCAAGCAGCGGGATTCTCCATCCGTTCATCGCAGTGGGATTCTCCGGTCCCATTGCAGCGAATGGGCAGGATTCTCCCTGCAATGCCATTGGGCGGAGAATCACATTTGAGCCGAAAATCAAGGCCGGTGCCGGGCGCTCTGGTGCCTCAACAGTGGCCTGAACGCGTTCTACGTAGTCATGTGAATTGTACAGTAAAGGTCGTTGGCATCTGATTAATGGGTCGGACCCGGTATTCTCTGGGCCTCCCGCAATGCTCCGCCTGCGCAAGGCGGAAGTACCGACGGCAAGATTCACTTTTGGTTTTTTAAATTGGGAAACAGGCGCCGTGGCTGCTGAGGGTGAGAGAGGAGGTAAGTCATGTTCCCACAGCTGTGGGCTGCCAGCCCTACCGCTGGCTGTGGGGGCAGGTGCAGGGGGCGACCAATGGATGGGCTGTGGGGTCAGGGTGTCACCCCGGGACCAGGGTGTCCAGGCATGGGCTGGCATTGCTGTAGTCTGCAAGGCAGCCATCCGGCTGCGCACCCCACTGACCGCCCACTGTGGCCCATAGTTCCGCAGATTGTCACCGGCCGTCCCTCCATCCACAACCAGGCGCCACCCTGCCCGGAGGGCATCATGCAGCCCACCCAAGGAGGATGCCCACAGTAAACCCCTCAGGAGGGCACAGGACAGGGGCGCACAGTGCACCGCTGGCATGGGTTGCCACAGCCACTGCTACATGTGCCAGCAAGGACGATTGCTGAAGTCAGAGGCCCCCCTGGTGCCAGGCAGCGAAGGGGCAGGGGTGCAGTGTGGAGGGGAAAGTGACAGGGGGGCTGCAAGGGGTGGAGGTAGGAATAGGAGTGGGGAAGGGGGTATACGATGCAGTAATGCAGGCCGGAGCACTGTTTAGCCCGTGTAACCTGGTTGGGCACAGAGGTAACCGCCATGTGAACATGTCCGCCTTTCATCCCCTAGACAATAGATTTTGGTATCCAACCAAGAGTGGTTGGCATCTGCTTAGTCGCCACAGACATGACGGACGTGATGAGGCTGTTCGAGTAGGGCTTCTTGGGGAGGGCCCTGCAGCAGCGGGACCTGCCAAGAGCAACAGGCGGCAGCCGGTGGACAGCGGGCTGCCAAACAGGCCGAGAAGGAGTTGGGAATGAGGCACCACATCAGGCCCTATGTGTACTTGTAGCACCTGTCATTTGAGGGCCTGCCAGACCGGGTGTGTTGACGAAGACTCCGGCTGACCAGGAAACCGTAAAGCACATCAGCCGCATCATGGCACACCTGGAACCGTGGGGGTATGAGGGAAGACCGTTCCAGGTGGCAAGTGGGGACTGTCGGTTCCTCACAGACCTCGATGCACAAGTTCATACTGTCATGGGAGTACACCTTTAAGAAATGGATGTTTATCAAACAACTGCAATGAGGTCATTGTGTGGGTGGAGCCAGGTTTTGTCTCTGACTTTTACTTTTGTTTTGAGCTGGAAGTTGTTTGTGGCTTTGTGTTTAACTTTTGTTTTAAGCAGTTGAAAGCTGAATTCAGACAAGGAAGGTTCATTTTGTTTCTCTCCCTGTATCTTAAAAGGTGTCCAGATCACTTGATAATTTAAAAGTGATAACTGTCTTGATGTAAAGAATTTATACCTATTGCTTTATTAAAAAGGGTGTTTGACTTATGGATGTTGTTAGGAAAGTTATTAAGGGTTACCTATAGAGTACTGTATCTGTGGGGGGTATTTGTTTTGGTAGTTGATAAAATGTTTACTGTGTGTTTATAAAATGTTAACTGAATTCAAAACTGTTTTGTTTAAAAATAGTTCAGGTCTCTGTTGCATAACACCTGGAAAGTAGGTCCTTGTGCTCCTCATAAACAAAATCTATTAAAAGTTGTAGGTCAGGTAAACTCCATGATATACTTTGGAGTTTTCCAAACCCTGGCCCATAACAATACACAGCGTACTGGAGGCCCTGTATTCCCAGTCAGCACAATACATCAAATTCAATGTGGACCCCGAGTCCACTAGGTTGCCCAGACAGTGGGGTTCGCCCCCATCGCTGGGATGCCCCAGGTCCAGGGGGTGATCAACGGGATGCATGTCCTTCCATGAACACCGCTGCATGAGGGGATACACTTCACGAACCGCAAGGGGTCCAACTCCATGAACGTGTAGTTGGTGTGTGACCACAAGATGCACATCGTTCCCGTTTGCACCCAATACCCATGTAACCTGCACAACACCTTCAACCTGGCACACTGGACAATGCCCAACACATTTGAGGCGTTCTACTTGGTAAGGGGTTGGCTCCTGGGCAGCAGGGGAAATCCGCTCTGGTTGTGGCTGATCCACAGGCTACAGACTACAGCGGAGAACCATTACAATGCCGCACATGCCGTGACTGAGGGGGGGAGGGGGGGTGTCGAGCGGCGCTGCATCCTCCGCAGCAGAAGAGTGTCATAGTGGAGGAGCAGGATGACTGCCAAGCCTTGCCCGATAAGGAGGGTGCAGAGGAGGGCCAGGATGGCCTAGGCATGAGGCCTGGGCAGCCACAGGAGGCCGCGCGACTTGTGTGCCTGGGACGCTGTGCAAAGGTTCGCCGGCTAGGGGGCCTGACCGCCGACAGAGTGAACATCTCGCCCCACCCCTACAAACTATCCCCCCCACCCCTGGCCAGTCACCCCCTCCCCTGTCCACTATCCCTGTACCCCACCCGGAGTAGCTGCAACCTTTACCGTGCTTTCTACATTCTTAACTACAGGGTGCTGGCCCTGGGCTGGCAGTATCAGCGGGTCTGCTCCAAGGGTTGGAGGATGATGATGGTTGGCTCCGCAATGAGCTCTGGTGTTCAGCATTGCTTCACAAGATCTGACTCCTGCCCTTGGTAGCACTTCTGCCCGAGTGATCACTGCATGCGTGCTGGCCATTCCATCTCATCTTCCCATGGAACTCCTGGAGTGGCAGAGGTGGAGACAGTGTCCCCGACTGCCCTGGGGGCCCAGGCCCATACCCACCCCCAACGCCTGCACCCCACACCAGCGGCCTCCCACCCCCCCACCTAGCACACCCTCTGCATCCAGTCCAGCCCAGCCCATCACACACATCCTTCGGACAGAGGACCAAGGCAGGTCGGAACATTGGTGGACAGATGTCTATTGTGATATATATGCATTGTGCCCTAGCCCCTATTGCTAACCTATGTGCGCCACTTGTGCCAACTTAACTGGCGTCTAACTTCCTAGCTTTATGTTACCTGAGGCCCTCCCCCGATGCTTCACCTCCGATGGGCTGACTTCCCGACAGCATCGGTCACGTGTCCTCTCACTTTTCGTGGACCTCGCATGGCGGCTGAAGACCATGTCCAGCGCCGCCACAGTCGGGTGGGGGGGGGGGGGGGGGGGGGGAGTCATTACGCTGGCAGGAGGGGCTTCGGCAGGTGCTGGAGTGACTGGTGGACGGTAGTCCGGGGGTGGCGATGGGGATTATAGGGGGCACTATCTGGCAGGCCAGGTCTGCTTTCGGCCGGCGCCATGTTGTACGGCACGACCGTCACAGGCCGCCACCGGGCGCATGTCTGGCCACGGACCCGGCCATTCTGAGCCCGTATCCGCAGGTAATGCTGGGTGCTTTACGTGGCGCGGCTGCTTCCCCCCACCGGGTGGAGCATCCGGACAGAGCCATAAAATCGGTGAATCCAGCCCTTAGTCTCTCAAATGGAGAATTCCGCCTGGGAGATTCATCTGAACGCCAAATTCTTTCTTGCCAGCCATGGGGGGCCGGGGGAGATACTTAGAGGGAAACTAGCCAAATACTGACATATAACATTATTTTCTCCCTTTACATGAAATGCAGATAACAGAAGGAGTTATGTTTCCTCTGAACTGGAATATCATTTTGATCATTTAGCTGCACAATTTGATAATAAAAAAGACAGTTAGTAGAGATATCAGTACATCACATGACATATGCTAACTGAATGCCCTTCAGGCTAAGATCTGTTTGTAGATTCTAATCTATTGCGTGGTTTCTGAATAGGGTCCAACTTTTTAATGCAGGCATCCTTCCTGAGCAAGGGAGATGATAATCAATGATAGGGGAAAAGAAACAAGGGCATGCAGGAAACATTTAGATTGCTTTGAGAGATGATCATCAGCTCGCATCACAAATTTACTGTCACAAAACAGAGCTCAGCTGTGGTCCACTACCTAAATTCAAAATGCTTGGAACATTCTGGAAAATTTTCATGAATATAAATGTAATGTTCACCTAGATTTTTTTTTGAAAATTAGAATCTTTTTTAGAAAATATTTTGTTGAGGCATTTATAATTTTAACATTTTAACATTCTAATCAACAGAGCAGTCCAACACAAGCAAAAAAAACCCACAGTAACATGCCCAACTTCCCCCCCGCCCTAACTCCTAGCTACCCATATATTAGATTCCCTGCCCTTATTCTCCACTTCCATGCCCCCCCCCCTCCCCCCCCCCCCCCCCCCCCCCCCCCCACCCCGCTGACGGTCAGTTTTCCTTAAAGAAGTCAATGAACAGCTGCCACCTCCGTGCGAACCCCTCTATTGAACCCCTTAAGGCAAAGTTAATCTTTTCCAGCCTGAGAAACCCTGCCATGTCAATGACCCACACCCTCAAATTTGGAGGCTCCGAGTCCCTCCATCAAAGAAAAATCCGTCTCCGGGCCACCAGGAACGCAAAGCCAAAACGTCGGCCTCTCTTCCTCCCTAGGCTACCGGATCTTTCGACACTCCAAATATTGCCACCTCTGGACTCGGAGCCACCATCCCTTCCAGGACTTCTGACATGACATCTGAGAATCCCTGCCAAAAATCCCCTCAGCTTCGGACAAGTTCAAAACATGTGTACGTGATTCGCCGGACTTGCCCCGTACCGCCCACATCTGTCCACCATCTCCTCAAAAAAAATACTCATCCGGGTCACAGTTATATGAGCACTGTGGAACACCTTGAACTGGATCAGGCTGAGCCTGGCAAACAACGAGAATGCATTGACTCTCCTGAGGGCTTTCTTCCATAGCCCGGCTTTCAATTCCCCTCCCAACCCTTCCTCCCATTTTCTCTTCACCTCCCTGATTGGGACCCCTTCCCACTCCATCAGTTCCTTATATATTTCCGAGACCCTCCCCTCCCTAACCCCTGTTTTAGACAGTAAGAAGTCTTACAACACCAGGTTAAAGTCCAACAGGGTTGTTTCGAATCACTAGCTTTCGGAGCACTGCTCCATCCTCAGCTGAATGAAGAGGTGGGTTCCAGAAACATATATACAGATAAAGTCAAAGATGCAAGATGATACTTTGAATGCGAGTCTTTGCAGGTAATTAAGTCGACAGGTCCAGACGGAGCAACTGGAGAGAGGGATGATCACAGTTTAAAGAGGTGTGAATTATCTCAAGCCAGGACAGATGGTAGGATTTTGCAAGCCCAGGCCAGATGGTGGGGGGATGAATGTAATGCGACATGAATCCAAGGTCCCGGTTGAGGCCATACTCATGTGTGCGGAACTCGGCTATAAGTTTCTGCTCGGCGATTCTGCATTGTCGCGCGTCCTGAAGGCTGCCTTGGAGAACGCTTACCCGAAGATAAGAGGCTGAGGAAGGAGCAGTGCTCTGGAAGCTAGTGATTCAAAATAAACCTGTTGGACTTTAACCTGGTGTCGCAAGACTTATTACTGTCCCCTTAGAGGGAGGTGAGGGAAGCTTGGAACTTGCCTCCGGACATAATCCCGTACCTGCAGGTACCAGAATCCGTTCCCACCTGGTAACTCTTCCTCTAGCTCCTCCAGGCTCGGGAAACCCTCCTCAATGAAGAGATCCCCAAATCTCTCAATCCCTGCCCGCTGCCACCTCCTAAAGCCCCCATCCAGCCATCCCGGAGCAAACCTGTGATTATCACAGATCGGTGAACATTCTGACGCCCCCTCCAGTCTCATGTGCAGCTTCCATTGCCCCCACACTCTCAGGGCTGCCACTGCCACTGGACATATGGAGTAACGAGCTGGCGAGAATGGCAGAGATGCCATTAACAGAGACTCCAAACTTGTACCCTTGCAAGATACCACCTCCACTCTCTCCCACACCGACCTCTCCCGCACTATCCATTTCCTAATCATCGAAGTATTGGCCGCCCAGTAATAGTTAATAAAGTTTGGAAGGGCCAAGCCCCCCTCACCGCACCCTGCTCAAGAAGGACCTTCTTCATCCTCGGGGTTTTCCCGGCCCATTTAAAACCTGAGATCGGCAAGTTCATCTTCCTAAAAATGCCTTGGGGATGAAGATTGGGAGACACTGAAACACAAACAGCAATCATGGGAGGACTGCCACCTTCACAGTCTGTACGCTCCCCGCCAATGACAGTGGGACCAGGTCCCATCTATGGAAGTCCCCTTTCATTTGCTCAATCACCCTGCCCAAATTTAGTTTATGCAGCTGACCCCAATCTCTTGTCACCTGAATCCCCGGGTACTAAAACTCCTTTCCACCACCTTGAACGGCATCTCCTCCAGCCTCCTCTCCTTCCCTCTTACTGGATCGCAAAAATCTTGCAAGAACCGTCCAAATTCCTCCAATATTCCCATAATTCCTGCAATTCCCCCAACGGCCCGGCACGTGTCGGAGAAGGGGCATCGGACCTGCGACGCCTTCGCGCGATTTGGCGGAGAAGGCAAATCTCCAGTCGACGCGGCGCCGGTTGGGAGCCGTTGAAAGAGTCCTCAGCGGCGATTCTCCATGGTCAACTGGCCGAGTTCCCACCGGCGTGGATCTTGGATAGTTCCACACGGCAGGAGCTTGGCATCACGGCTGCGGTGTCCGTTCTGGTGGGCGCGGACGGATCAGTCTCCGGAGGTGGGCCTCCACAACGACCAGGACCACAATTGGGGGCCACCGATCGGCGGGTGCGCGTGATCTCGGGGCGAGGGCCTATCTTCTTCCGCGCCAGCCCACGCATGCGCGGACCCGTAGCCGGATGTGCAGGGCCCCAAAACCGCAGCAGGAGCTGCGCGGCTCACGCTGGGGTTCTGCAAGACCCCTTAAAAACGGAGAATCACCCCGGACTCCCCCCCCCCATATCGATCTTCAGCTCACCCCTCACTTCGTTTCCGTGAACTAGCCCGCCCAGCTAGCCTGGCAGCCCCCGCCCATGGCGCCTAGCATCCTACCCTCCACTGATCCCACCCCCCGCCGCTCTTAGTGCTAACAGTCAAAACAATTGAAACAAAGGCAAGAAGTAAAAACAAACAAATCATCCCTCCCAAGGTCCGAACCCAAAGACCTACCCACCTCCCTTAACAAAGAACTACATATGAACCTAACCCCAAACGGGACCGAGAAAGTATAAAGCAACATGCAAAAGCCACAAAATGAATCCGAACGATGCAAACCCAAAGTATTTACAGAACATAGTTCAGATCTCCTCAATCAAAGTTCAAGATCCTCCTTCTCCTGCCAGTCTATTCTCCTTCATAAAGTCCACTGCTTCCTCCGCCGAGCCAAAGTACAACTCCCGGCCCCCATAGGTCACCCATAAGTGAGCCGGGTACAGTAGACCAAACTTTATGCCATTCTTGTACAGGGCCAACTTGACCTTATTAAAGGTTGCCCTTCTCTTCGCAAGCTCTGCTCCCAGCTCCTGGTACACCCAGATTTAGACATCCTCCCAAGTACATCGCCTTGTCTGCCTGGCCCACCTCATAATACGTTCCTTGTCCAGGAACCGATGTAATCGTACCACCATCGCCCTCGGCGGCTCACTCCCCTGGGCTTGCGCATCACTGCCCTGTGGGCCGATCCAACGCACCTTCTCCAAGCAGCTTCTCCAACATCTTCCCAACATGGCACTAGCATCCGATCCTTCGATTCCCTCCGGCAGACACACAATCCGGATGTGCTGCCTCCGAGAACATTCTCCAGGTCCTCCACTTTCTCCAGCAGTCTCTTCTGCTGGTCACGCAGCATCCCAATCTCTACTGCCATCGAGGTGGACTGTTCCTCCTGCTCCCCCGCCAGCTCCTCCAACCTCTGGATCGCCTGTCCGTGGGCTGCCAGTCTTTTCGCCACACGGTCAACCACCGCCTTGATTAAGTCCACCGCACTCTCCATCCGCTGTTGGGTGAACGTCTCATTTAAGAAGCTCACCAACTGGTCCATCGACCACTGAGATGACGGGGTCCGATCCTGTTTGTCCGCCATTTTCACGCTTGTTGTCCATTCCTCACTCGCCACCACCACCTTGTTCATTCTTTTCCGAATACTTCTGGGCCGCAGCTCCATAAACTAGGGGTCAATTTCTTCTGTTCTTACTTCTGCATCTTTCCTCTCCAAAATTACTGCAACAAACCGGCGTAAAGGCCACAAAAAGACCACCATGAATGGGAGGTGCCAAATGTGCGACCGGTCACTCCATGGTCGCCACCGAAGTCACCTAAACATTTTCACATATTAATTTAAGTTTTCTCTCATTCTTACGAACATTTCTTTCTGTCTTTTTCATCCGGCAGCTCTTCCTGCACAAGGGTGTCGATGCCTCATGGGGCACACAGTTATAATTTCACCTATTCGTGTCTGTGGGCTATCTGACTATGGAAAGCATCACAGCCAATCAAGATACTGTCCTTGTCTAATATCCAAGCACAGTTGATCGTGATCTGGATCTGGGTTTTCAGGCGGGAGTTGGAACCCCAATGTTAGGCGCATATGATTAGCCTGAGGCTGCCAAAGCCGCCTGTGTGTTCAGGCATATTAAGAGCAAAAGATGGGTTCCTGAGACAGGAGGCCAAATCAGAGGAGCGGCAGCGATGCCAGGCCACAGCCCCATCGGAAGAGGTGTGTGCTGCCAAGTAGCAGAGCATTAGTCCCTCAACATGGAGATGCTATGGGTTGCCTGCAGAGAATTCACGAGATAAAGAGGTTTGAAATTAGAAGAGTCACTGGGGTGGAGGGGGCTCTGCAGGAGTAGCGATGGACAGGGCTGTGGCCTTTCATCCTCACATCCTTTCTGTTGGATCACAAAATACATGTCTTGTTGACCTGGTGACCTTCACATGCAATAGGGTGCCACACCGATGGCAGTAAAATATTGGTGCAAAATAGCCTCTTAAGTGGGGCTTTAATTGGCCACCCAGCTCCATGGAGCAGGCAGCTGATCTGGTTCCCAATCCATCCCTGGGAAAATACCCGGATGCAGAAATGTGTTGAGAAGTCATCCCAGCTTAGCTCCCCCCTATTCCATCCTTCCCCCCCCCCCCCCCCCCCCCCCCCCCATTCGCCCCTCCAGCCCAGCCAACTCCAAACCCATTGTCAGGGAAGCAGGAAAACCTAGCTCCAGAAGTTTGAATCGTGGTTAGTTTTTCTCTTTCTAACCCAAGGCTGCTCAGACCATAGCACCCCTACCACTTCTGAGCAGAGATTCACTGACTCATTACAAACCTTTATTTTTATGGTTCAGTTGCTCACTGATAACTAAGTGGAGTGAGCGTTTGATTCAATTATGGCAGCAGGCATTGCGACCTAATGTCCTTCTATTTAGGTTTTGTGATAAATGTTTGTTATATTTAATCAAGTCCAAAGTTACAATGACCACTTTCCCTCATAAGGCAAATTATAGGATTGTGGTGGCAAACTTCATACATTGCAGAGGTGTTCATTTTTATGACATGCCCTTAAAGGCTGGAACGGTAATATTGTGGTTATGTTACTAGACTAATAATTCAGAGAACATGAGTTTAAATTCCACCGTGGTGGTTTGAGAATTTGAATTCAGTATTTTTTATATCTGCAAATAAAATGGTGACATCAAGAGATAAAATAAGCTGAAATGGTGGTATCTCGGGATTCAGTCAGTCATCAGGCTTGGGGTAGATGCATTTCTGCAAACACAGGCATGAATTCTGAATGGTGTGTTCCTTCCTGGTGCAGGGGTAAAGGATATCACTGAACAGCTAAGTGTAACTGCCAGTAGCCCATCTTTCAGGAGGTAAATAAAAGATTAAAGAACAGGACCTCAAGGGTAACAATCTCTGGACACTCCCCAGTGTGTGTGAATACAGAGACAGGAGTGTTCAATTGTCCTGTGTTTGATTATATGAGTCTGGTTACATAGATAGAGCATAGAACAGTACAGCACAGTACAGGTCCTTCGGCCCACCATGTTGTGCCAACCACTTATCCTAATCTAAGATTAAATAGGTTAATGTATAGTTAATCTATATTATAAGCTTAACAGGTGAGGCCTGAGTGTGGACACCACATAACTAACTAAAAGCTGAGGCTGTAAGCAAGAGTGCAGATATTTTATAATGCCAGAGATATTTTAAAATAAAATTATTGTAAATTAAACTTGTTGCGTATTTCATAGTGTTGTTACATAGTGTCATGATCTGCATTGCTCTGAAATATATAAACCAGTAAGTTGGAGATTGTTTGGGAACAAGCCAAATACAAGGAAGATAATGCAGCTGAATGCATGCTGAAAACGTGGTGCAGAAAGGAAAGCTTCAGACTCCTGAGATAGGAGGGACCTTGAATAGATTCAATCTGAGCAGATCTGGGACCAATATCCTCGTGAGGAAAATAGCAAAGCCAACTAGCGCAGTGTTGTAATGCATTTGTGTTAATGTGAAATATAAAACAGCAAATGCTGGGAATGACCAGCAGTTCCGGCAGCATTACTTAGCATTTCAGGTCTCTGGGGCTGGGTTCTCCGGTCGCCAATGCCGAAATCGCATTCGGCGATCGGCTAGAGAATCAATGTTCCCAACCGAATACAGGTAAGCGCCACTTTCGCGAAGGTCCGTCCCCTCCAAAGCGATGTACTCTCTGAGTACGCCACATGACATATCGACAGCCTCAGGACATTGCCTAAGGCTCGCCACCTGACCGGCCGAGTTCCCGATGGCACGGTCGCATATAGTCTCATTCGATGGGAACTCGGCGTGGCAGATGCGGACTCAGTCCAACTGTTGTTGATTTATCTCTACTACTTAGTCTTTTCTGTGGCTCTATTCCAATTAGGGCAATAAGTGAATTTGCCTTCTTTCTATATTGTCTATGTCCGAATGCTTAGAGTCGGCAGGTATCGAATGATACCACCACAAGTTTCAACCGGCTATCGATCAAAGAGCCAAACACCAGTTAGTTAGTTCAAGGTCAAGGGTACTTTATTTACAGACAATCAATCATGCAACATAAACACTACGAGTTAACTACTCCTATTACTAAGACAACCTGTACTTAACTTCGGGCACCCGGTTTAGGTCAGGAAACAGTGGCCGCTGTTCAATTCTGGATCTCTTGGGTTCGAAGGGGTAACTGCTGCTCAGCTGGGCTCATCCGTCTGGTAGTGGGCTTTGAACTCGAATTTGCTTCTGGTGTTGCTGCGATTGGCGATGACCGTGACCGGGTACCAGGCCAAAAGAGAGCGAACATATGGTGAAATCTTCCTTTATACTCGGGGGGCTTTCGCGCTCTTTTGGGCAGTCCTTTGATTTGGGCTTTAGTAATTGGGTGATCCCTGATCACTCCGTTCGATTCCTTAGCCAATAAGTGGGCGGGATCTGGATGACTGGGCGTGTCTCAAGTAGTCATTGACCCCGTTGTTTGCGTTTCCCTTGGACAGTGAGTGGCGCAAAAATGTCTGGGACTGTCCCGGTTGCTGGAGTACCTGTCCTTTGTGTTGGGGGAGATGGGCCATCACCTGCTGATCGGCCTGATTAACATGCTACTGGGACGGGGTTTCGATAGCGTCTGGACTTTGCTGAAAAATATGCATTTCAGGCTCTGAGCCTGCCTGACTCTTGACTTGTTCATTTTACCTATCAGTCTTTGCGAGTTGCTCTGTACCTACTTGGAAGTGGCCATCCCAGATGGCTACACAGCACCACCACAATCAGAGAAGGGCCAATCCACGGGCAGGGGGGACTTCGTCAGGGGCGAGGGGCACTGTGGGGGGGGTTGGCCCTGAGCGCGCGAGCCGGCCAAAATGGGGCCACTATTTTGTGGGCCGGGTCCGCGAACGGCCTCCGCCATGTAGCATGGCGCGCCAAGGACCTGGAAATTCTCCAGGCCGTATCGACTGCGAGAGCCGGGTGCTCTACGCTGCAGGCATGCTAGTCCCCACCAAACGCAGGATCGGTAGCCGTTTTACTCTATTTTGTCTGGCATAAACCGCCACCGTTCCCACGCCGGCGTGGAGACATAGTCTCAAAATCGGAGAATCCAACCCATTGTCTTTCATCTGAACTGTGTTGAAGGGAGGACTGTTATAAATTGTAATGATGAACCGCAGACATTAGTTGCCACATGGCATTAAGATATTGGAATGGATTCTCCGTCGTCGGGATCCTCCGCTTCGCCGGCAGCACATTCACATCTGTGGATTTCCAGTCAGCATGGGGGTGCCCACAATGGAAAACCCCATTGGCCAGGTGCTGGGCTGAAGGACCCCGCTGCCGGCAGGGTTCCGCAGCACCACAAAACCAGCGGGACGGAGAATCCCGCCCAATGGCTACAGTGGCATAAAGATAGGTAGGAATGCAAATTAAACATTGCTGACTACAATGTATTCAAGAGGATGGGGAATGGAAAAAAATAGGAGGCATGGGTGGAAGTATCGATCAAGCAAAAAATTACATTTCTACAAAGGGATGGTGTGGTAGAGGACTCAAAGACTGAATCTAATTGGTTAGAGTTCAGGAACTGAAAAGTAGCGTTATATTACAGGCATTTACTATAGACTCTCAAATAATGGGAAAAATACGGAGGAACAAATTTCAGAGAAGTGTAAAATAGTGCAGCAGCAATAGTTAGCGACTTCAACTACCCTAATGTTGATTGGCCAGAAAACAGTATAAAGAGAAAGAAAAGTATTCCTAAAATATGTACTGCAAAAATTTCTAAATCATTCTGTTTCTTGACCAATCTAGACTGAAGCAACTATGGAGCAAATTATTGGAAGATAAATAGGATAGTCCAATCAATTTAAGTGAGTAAACATCTTGGGTAATAGTGATCATAATATAATTAGCTTGCAAGTAATTATGGAAAGGAATGAAGAAAAATTGTAAATTAAATATCCTGACTGGAAGCCAATCAATTTCAGTGATTTGAGAAGGGATCTAACACAGTTGAATTAGAAGCAAAAATTGTTTAAAAAAAAACCCCAGCAACTGAGCAATGGTAGACCAGCGAGGTGGGAATTGTTTGGATGTAAGCCAAATACCCAGAAGGTAGAAAGATGGGGAATTCATCCAAAGCGAGAGCTTTGACAAGACAAAGGAAATAGAGGTTTAATGAAATGGAAGTGGAGGCTTATGATATATGTCAGGTACAGAATATATAGAAAACTTGACAGAATATAGATATGAGGATTTTATAAAGCCTACAGGCAGGTAAAAGTAATTAGGCGGTATGCAACATTTTGATTTCCCAACAGTGTGTTGAGTCCACAACATTATTACATTGGCCTGTGGCAGGTTCGTATTTGTACCTTTACATGCCATGAATATTCTCATCCATGATTTTCATCCATGTAACTAATTATTAGAGAGTTGCTTGAATCAGCCAGTTGTGCATATCACTCAAACACACCCTCCTTCTACTTCACTGATCTTAAGTTCAGAAAAGCTGCACTTGAAAAGAGACATTGAAATTATGGTGCGTGTAACTTTTGAAAACAGAACCTGCTGCCACCCCCCTCAATCACCCACATACTTGCCCTTATCACCCTTGACTCTGCATCTGAACACCAACCTTCAACATCTTTGTGCCCCAGAGGGGGAGGCCGGCGACAGCCCAAGGTGCACAGGCGTTGCTGGTCTTTAGAACAAATGACGGACTGCGTGTGTTGAAGGAGGCACCACCTCAAAAAGGGGATGGTAAGGTACCTGTGCCATGCCCTCGCAGACTTGGCACGACATGGAGGAGGAGGATAACTGCTCCTGATGGCCGT